>NC_088926.1:30967500-31052500 GCF_038396675.1 Hydra vulgaris
TAAGGCCCTTGGCATTTGTTCACCTTGTTCATATGGTTGTTACGCTACTGGTTACAACCCTCTCCAACTCTAAAACTCCAAGACGCGAAACTTGACGAACAAAGAGACACAGAGAAACAAATTGAGTGTGGTACTACCAGGGACTTGGTGATCGAACTAGGAACTTTCTACTAATGAGGTGAGCGCTCTACCAATACACCACTACCGCAAACATCGTTAAAGTAGGGACACCAACTTCTTAATAATAATAAAGCAGATCAATTTAACGATGATATTATGACCATAAAAGAAATGAAAAAAGTTATTCAGCTAGGCATTCTAATGCTGTCTTATCTGAACAGGTAGAGATTGAAGATGCTTTAAGCACCTAATACGGAAAAGACTGATTAACCAATAGCAATATACAAAAACTAAATGGTCAAATAATCCTACTACTGACTTTATGATTAATGTTCATGTTCGAAAAAATATAAGACAAGATGAATCATTATGAAAAATGATTAAGAATAATTAATACATAATTACGAAAAAAAAAGGAATTTATTCAATCTAAAATAAACAAATGATATAACTGACGAGGTACTTAAAAAAGCAACTAAATCTAAAGCAAGGTTTGAAATGCTAGAAAAAAGCAACTTAATCTAAAGCAAGGTGTGAAATGCTAGAAAAGGAGAAAGGAAAACTATAAGTTGTATTAAAAAAAATTAAGGGAAAAATAAAATATTTAGAAATTATTAATAGAGATACTGAGGAAAGTTTAAATGTCACGCAGGAAATTCAAGAAAAAAATTTCTTGAACTTTCTGAGGAGTGTTTAGCCTCCGCCCACCGCCCCCTCCCTATCCCAACGAAATTCATTATTCGGCAAATTGGACACTAGAGTTGACAAAATTGGATCTAAAGTTGGCAGTCGGTAAATGATAGCCAACGAGGACCTTAGTGTTTGTTTTTTTGCTTTTTTTTTAGATCTTAGTCGGCAAAAAAAATTTTCTAGGCCTTACTCGGCGAAAAAAACAGCTACATCACCCACCACCTTTAAGATCTTTTCGGGACGGCCCTGCACAGAACGGGAAAAAACGAAGAAAACAAAACCGAGAACCATAGCTGTCAAACTACTTAACTTTAAGGACAAAATAAATGTGTTACAGGCAACAAATAGACTCAAACGATCGGGAATTTACGTAAATGAAAATTTCTCCAGCGAAACACGTAAAGTAAGAAAAATTTTACTCAACAAGATGAAAGAACACCGAAAGAATCGTAAGTATTCTATTATTTTTTACGATAAACTTATTGAGAAAGGTTTAGAAAAAAGCAAACTAGCGATTAATCGCATTTTTTATTTTTAACTTTTAAATAAGCGCATTTATTTATAGAATTATTATTTATATTACTTATTAGGGGAGACCGGGGCTAGTTGGCCGCAGGGGTAAGTTGACGAACTGCGTTTATCTTTAGAGCCTTTCATCAGAAAGTGACAAAAGTTACTCAGAAACTTCCTCATTGACCATTTCATCATTCACTGTAGTATTGTCAGGATTCGCGCATGCGCATGGGAGATATTGAGATTTATGCGTTTTTTGGACAAAAACGTAACTTTTAGAACATCGCTTCCTTTTTACTTTACAAAGAAAATATTTAGTCGTATGAAAAAAAAATTATTGTAAAAGTTCCAGTCACAATTGGTTTACTATATCCAGTCAGACTTTTTTTTCAAAGCTGCCGTTTTTCAGGATCTATAGACTGTTTATTAAAAAAAAGCTTTCGGGGTAAGTTGACAAATTTTTTACGGGGTAAGTTGGCTCATAGCATTTACTATGGAAAAAAATATTTATTTTTATAAAATTATTTTTTTTTATTTTTTTTATTTTTAACAATATTGAAAATATTTATTCTTACAAAAAAATTAAAAATTAATTTTGTTTAGTTTTTTTTTCCACAGATAAAAGGTGGGTTACTGTTTGGCTTTTATACGGACTGATATTTGGTACCAGCTAAAAGTAATATTAAATTTTGGGATAAAATTGTTGCAAAAATTAATTTTAAAAAAATTTCTATTAATTTTGCATTTATTAGTGCATTAATAATCATTTTTATAGTTTGCGCCAACTTACCCCGTGGTGGGGTAAGTTGGCGCAAATTTTTTTTTTTTTTTGAGGGTCCGGAAAGGCCCCAAGAATTTTTTTTTTTAAATGAATGCAAATTTTATAAGATACCCTAATCCATACTCTTTAAGACTACACTTTAATATTTTTTAAAAAATGTACTGTTAGGGCTACAGAGCTCATAGAGTAAAAACCGAGCCAACAAGCCCCGGTCTCCCCTACTATAAAATAATTACATTATTATTCATTTTTTTATCTTATTTGATACGTAAGGCTGGGTGAATAACTAAAAGCAATCGCTTTTACTCATTAATTGGTCAGTTTTACGTGAATAAAAACTTTAGCAGTTTTGCATAAATTTTTGTTCTCGTAAAGTTAAGCAATTTACTCAGTAATTGCTCAGCTTTATGTGAGTTTTATTTGAAGCAAAATTCCTAAAATTTTTATTCACGTTAAGCTGACCAATAATTGAGTAAAAGCAATTGCTTTTTTTTATTCACCCGGCCTATTTATCCCTACAATGAGTCAAAACACAATTTTGCAAAACACAGACCTCAAATTATTTCTAAATAAAAAAACAATATTTTGATTCTGATCCTGATATTAACTGTTATAAAGAACAAATTAAACATTTCAATCCAATATACTGTGATATAAAATCTGAATACCTTATTAAAGGTTTGGATATTAATTCGTTCTCGGTATTGCACTTAAACATAAGGAGCTTACACAAATTTTATGAATTATTGAATGAAATCAAAGTTAATTTTAAAGTTATTTGTCTTTGTGAAACTTGGTGTCACGATGTCAATATCGAGAATGATTCAAATTACCAGTACAAAATTATTGTAGAAGCAGTTCATCAGTTTAGAAACTCTAGGAAAGATCGGTAGGGGGTTATGTATTTTTATTAATAACTTATTGTTATTTATAAAAATATATGTAAAAAAGAATTATGCTCAACCACAAGCGACACAACGAGTCGTTGAGCATTAAAATCGCAACAAAGCCTTATAAAATATTGTCTACGTTATATAGAAACCACCTTCTGGAACAATAAAACAATTTGTAAATTACGTAAAAAAGATTTTAAAAACTGAATCACAATCATGTACCACGAGGTACATGCCCACGAGGCATGTACCTCGTGGGCAATGCCTGCCAACTCTCAATACATGTATGTAATTTTAGCCGCAAAGCATTGTGGGATGTCTTGCGGGACCAAATAATCGTAACAGTACGCAACTCTTAGTGAAATATAAAGACTTTTGAATTATTCTTAATAGAGGGCTACCCATGCAAAAAACTTTTGTTATTTAAATTAGAATAACTTTAAAACTGTTTCATAAAATTGCTTATTTGTACATCAGCAAACATTAATATGTTAAGGCAGTTAAAATTTGATAATAATTTAACATGCCTTCTAATCATGTTATTACTGTATTTGTTTCATTTTAGTTTAAATATATACGCCTTAATTAGATGCTAAATATATAGTTCATAATACCGAGAGAAAAAACAACAATTATAAATAAGAATTATCCTGTTTCAAGAATTATCTTTAAAATAAGGTAGGTATGGGTATTAAGGCCCACCTAACAAACTTTTGGTCATCTAGGCCTTAAAGATTAAGTTTAAAAAAATATTTTTGATTGCTGCTTAAGATTAATCATTCCTTTATGTAAAAATGATATCTGCATGCTAAGAAATTAATTATAACAAAAGTTATTCATGTTTTTTTAGCATGCCTTAATTGGGGCTTATTACTCCCTAGGGGGTAAAAAGGCCCATGTAAAAAATACGAAAGAAAAATATAAAATTAAAAAAGAAAAAACAGAAAAAGTTAGGAAACATTCTTTTATGGTATAGTTTATCTTACATTTATAAAATAATAAGTAATCTTGCATATTTATACACTTCAAAAAAACCAATTTTTTAAACAACAGTGAATAGCGACAAAAAATGAAAAAAATTCAATAAAAAATGTTACAAACAAAATCATTATTCTTCAAAGAATGGACATACTAACTCTTCCTCATCTTCAAAATCATACCCCTTGCATGCCTCATGGTACCATACTTTATTTTTACAACATTATCGCATACTTTCCCCAGACTTTTACTGGCACAACAAACAAAACCAATCATTCATATCCACACTTACAGGCTTACTTTTCTTTACATTTGCTTTTCCTTTGCCCTTATTCTTTTTATTAACAGCTTAAGAAGTGGAAGATTGAAAATCTTCTTTCGTCAGGGCTTTAGCAACATAGCTAAAACTTAATTTTGCCGCCAACTATAGTCATATTTTTTCTTTTTAGCAGGACTAGGCATTAAATCAGTGAAACTTGCATTAAGATTCATTTTGAGTTGATCGACTGGAGCTGTTGAGGGACTGGGTTGATCGACTGAAACCATATGTAGATATGTAATTTTTAGTGGGCCTTATTACCCGCTTTGGACCTGCCACGTTTATCGATAAAGTACCCTTTTGTTTCAACACGTGCATAAATATTACATGTTGAGTAATGATAACTAATAAATACTTAACTTATTAAATATTATTTGCATTATAATGCAAATAAATGCACTTGAAAAAAATAAAAGCATTAGAGTAAAACCGAGTAAAACTGCACACTGTATCATTCCGCACACTGATCGAAATTATCAAATAAAAACTAAACGGATATGGCTATGAAAAAAATAGATTCAAACACAGAGCTATTTGAAAACTATTCCTCTATTGAAATTGATAAATTTATATGCCGATTCAACTCCATTTTTTCTTTTTTTATACAACATTAACTTGGAGTCAAAATTATATATATATATATTTTATCGTTGCAAACAAAATAGCGCTTGAACCGAAACTGATATAAAAATAATTTTAGCATCATCTTGTTGGAAATTTAATTTTAATTCTGATAGTATAACTTTTATGCAGCTAGAAACAAAAAGGTAAATAAAAAATCAATAAAGTAAAAAAAACTCTTTTTTCTGATAAAACCGCACGCTCGATTAATTACATAGTTTTGTTTTTCACATCTTTATCTAATCAATTTAATGTTTATTCCGGTTTAATTAAAAATGAACTATAATGTTATTTCTCAATATAATCATCACTCACTCAATTCAACTTTTAACATTTAACTCACTCACTTTAACATGTCAACTAAAAAAACAAAAGCATACAAGGAAGACGATATACTAGACGCATTAACTGATATGAAAGAAAATAAAATATCACTGAGAAAAGCTGCATTCAAACACAGCGTTCCAGTCAAGAAAAGCGGCTACCTTAGCATCTAAATGAGCCGCTTCTTGTACACCAAAAATAATTGATCGTTATTTTAAATGCGTTGCCAAGCAACGTCAACAGACTGGTATAACTTAAGGGTCGCATATTTAAAATTGTGATAAAACATGTTTTTCGGGTGACCAAAGCAAAGCAACTGTAGTGTGTCAAAAAGGAACAAGACGTGCATTTAAACTTACTGGCAACAATGAAAAAATTCATTATACTCTACACAAATGTTGCAACGCTGACGAGCATTTTGCACCACCATTTGTGATATACAAAGCCAAAAGAAACTTTCGTCCTGACTAGGCAAGAGGTGGTCCAGTTGGCACCAAATATTCAATTTCAAAATCAAGTTGGATGGAGCACGATACGTTTATTGAATGCCTGAAAATAGTATTTATACCCGAAACTGAGCAAATTGGTGGTATGCATATTTTAGTATTAGATGGGCCTGCAACTCACATAGCTTTGAAAGCGGTATAGCTGTCCAAAAAACATAATCTTGATTTTTCTACCAGAGCATTATTTACACATTCTTCAACCATTGGATAGAGGTGTCTATTGTCATGTCAAACAAGCATGGAAAGAAATTCTTACAAAGTTTTACAAAGACTCAAAATGTAAGAAGCTGCAGCACCTACTCCAACTACACACCGATTACAATTTTTCTCAACTACACCAGCTTCAAGTTTTGATAGGTATCAAGCATGCGTTTTACGTTGCAAAAACAGTATCGAAATAGAGTTGAAGCAGCTTTTTCAAGCATGAAATCAATCGTATGTTAAGAAATCGAAGCAGTGCAACGTCAAAACTTGATGGAAAATGTATTAGCGAAGAAAATGTGATTGATTTCCTTAAACAAAAAGTACTCAAATGCCTGAGCATAACAATGCTGAGCAACTTCAGCAAAACAATTATGAAGAACAAGTACCAGCAGCCAAACGATTAAAAGTAGTCAAACGATTAAAAGCAAAATGTAAAAAGTGTAGAGTACAGTTACAGAAATGTTGAAATGCTAAAATTCGATGTCAAGAACGGTTGTGCAAAGAAACATATTTACCAAAGATATATGTAGTTGGAACTAAATTTTGGTTGTTGCAAAAACGGTATAAACTTTAATATAGTTTCCTAAATATAAGTTGTGTTAAAAAAAATAAAAAATAAAAAGTCAAAATTTAAAAAATTTCAATGTTTTCTCAAGTGTGCGGTTTTATCAGAATGTCACCTAAAACCGCACAATTTTTTTCTTAACATTTTATTTTTTCGATATTATCTTATGTAGTTTTTTATTACTTATCTAAAAAAAAAAAAAAAAAAAAAAAAAAAATTTAATATTGATAAGTGTGCGGTTTTACCCGATTTTACTCTATAAAATATTTTAAAATGTGAAAATACGTACCTTAAAAATTAGACTTGAACAATTATTGACGGAACCAACGAAGTATTCTTGCTTTGTCGAACGCGCTGTAAAGAAAGCCTGATTTTTTTTTGCTGCCAGTGATAAAACTAGATAACTCTAATATTTTATATTCCCGTAGTTTGGACTAGTGGGTCTTAATTCCCACACCCACCTTATAAACAAGCATATATAATGTAAGCTAACTTTTTTTTACATGCCGTGTTTCATGGTGCCAGATCTCGATTATAAAACTTTAAAAAATAAGGTATTCAATAATGTGTCTAATTAAACTTTCTTCTAGATGAAAAGCATGTTTAACATGTTTCTCATTAACAAATGTAAAATTGCAATCTTTTTTTATTACTTTCATAATTTGTTGTAACTTTTTTTTTTAGTTAATAAAAGTTTCATTCGCGTTTAAAAACAGTTTCCGTCTCATGAAGTAGGTTTTGTAAAAAAGAATCAGTATTAAATAAGTTACTTTCAAAGGGTGTCACACTTGAAAGAACTTGTACACATTTTTGACAGATCTGATCTTTTTTTATCAAGCCATCTGCAATTGATTTCAAAACCTGTGTTTTGAAACTGACTGTGAAACTGAGTAAGTTGTAACATTTTGTAATGCATAAGGTTGTAATTTTTTTTTAAATAATGCAGTTGGCTGAAAATCAATTGCTCATTTATAGAGATGATTCTAAAATACTATGTTGGTAATTGAGTCAATGGTAACTGCAGCAGAAGAATCTGATTAAGGGAGACAATTACTGTTAGAGTTAAATTGAAAGAAATACTAAGACATTTTTATATGCTGATTTAAATTGCATTACTGTTGGTCTGTCACTCCGGGCTCCTTTGCTTCGTATTAAAGCAAAATGAAATTCTAAACAGTCCTGACTAAATTGAGCCGTGCAAACATGGAAAAAAACCTCATGAAGCATCTCGTTTGCAAGACAAAGAATATTAGAAATAGTGACATCTAAACAACCATGACTGGTTATACCTTTTTGGCTGCGAGCACCAGAAAAATGGCAACCTCTAATACAAATTCTTAAATCTTTAAGCCGTTGTATAAAACTAATGTTTAGAGTTATAGCAGAGCGTGTTGATTAATCTGCTTTTAGTTTACAAAAGTTCAAGATGTCAAATAAAATATCTATATATTTTTTTTTTTTTTGCCATATAAATTTATTAAAGTCGTAAAGCATAATATAAATACAAATAGCAGGGGCAAGAAGAAGACATAATTGGTCTTATCACCAAGCCCCTTAGTCTATACCGTAAATATAAGACAATAAAAATTAAAAAACGCAACACTATATAATATAAAAGGTTTTTCTAAAGACTTAATAGAATAAAAATCAATCTTTAACAAAAAGTTAAAGTCCTACTTTAACTTTTTGTTTTTGTGTTGGTTAAGAAAAATTAAAAAAAAAGAGAAAAAAGAATTTGTACAAAGAAACTATATTACTAAAAAGCAAGCAAGTAAATACGCATAATTCTGAAGCTTTCCGTTTACACCAGCATGTACCTTTAAATATGTGAATAATTCTTATAAACCATAATTATATATATATATATATATATATATATATATATATATATATATATATATATATATATTTTTTTTTTTTTTTTTTTTCAAACCTCATTAAAACTTCAGAAAAAGCTGAGCGCTACGTCGATCATCTGTAGTTTTTGCTTTAATTTATTCTTAAACTCATTTAGCATAGAAATTGTTTTAAAGTTCATTAGTTAATATTTTATTCCATAATTTCGGCCCTCTAGTAGAAATTGAAAATTCGGTCGCCGCAAAATAACTTTTGGGTTGAATATAAAACTGTTATTTGAAAATCTGGTGAGATATTATTCAAAATAAATCAGAATAGATATATTCTGATTTATTTTGAATAATGGGTAAAATATTTTAGCAAAATATTTTAACAAAAAGGCTGTCATTTTCTTTCTTAAATGAAGTAAATATATTTTAAATATAAATACTGTTTATGTAAAAGTGTTAAGCGGAAATTAGAATACTTGTAAAATAACAATTTATGTTTCTAAATTCTTTTCCGAATAGAAAGGGATTAAAGTTTTGAAGAGGAACGTGAAACGACAGACGCACTTTGGAAAATAAAGGTCTGTTTTGGATCAAAAATCAATAACTTTTTTGTTACTAAAGATTCAGGGTTGAAATTTTGCACAAATGTAGAGTAGTATATTACGCTTCCAAGGAAACATTTTTTATAAAAAATAATTTAAATATAAAATTAGTAAATAAAAATCAAAAAATTGAAAATTGCCATTTTTTATTTTATTTTTAGCTCAACATGATCTTTTTAATTATATGAAAAAACTTTGTAAGTATTCGAAACAGCAAAAAATACATAAAATGCTTATTTAATTGGAAAATATATTCATATTAAATTTATATATATAAAAAACATTTATACGAGCTTTCGGCTAAACTCTCGACAAAAAACAAACACGAACTTTTTGAACTTTTTAACAAACATTTTTCTTATATTAGACTTAATTGCTTTATTAATTTGATTTTTTAATTGTTGCGTGTAATTAATTAATTTGCATATATTTAAACATCTACATGAATATTTTCAAGAGTTTATAAAATGCTTTTTGTAGAAATATTCAGAATAGTTTGTTAATAACAATTTTTATACAGTGAATTTTTATGGAATAAATTTTAGGTCGACACTATCAGACAATTTAGGCAAATAATTATAAATGGCCGTAAAGAGTTTATTTGGCTTTTTATTTCATCTACATCAACCAATAATAATACCAATACTAAAATGCATGTCCATCAAAATTAATTCTCAATAAAAATTGACAAAACAACTTTGCAAAAGCTAATGTTATAAACAAAAAAGCAAAACTAATGTTATAAACAGATATAGTCTGAAACCACGATAAATAGCGGTTTTTTTGTTTCCTGAATTTTAACACTTTTACATAATAAATACAACCAATAAAAGTTAATACAAAAATGAGTTGGTAGCCAAATATAGCCAATAGCCAAATAATACAACAAAAATCAAAATCTTCCATTGTAAAATATATCTTTTGAAAATTTAAAAATAAATCAAGAATAAAAAATATATTATTTTAAAAATTTTTTATTTTCAATTACAAAAAAAAATTACATTAAAAAATTGTGTTTATATGAAAATATGCTAAATTTTCAAACTTTATTTGTGATAAATTTTTTAATACAAATGTATTAAAACTTAAGAATAAATGAAATAAATCTCTTTTTCAAAAAAATCTACAAGAATTTGGAGTCAATTAGAAAATGTTTTAAAACAAATAAACATAAAAATTATTATTTATTTTTGTAAAATTATAAACAACTGTTGTAATAAAAAATGAATCAAAAACATTGTCATAAAAAACTAACTCTATAATAAGTACAGAAAAAAACAAACATCAAAAACAAAAAATATGTAAAGTTATAAAGACATTTATAAAAGAAATTTTAAAAACGATATTTTCGAAAAATTCCTAATAAAAGAGTATAAAAACAGTTGTCTTATAAACAGTTGTCGTCTTTGAATTTTTTCATTAAAAAAAAAAAAAAAAAAGTGAAATTCACAAAAATTCTTGTTTTTAAACCTTAAATTTGATATAAAAATCCGTTAAAAAATAAGTAAAGTGATACAACCCCACAACAGATAAAATTTTTATTTCTTATTAACTCTCTCATTTTGAATATATTGTGATAAAATGATACCAATTTCCATAAATGATGGTCGATCATCAGGACTAAAATATATGTTTATTAATATGTGTGTGTGTGTATATATATATAAATATATATATATATATATATATATATATATATATATATATATATATATATATATATATATATATATATATATATATATATATATATATATATATATATCTCCCAATTTTTGCTTCTTTTGGATTGAGAAGCTATAAGGCTTATCAGACAACTTAAAGACAAGTATTCTTTCAAAAATTTGTCAGTTCTGCAACAAGCAGTTTAGCCATACCCATACAGCCATGGATGGAAAAGTCTTACCAAAAAACCTTCTTTGTCTTTTGCTAGTGCTCACAAAAACTTTGATTAATCCTGTCGAGTGATAACATAAGTCATTAAAATGGATAATAAGTTATCAACATAAAGTTATTAACATGGATAATAAGTTATCAAACTATTTGCATCCGTTTCCAATTTTGGAAAATGCATGGGAAAAAATTACCAATCCTGATTATGAGTCCTAAGCATGAAAGTTCAAGTTCTGACACTGTCAGTAGGTTTATTTTACTCTTACAGCTTTGAAGTATTACTTTAATATAATACTGTATAAACTTAAAATTATTATCATGCCAATGCTGTATTTTATAATTGCAACTTGACTGCTTGAATAATTACCAGGTAATTACTAATAATTACCAGTGCCATGGCTAGGCTCCCCCATGCCCCACAATGTGGGAGGCATTTTTAAGAACTTTGTGGTCTCTATGACAGGTTTAGAAATGGGCCTCCGAACTTCTAACCACAGCACTAACAGCCACCACACGTATTGGAGTCTTGGATAGAAATATGACTTGACTTGAGACTACATGACTATTGACTTGTGACTTTGATCTTCTTTCTGGATTAAAAACCTATTCTTTTCAAGTTGTTGATTGACTGTCTGAACTGAAACAGGAGTCCCATAGCTGTTGTTCATTAAATTTGTAACATCCTTTGCAGTTTTAGATTCTTCAGAAGCAACTAAGCAAGCATTGCATTTTTTTTTTTGGTGTAAAAATTTTTATTCAACCACTTTCTTATTTACTTTTTATTACTAACCATTATGCAATTTGATTTTATGCACGAATTTATGAGACTTTCCAAATTCAGCAGCAATTTCACAATAAGCTCTTCCAGATTTAAGTCTTTCCACAATTTTTTTTCTAGTTAAGGATTTATTTTCTTCATGATTATGATAACAATATTTTTTTAAGTTTTGCATACAAAATCTAACTTTAAATTATTTATAATCATTAGAAATCTTTGGAATATTAATAACTCAATCATATTAGTCATAAGGCTATTAATTTATGCTGTATTCATAATTAACTGTGGACAATTACACCAACTGCTTTCATTCACAGCAAAATTGTCACCATTAGCTCTTGACATAAAAATTAAAAAAAAAAATTCAGTATCCTCAAAAATTTAACTTTTGAAGAGTCTAATGACAAAACAATGTAATTTTAATGTAAAATAAAAAAACTGAAAAAGTGAATTCTACTAACTATTTTATATGGTTCTGTTTTTTTTTTTAAAAAAGAACAGAGTCATGTTAAATTTATTGTTTTCTCTTTTATTATACCTCTTTTGTTTGTCCACAAGTTCTAACAACAACATACAAAGTATGGAGTTCTAACAACAACAAACAAGTATGGAGTTCTAACAACAACAAACAAGTATGGAGTTCTAACAACAACAAACAAGTATGGAGTTCTAACAACAACAAACAAGTATGGAGTTCTATGGAGAAATGCACTTCCTTGCAATCAACTCAAAAATTGATATAGGGCTAAATTTATAAGACACTGTTTTATGAAATACCAATTTAAGAGTATAGTATGAAAATATTTTGCTACTTCTCACAGTAAAAGGTCAGTTGATGATGAAAAGGTCAGTTGATGATGAAAAGGTCAGTTGATGATGAAAAGGTCAGTTGATGGGATGGACAAATCATTAAAGCATTTTATTAGAATTTACATAAAATCCCATGAAGTAGCTATCTTGAATGTAAAAGACTTTCTCTTAGCATCAAACGAAAAATTTATGTTGATAACTTATGTTATCACCAGACGGAATTAATCCAAGTTTTTTTGAGCACTAGCAAAAGACAAAATGTGAAATGGATTACAGGGAGATAGGTATGTAAAATAAGTTAACTCTATTTGTTAGATTTTTCTTGTAACAACTTTTTTGCAATAAATGCTCAACAAAAAAACACTCATATGTGAAGTTTTTTACATGAGAACTAATAAAATTGGGTTTAGGTAAGTCTCTTTTTTGATTATTTTATAATGAAATGTAAAGAAATAATTATAACTCTAACAACATAAAAATTATTAACAGTACTAATTATAATAATTTGAATTACTTAAATAGCAAAAAAATATATTTATAGTTAATGGTATGAAGATTAGTAATAATTTTAGAAAATGATTAACTTTAAAGACTTCTTAAATCAATTATAGCAACAGGAATACTTCTTTAGATTAGAATAAAATTATTATTTTGATTTCTTATTTCTAAAATATCTAAAACTTTTTTCTTGTGTCAAAAAATTTTTTATAATTTGTTAAGATTAAGCTTTTATAGAAGAAAGAAAAAAGTAAATAAAAGAAATGAAACTTAATAATTAATTGCTTATTAAACATAAATTTACAAAAAATTTAATAAAAATAAATTTTCAAAAAGAAAGAGTTTGAAAGCAAAAAAATGTGTTGTTTGAAAGCAAAAAAAAGTGTGCAGTTTGGATGCAAAAAAGATGTGTAGCTTGGAAACAAAAAAGATGCGTAGTTTTGAAAAAAGTTAACAAAAGTTAAAAAGAAACAAAATTTTATAATTTTTTTGTTTTTTATGTTTTATGATTTACTTTAAATAAGCTTTAAATAAAAAAAGTTTATGCATCTATTTTTTTTTTTTTGAAAACACTGAGTGCATTTATATTATTACACAATTTGCTTTTATATTTCTTTTATATAGCAGTTTTTAAATTGTTTAAGGTTTTAGTTAGCGCACATATCATAATACAAAATCTGTTAATCTTTAAATTTTTTAATCAAGCTGTTTTTAATACTGCATTCGATGAATTATTAAACTATGATATGTCGCTATAAAACTTTTGTAAAATATTTTATTTTAAAACCTGAAAGTAAGCATTAGTAGCTCAGTGCACTGTTCTCTGGATAATAAGTCATCAAAGGTTTAAATCCTCCACTAGGATAAAAAATAATTTTTAAGTTTTCTTAATCTTGAAGATTTTTAAGCTTAAAATAATATAAATATAAAAATTCAAAATGAAACAATTTAAGCAAAAAAGTCATCTAATTGTTAGAAAAATTTAAAAAAATCTATACATTTACTTGTCTAAAATAATTCTTTTTTTTTACCCTTAAATTATAAACAGGAGGATAAAGATAGAAAATGTTTGTACTAAATAAAGTTTATAGAACTTTTCTACTCATAATGAAACAACTGCAGTAAAAAAAGACTAAAATTTGGTATCTTATTAAAGTAATAAAGTGAATAAGTTTAACTTATGGTATCTATAATCATTCATCACATCCTTTGTTTTTTGCTATTTTTCATTAGCTGTAATTTTATTATGACCCTCACATATACAATCATTTAATATTTATTTAATAATAATAACTGTGTACATGTACAATGACAATGTACTGTGTACATGTACAATGACAATGTATCTAGGCTTTAACAGCCAATTTATGTTAAAAATAAGTCCAACTTTGATTTAAATTGATTAAGTGTTTTAGAATCTACAATGTTTTGATCTAAATTATTCCAGCTGTTAATGACGGTTTGTTAAGAAATAGTACCTCTTTGGATTTTTAATTAATTGTCTATGAAACCTCATGTTTGACCTCTCATATTTGAAGTTATTAAATCTGGTGGGTATTCCAATGTTAAGTTATCTATTTTTTTTACTATTTTGAAAAGTTGGATTAAGTCATTACGTTCGCGTCTTTTTTCAAGAGTCGTTAATTTAAAGTAGGTTAGTCTACTTTCATAGTTTTTCCCTTGAAGACATTTTGTTTGTGTTGCTTTACGTTGTATCGATTCAATTTTTTTTTTATCTTGTTCTAAGTAAGGACACCACACTGAATTTGCGTAGTCTAGATGCATTCTTACAAGAGAGGTGTACAATAATTTTGATGCGTTTATGTCAAAGTTTTTAAATGAATGTTTTATTATTCCTAACATTTTATTAGCTTTACCAGACGCATAATTAACTTGACTGGCCCATTTTAAGTCGTTTGAAATCATAATTCCTAAATCTTTTTCAATTTTTGTTTCTGGTAATTCAATTCTATTTAGCATTGAATCATACATTGTGTATATATGCCTAGTATTTTTGGTACCTATATGCATGCGTTTACATTTGCTGACATTAAATTTTAATAGCCATAATTGTGACCATGCACTTAAGAAATTGTGATACATGCACTTAAGAAATAGTATTTTTTAAAAAGCAGATTATAAAGTTTGACAAAAATGTTCTGCTTAAAAGTATCAAATGGCAGCTCCCATTTTCAGACAAACTAAAAATGAAGAGCCGATTCAGTTTCTTCAATTTTGAAGGTTAAATTAGGATATTTCTAGAGAGATTTTTTAAAAGTAGGTCCTGAATTTCGCCAAGACATTTGTATAACATAAACTAATAGCTTGCTGTGACAGCTTATGACATGGCTTGTTAACAAAATGGCTGTTCACATAAATTGTTAATGGCTGGTTAAAACATATACATTGCATTGATAATGGATTGTATATATCATTTTATTGATGATTCTAGTCTTTATTTTTTTATTCTATGTTAGTTATTGATTATTAGTTATTGACTATTTTACTTATTACTATCATATTTTATTTATTAATATTATATTTTACTTATTATTATTATTATATTGATTTTCCTGATTCAACTATCAATAAAATATATACAATCCATTGATAATGGATTGTATATATTACTTTATTAATTATTCTATTTCTTAATTTTTATTCTATGTTAGTTATTGATGATTAGTTATTGATTATTTTATTTAATAACAATATATTTTTTTCCTGGTTAAACTTTTTAGTAATGATAGCTTGCTACTTAAGCAAGATATCATAACTTGTTCCATAATCAAAACTCATCTTGCATGACTCATGCAGCTTAGTTGCATCCTTTTGCTGAACTTCATGTTTAATGTTATGCGAAAAAATGTTCTCATACTTTGGTTTGTTGGAATTCTCTACTATCTTTAAATTTAAATTGTGCTAATGGGTCATTTTATATAAGATTGCCATAATTTAAAAATATTTAAACAAAATATTAGAAATCGATTTTTTTAAAATTAAATTAACAGACACATTAGGGCATCTAAAATAAAAATCGTCACTTCGTCATCTATGCATTTGTAGGAGATGTTTAAATTTGGTAGCCATTTTTAATAATTTATGATATAAAAAACATGGATTTCTTAACATGGAGCTGTGTTAAACATTTTTTTTTTTTTAATTTTTAATTGTCAGAATAAACATTAGTGATTAAATAAGTTGGTTAATAAGTGATACTATTATTATCTTAATTATTAGTTGGTATGTTACTAAATAGAAAAAAGGCATTTTTTTCACTGTAACGATCGCGACTATTATAATAAATTTAGTTTTTTTTTACAACCTAAATTTAATTTTTTTTAATTACAAAATATTTAGCAAAAGCATTTTAGTTAAAATGAATATGTATGTAAAAAAAAATTTATAATATCCTTGTCTGGAAAAAAGTAAAATGCAATTTCTTTTTTGTCACGACTGCAACGTAACGGATGTTTCAATGTTTAAATGCATCGTATAGATGTTCAAATGCATCAAAGAAGAAAATCAAATTCGAAAAATCTTAATTAAAACACGTGTTTTAAAGTGTAATTTAAACAATTGATATAACTGTGTATTTAAAGATTATGAACTAATTTAAAATATAACTTATTTGAAATATTCTACATAAAAATACAGGAAACATATAAATATAAAAACAATGCTAAAACCGCACAAGCAAGTTTGTAAAGATTATAGAGAAAAAAAAAAACTGAATTAAAAGAAATAGAAAAAACCAAAGTAATATTCGTTTCCAACCTCCAGAGCAAGAATTGAAAAATAAGGAGCATGCTAAATTACGATAGTGTAAACACAGAGATCTTTAAAAAGTTTATGGTATCATTGATATTCCTTGTTCTTCTTCTAGTCGAATGGAAAAACCTGTCTATCATTCAAGTTTGTCAGTGGCGTGTGCTGTGAACCGCGTTAAATTGGCTTTACCAAAGTCACCACGAAAAGCAGATTATGTCATTAAACAGTTAGTAATAGAAATGAACATCTCTTTTCCAGATATATCAAAGATAAAAAAGTGTATCTGTTTATATTCTAGTGAATTATGTACTAGAGTTTTACAACTGCAAAGAAATATCTTAATGGATTCCAGGTATGAAAAACTTAAAAAAATAAAAATTGATGGTGAAAAATTTCAAAAACGTTACATGTTACTTAAATTAAGGAAACGTTATGCCTTGTACACAGAAAAATTTCTATTGTCAAATGACATTTAATATTCCAACTTTCGAGTGGAATTTTTTTGCTAGAGCCCACGGAAAAGGAGCCATTGATGGGGTAAGAGGAACTTTAAAAAGAATAGCATGGCAAAAGGTTAAAGCGAGACAAGTTATTATTCAAAATGAGTGGCAGTTTTATGAAGCTATATGCAAAGGTTCGACGGTAAATTTAATATATTTGACTGAGGATGAAATCAATCAACATTATAGTTAGCTAAGCGATACTTTACTGCTTGCAGAAATAGTTGAAGATATACGACTTTACCATAACTGGAAAGTTAAGAATAAAATTTTTAGCATGAAAAAAATATCACCAGACTATCAGACCAATAACACAGCAAACAAAAAATCGTTATTTAGTATATTGATTTGTTTAGTTTATTTAAATATGTCTTTAATATTGCAATTTAGTAAAATGATTTGTTACGTTTTTTTATTAAAAACTTGCTGATGTTTCTTTCATTTTTCTAAGGATAACTATAAACACTTTTTAAATTGTTTATATATTTTTAAAAACTTTGGCAATGCTAAAATATACCTTAAAAATACCTAAAATGTAATGTTATCTGGTAGTATAATATTTTGTCACGACCGTGACTTTTGTTAGCTACCATTTTATAAAAAATATGAACAAAAAAAAAAAAAAAAAATTTATTTTAGTTAATATAACATCCTATAAAAAATAATTAAAAAAGCTAAACTTTTAATTTGTTAAAAGTTACACAAAAACAAAATTACTTAAACAAGTTCTGTTTCTGTTTTTGTAGCTGTCATGACCGCGACTGATTTATTTTGACATAACGATGCAACTATAGCAAAAAATTTACTGTAAATTTTTCAGATAGTAGTATGTGACCAAATGTACACATTACCAAAAAAAAAAAGTTTATTAAGTTGCTTATATTTTCACTTTTTACAGTAGAAATGTCAACACCGCGACTATATGAAATGACTCTAATGGTGATTTTGATCAATCAAAAAAAAATAACTCTTTATCAAGTATAATATTTATTTTATCAAGTATAATATTTAAATATAATATTTTTTACGCGTATAATAATTTATGTAATGTAATTACTAGAATTTCATATATATTTCTATAGTAATGATTGCAACATTAAATTGCTATTGCATTTTCAAAAATGACTTTTTATTAACTTATCAAATATGGTAAGATACTTATTTATCTTTTTACATTTTATATCTTAATGTGTATTTACAATATAAAAAATTTTTTTACACTATATATTATTGTTTATTATTGTTAGATTAATTGGATATACTTTTTGTGCATATTTGTCTCTATACCTCCATTTTTTCTAAAAATTATTGCCTAAATTTGGGAGGGGTGTGGGTGATTAGCTTTTTTGTAATGAGAACCGTTTTATTGCAATAATGACTGATATGATGTAGGCTACAGGCGATATAGATAACAAGGATGCATTCCCGACGAGCGATGCTAGCCATTTTTTATAAGGCTCACTGAAACATCATTGTTGAATATGAGCATATGACATTTGTATTTTAACTTAATATTTTTTAAACCTTGTGCATTGGTCATGATTTTCCATTATGAGTCTAAGTTTATAATTTCTATTACACGCGTGATGTCTAAATTATCATTATTATTTACTTTAGTATCTTTGTTTTGCTTTGAACATATGTTCAAAATATCTTTTTAATTTTATTTTTTATTTTCAATTTCTCTTTTCAATTTTTTTCTTATTTCACTTGGGCTTGACAGCTAGATCTAGTCCTTTGATACATATTTTTGCATTTTTTAAAACTGTGCTAATGGTGATTCTGATCAATCAAAAAAAAAAAACTTTTTATCTAGACTGGAGTACTTTGTTGTGTCATTAGTAAATAAAGTCACTTCAGAGGTCATCAGTAAATCACTTTAGACTTTTAGGAGAAACATTAATATAGACAAGAAATAGCACCAAGTATGGTGCATTGTGGTACCTTTTTCTTTCTTTCTTCAATTCACCTCCCAAAGGCCATGAGAAGGCCATTACAGTTGAGGAGGCTACTTTAGTTGTAGTTACAACCACCTCTCAAGTTTACAAAACATGAACCTTGATGATTAAGGCTACTGAGTGGAAAAACAAGTTAAGCGCAGTACTACCAGGGACATGGTGGGGATTGAACTAGAATCTTCTTGATTAAGAGCCGAGCATTCTACCACTATACCACTACCTCATAAAGCTGCTACTCACAAAGGAAAGTGTTATCTATCAAGAACAAATTTAATACTACCATTAGAAAAAAATGATTCAATAATTCTAAAAATTTTACACCTAATGACATGTGATAATCAAAAAGACCAGCAAGTCAGATTTTTTTAAAAGCTTTTAATACATTAAGAGCAAAAACCCTTGTCTAACCTAACCTAATGAGCAACAGAATCCTCCTGCTATAATAGCTAACAAGTCAACAGAAGTACATTGACTGTCAGAGGGTATGTTACCAAACTCAAGAAAAGTTATTAAAAATGTGTTAAATAAAGATTAATTTTGCTAATAACAGCAAGTAGAGTAATTGTGCAATAGTGTAAGGGGTCAGAGTGATTTGGTGTCTTCCATAAAGTTTGTACCCAAACACTACTCAATAACTAAATACTAAGCTAGTTATCTCCTTTTGACCAGCTTTGCAAGATTTCTTGTTTCAAGAAGTCTTGCTGTGTTTTAAAAACCTAATTAAAATTAAAAATAAAAATCTAAAATTAAAAAGCAAGACTAATTCTTATTATGCAATAAATAACTTATAAAACAAAAAATCACTATTAAGAATGTCATTGTATCCAATATTAAAAATAAATTAAAAAACAAAAAGCAAGGTATATAAAACAAAAATAAAAAAATTTCATACTTAGTTTCCCAACATTTTAACATCAATGTGTACACTACATCTGAACAATTATCAGGCTTTTGAAGACGATAACCACTTTCTAGTTTTGCTATTACAACGGATCCTATCATACCCTAAATATGGAAATAAATATGCGTTAAAGGTTGCGTTACTTTTCTGGTACTGCTTAAGCGTAAAAAATTATTTTACATCAGTACACATAAGTGTTGGCATGTTTTGATAACTATAGTGAATTTTATATTTTAATAAAAACCGATTTTTAAGTTAGTTTCTTTATTTAGCCAAAGCTTATTATTCGTCAGTAGTTTTATATCACCAGGTATGTTGTTTTTATAGGCATTGCTTTTTAACTTCTTATTGTATATAGAAAGATGGTATTGAGATGGTTATTGAGATGATATTGAGATGGTTCCCTCAACCAATTTAAGTAAATTTTTTTTTGTAATTTTTGTTTTGTTGCATTGGTTTTTCCTAGTTTTTAGATTTTCCTAAAAATTTGATGCTGTAACATTTAGGAAAAACCAATGATGACAATAAATAGATAAAAAGTGTAAGTAAAAAAAGTCTTTTTTTTTGTGTGTGTGAAGTATTTACACCCTCCCCCCCAAAAAAAACACCCAAGTTAAGAATATATACATTATTTTTTTTGTATATAATTTTTGTTTTGTAGCATTTTTGTTTTTTTTTTTGAATTTCCTAAAATTTTGACACTGTTTTTTAAAAAAATTTTTTTTTTGTTTTTGATTTTTGTGCACCCCCTCCCCCCCCCCCCCCCCCCCAACCCTGATCCTTCTTTAAATTAAAAAAAAAAAAATCAAAATTTTTTTTTTGAAGTAACAGATGCAAAAACAAATGAATGAATATTTGATTTGCAATAAATAATAATTTTTTTAAAAACCATTTAGAAGCCAAAAACTTTATTAAAATTATTACCTTGTATATATAATCTTTATACTAAACTAATTGAAGTTCTTTATTGAAATTATTTTTTTACATATATAACCTTTATACTAAACTAATTTTAGTATACTCTTTTCAAAAAATCAGCCAATTATTTATCACCAATTTAGCTAACTTGGTAACACTACATATTAACTATATACTAAGCTACTTGATAGCAGTTTTAGGTTACTTTTTTATGAAAAAATACACAT
Organism: Hydra vulgaris; assembly: GCF_038396675.1. NCBI lineage: Eukaryota > Metazoa > Cnidaria > Hydrozoa > Anthoathecata > Hydridae > Hydra > Hydra vulgaris. The sequence goes on from NC_088926.1 coordinate 30,988,718, forward strand.
CTTAATTGCAAAGTTCCATTAATATGGAAGTGGGCTATGAAATAAAAAAATATGTGGATAAAAAAAAAAAAATAGGGATATTGCTTTAAAAGTATATAATTTATCAAAATGATATATTGCATCCCTGATTTTGGTCAACATTCTTTGGATATGTTTGCGCATAAATTGATTTATTCTTTGGCATTACCAAATCAAAAAAAAATGCACTAATGTCTGAAAATTTAGAAAAACAATTTATTTTAAGACAGCAAACATTTACATATTTTAAAAATTCATAAACACATTTTTGTAAAACAAAATCACACTCTTTTATGATTTTAATAAATTAACAACCTGAAAACATTATCTTATGTTTAGTAAATAGTATCTTGTATATATTTTTTTAATGATGATAAATAAAATGTGTTCAAGAACTAAACTTGACCCTCAAAATCAGTCTTTAGGTCAATGCAATCATTTCAATTTTTTTTTTTAAAGTTATGATTTTAATAAAATTCAGTCAATAAAGCTAACTTGTTATATATTAGTACAATATTAGATTTATAATGCCATGTAACATATGTAATGTTAAATTTATAATACCAAGTAACTAAGTAACTTTAAGTATATATATATATATATATATATATATATATATATATATATATATATATATATATATATATATATATATATATATATATATATATATATATATATATATATATATGTATATATATATATATATACATCGTCATTGCGCAGGCAATACTGCCTATGTAACAATTTTTTTGATATTGAGATATGCACACACAGTTTTTCATCTCTAAGTGACGCATCTGTTGGTATCATCATAACTTTAAATATAGCCACCAGAGGTGCTGCAATCGAAGTAACGTAGGACCGCTTATGTGAAGATTTGCGCGATAAATAAAATGTGTTCAAGAACTAAACTTGACCCTCAAAATCAGTCTTTAGGTCAATGCAATCATTTCAATTTTTTTTTTTAAAGTTATGATTTTAATAAAATTCAGTCAATAAAGCTAACTTGTTATATATTAGTACAATATTAGATTTATAATGCCATGTAACATATGTAATGTTAAATTTATAATACCAAGTAACTAAGTAACTTTAAGTATATATATATATATATATATATATATATATATATATATATATATATATATATATATATATATATATATATATATATATATATATATATATATATATATATATGTATATATATATATATATATACATCGTCATTGCGCAGGCAATACTGCTTATGTAACAATTTTTTTGATATTGAGATATGCACACACAGTTTTTCATCTCTAAGTGACGCATCTGTTGGTATCATCATAACTTTAAATATAGCCACCAGAGGTGCTGCAATCGAAGTAACGTAGGACCGCTTATGTGAAGATTTGCGCGCAAATTCGCCTATCTGAGCAGCATGTGTCTTTTCTATATACTATATTTTTAAACTAAATAATTGCGTTGCACTTTAACAAATAATACTTCATTGACCATATTCTATTAAAATTAATTGTTTTATTGACTTATCCTGAAGTCGTAAAACATAGATGCGTTTGAATTGTAAAAAATACATGTTATTACAATTACAATTTATTAATAATGTGAAACTATTATTAAAGGTGCTTTATCATTTGTTTTATCATTGATTATCATAAAATTATGTAACTTTAAATACAATCTGAGTTTTAGAAGTCTAGTTAACAGATTATTATTTTTAAAAGACTTGTTAGTTTTTGAAAAAATGTTACAACCTATTTTTGCAAGTAAAAACTGAAATAATTTTTCAGTGCATGTACAATATCAATCATGAACTATTTACTTATGACTTACTAGCTTAGTTTGAAAGTACCTAATGATAGTTTTTCTCTTAAGTTACAGAAAAGTCAACATAATTATGCCAGATTCCATTTATGAAGAAAGAAGCAATGCTCAAGTAATGCCTAAAGCTGAAATTGTTTCAACACTCAGTAGTGACAACAATTTTGATAAGTGTTCGATAATGAACTTCAAACTACTGACAAATCACAGAGTAGTTTAAATTTAAGTGACTAGAGTGTTTGCGAGGTGCTAAATGTAGACCATACATATTGTTTTATTCCAATCCCGTACAACTTAAATGAAGAAATTGAGATGAACACGTCTTACGTAGCCGATGATTCAATTGCAGGGAGTTCAATTGGCAATCCAGACTTAAATTGTGAGTTGGGTATTAATCCTGATGCTGAGATAATTAACAAAGTGGAAATCCCTCAAAATGAAGACCCTAATCAGAATGATGAGGAACAACCTCTAAGAAAGGCAAAACTATCACCATTAGATTGGAAAAGAGAAAAAAACAAAAGACTAAGAATGGAGGGCTTGCCATATTTAGGATTTTCCAAACCGAAAGGAGAAAATAGTAGGCATGGTACACTCCGTGATGGAAGGAAAATAGGAGTGGCCTGCACATCACTAAAGTGTGCTCAGGTGAAAAATCGGGATTGTGAAAAGTTTAAGGAAGAAGATAGAAAAGAAATATTTTCCAAATTCTGAACTGAAATGAATTGGGATCAACAGAAAGTGTTTGTAGCAAACTTGGCACAAAATGTAAATAAGAAAAGAAAAATGACAAAAGAAGAGTCCTTGCCAACTCTCCCCTCTCACTATTGCCAAAGTTCATTGACTAAAATGTCCTTAGAACAATATCACACTTCTCATTCTGGACTGTACCAGGTATACAAGGAGTTTAGTGATGAAAAAAATATCAAATTAGTAGAAAGAAAACTATTCATGAAAATTTTTCTGGAACTGAATCTTGCTTTCTATCTACCTAAAAAGGACAAATGCGATGTCTGTTGCTCGTTTGAAGTGAATCAAATTGACAAAGAAATTTATGACAGGCATATTGTAAAAAAGAACCGAGCTAGAGAAGAAAAAAATAATGACAAAGACAATCTAAATAAAGATAAGAAAGTAAAGGAGATTAGACATCATGTGTTTACTATAGACCTTCAAGCGGTGAAAATTAGCCTTTGCCTTTACACCAGTGCCCTTTACTACAAAACCAAGTTGAACTGCCACAATTTCACTGTTTACAATCTTTCCACTCATGATGGCACTTGTTACTGGTTTAATGAATCAGCTGATTTGTCTGCTGACTTGCTTGCGAGTTGCACTGTTCACGCAATAAGAGAAGTAACAAAAAAGGAAAAACTTCCTGTGATTTTATATTCAGATGGATTTACGTATCAGAACTGCAATAGCATTATGTCAAATGCCCTGATTCATTTAAGTATAGAGTTAAATATTGACATCTACCAGAAATTTTTGGTAAAGGGACACACCCAAATGGAGTGCGATTCAGTGCATAGCAAAATTGAACAGAGCTTAAAAAAGAAAGAAATTTATCTTCCGAGCGATGACATTAAATGCACAAGGATGCCCGAACAAAACCTTCACCATACAATGTATTTGAAGTGGATCACACTTTTGTAAAGAAGTATTCTGAAACATCGACAATGGTATACTCATCAATACATCCTGGACTTTCTGCCGGTGATCCAAACGGTGACAAACCTTCGATGTCTATGGTACAAGCCCGATGGAAAAATATTCTACAAACTGGACCTTGACGAAGATTGGAAACTTCTGCCAAGAAGACCGAAGAAAATTAACTTTCCAATCACTTTCAATCTTCTCCATCAAGACAGGCTAAAAATAAAGTCAAAGAAATATCAGCATCTTCAAGAGTTCAAAAGCATTCTGCCGAGCGACTGCTACGCTTCCTATGTAACTTACCTCACTGAGCCTCTATAAACGTGTTTCAATTGCATAGGACCTTCCTTTTTAATATGATATTGTAATATGAACTTGTTTGTAATAGCGTTTTTTCAAAAGTCAAAATATTTTTAGTTCTTATTTTAGCATAATAGTATTATAAAATGTAAGCCAGGAAGTTCCGTTAAGAACTGGGATTTTCCATTCACAAAGCGTACTGACATGTCAATAAAAAAAATTTGCATTTAATGGTCAAAATTTTTTTATTGTTTTTGCCCTAAAGAATATATAAATTAATTATATATTCTTTAGGGCAAAAACAATAAAAAATTTATCAATTGAACCATTGATAAACAAATCTTGTTTTTTTTTGAAGAATAAATTTATATGTTATATCTTGTAGTCTTTTTTACTACTTGTAAATATTACAGTTTTGACAGAAAATAGGCCTACATATCCTTGAAGTTCGTAGGAAATAGTTTGTTTTGTTATTGATAGTAGCAACTAATTTAATTTCAAATCTAGAAAAGTAATTTACATTGAATTTTAATCTAAGGCAGTAACACCTATGTGATAAAAAAATAAGGCAGTATCGCCTAAGTGACAAAATTTAATAAAAAATTCACTTTCTTCAATTTATTTTACATAATAGTGTTATAATACATATTTCACATATAAGTAAGCAGCTTAAATGCCTTTGAAATGAAAAATGCGTCTGTGATTCAGTTTTTTCTTCCTCCTGTAAACTTTGGAATTGATCACATGGACAGTATTGCCTGCGCAACGATGATATATATAAATGCGTGTTTAAATAAGCATATGGTTACTAGTTTTGTTTATCTTTATAGCATATGACTTTTTCAGAAAAAAAAAAAAAAAAAGAATAAAGTAAGAAAAGACTGCTGCCCATTGTCAAAGCAGCACTCCTTTGCAACAGCAGGCTATAACATAGTCAATGTAAATACTTAAGCTCCCAGCTTAAGTATATACATTGACTATGTTATAGCCGTACAATATAGTTTGGATGAATACAAATTTGTTTAAATGAATATACTTTGTGAGCAATTTATAAACAAAACTATAAGAGAGGCATATACATATTTAAAAAATAAAACAAAATCTTTTTTACTCATTTAGTTATAGACAAAACATGATAGGCGCACATATATATACAAAATACATTTAAATTTTGCCTGGTTAAATAACAAAATTTCACCAAGAATGAATGAATAACTTTTATATTCTGACCTGGTATGGTTTACCTCCATAAGAAACTGCTTCCCACATTGTTATTCCATAACTCCAAACATCTCCTTTGCTTGAAAACTTATGATAGTATATACATTCTGGAGCATACCATTTTAATGGCCATCTACCAGCTTGTTCAGCCTAATATAACATTTTAAAAACTGACTTCATAAAGTGTAATAAACAAAGAAAAAAACTGATTAACTATAAAATTATTATGTAAAGATTTTTTATTCCTAAGCATGTCTTATATAATTCATACCCTATAATACTCATTTCCAACGCCCATTGCTCTAGACATTCCAAAGTCGGATATTTTAACAAAATTTTTTGATACTACTAAAACGTTTCTTGCAGCCAAATCACGATGAACAAAATGTTGACTCTCAAGGTAGTTCATTCCTTCATCAACCTATTTTTAAAAGTTCTATTTAGAAATTATCCAATCACTATAATTAACTTATTTAAATTCATTTAAATTAACAATTATTAACTTGAAAACTTAAAAAATTTTTTACCTGCAACATGAGAACAAGAATATCAAGCACTTTCATTTTTCTATTTTTTTCCAAGAATTTGTGTAATGGACCTTGTGGAGCTAACTCCATCACTAGCATAAATCCTGGTGATTGAGTGACTCCGATCAGTCTAACAATGTTGGGATGATCCAGTTTTGACATTATTTCTGCTTCTTTAACAATTTCAGACTAAAATATTTGTAAAATTACTTTAAAATACCATAATAATAGATTAAATATTAAATATATATATAGTTTAGTTAAAACACTTATCTAATTTTTTTCCTCAACAACTTGTTTCTTCAGTAGGATGATCAGGAAGCAGCTTCCTGATGAACCTACTGTTTTTACTAAATTATTGTTGCTCTGTTCATTAAGAAAATTGAGCACTCTATTTGTAGAGTACACAAACATAATATATATACACTTATAAATGTATGTAAATATATCAAGCAAATAGTCGCTTAATTGGTAAGGCTAATGAGAAGATCATTAATATAGATTTAAGTCAAAGTTGCAATTTTGCAAGACATGACAGGTTATACTTAATTACATGTTACCAAAAGCAAAGTGATCATGATGATCTTGATCCTGACCTGACCTGTAGTAATTAGTTTTATATTGTTGATCCTGACCTGTAATAATTAGTTTTATAACATTGAACATTACCAGTATTGAACTTTTTTTGTCCCATGATAGTATTTGTAGAAAAGAGAAAGAGATGCAACATTACAACGATGTGATAATGGTTGGAGGTTTGATAATGAGATGGAGATGTGATAATGGTTGAACTTTACAACAAAAGAAAAAAAGCATGACGTAGGGGAAAGAGGCTCAAGCTTAGCAAATAGAGCGGGTCCATGTCATACTACATTGCAAATTTAGAGAAGATTGTAAAGCAAGATAACGATTGACTTACAACTTGAAAGATTGCAAACTATATTATTCAGGAACACAAGATAAAGAAAGCATATTCCAAAAAACTGATGTACGCGGAAAAACTAGACAAATAAGAGTTTTTGGAGCATTTAGGAACAATCACAGAAAAATGATGAGACTTAATTGAATGACAAGTAACATAAGAATGAATTTTAGTAGATGGTACAAGAGATGCTAGCTCTTTAGAGCAGTGCCCATTATAGTATTTGTAGAAAAGAGAAAGAGAAGCAACATTACAACGATGTGATAATGGTTGGAGGTTGGCTGCACAAACAGGTCCAGCTATGTTTAAAATGCATTTTTGCACCTTGTCTAAAAGAGAAAGGGCATCACTGGAAGATCTGCCCCAGATGAAATAACAGTATTCGCTGCAAGGACAAATTTGAAATTTATAGAGATAAAGAATAAAATCCGGATTTAAAAAGTGTCAAGTACAATAAGGAGATGCAACCTTAGTAGATGCTAATTTTGCAATCAATTTGATATATGGCATCCAAAAAGATTAGAAGAGTTAATTCTAGAAGATGAAGGGTAGATGACTCATAGAGTACATTACCTTTCATAAATATAGGAAGATCTAAATTATTGTGATGATGATTAGCTGAAAAAAATTGGGTTTTAACTGATTTAAAGTTCACCAGCCACTGCGAGCCCCATGCTGTAGCAGAAGTGAGATCCTTTTCAAGCTCAAATGCCCCCTTCAAGCAAGCAGAGAGTGTTGGCTTTTTATCAAGACAAGAAAAAATGGTAGCACCATCAGCAAACAATGCCACCTTAGATGTGAAAATATCTGGAGGTTTGTTAATGTAAATTTAAAAGAGTATAAGGCCAAGGACCTTGAGGAACCCCCGAAGTTACAGGATAAAAGAATGAGTGCTGTCCATTGAGGACAACTTTTATACTACAATTGGAAAGGAAGGATTTGATAATCTATTCATAATTCAATAACATAAAAATGATTTTTATTGATGCACATGAAAATTTTTTTTTAAAAAAAGAAGTCATAATAAATTAAATTACTTTAAACATTTCGCTTGATTCAATTGAAGACTAAGTGAAAAATATGGAAAATTCTTTTCTTCTTATTTTTTATTTTATTCTTTTAAGAATAAAATATAAAGAGTATAAAATGTAAAAAGTTTCTTTTTGTTCATGATTTTTAATATTTTGCTATTTTCTAATATTAAATTTTCCTTTTTTTTATTAATAATTTATTTTTTAACAACTTTTTTACAGTACTTAAAGTTTCATGCCATCATCGGCACTCATCAGCCATACATAATGAAATTATATGACTATATACAGAAATACATGGCTGATGAGTGCTGAAAATGGAATGAAACTTTAAGTACCATAAAAAAGTTTTGATTTGTTTTATCTAATCAAAATATTGATCACTCTCAAATAAAAAAAGAGTTGATTATTATAACATAATCAAAATAAAATATATATGTATATACGTATATATATATATATATATATATATATATATATATATATATATATATTATATATATATATATATATATATATATATATATATATATATATATATATATATATATATATATATATAAATTAGTAGAAAATCACTTAACAAAATTTTTTTTCATTTAACACTGTGTTTCATCAATAAAGACTCATCAAAAATGAATGATCAAACTAATAAAACTTCAATTTATACCAAAAATTAAATTACAGGAAGTCGCAAATGTCTTAACTACTGTAAACTTTTCACACATTTGTGGAATTTGCTGACACTATTATAAAAGGAATTCTTTAGAAATAATTACTTATACTTTTTTAAAAAAAAATTTTTCAAAAGGGGGATTTAATGTAACTATTATTTGAGCTCATTTATTTTGATAGTTTTTTAGGAGAAACTTATTTTTGTGCCAACACTTCGAAATTAATTTAGATTTTTTGTTTAATAAGCACTCTTGGTTTGCATGAGTAGTTACTTCAAATTTTTCTTGTAGGCATAGTATGCATTTTTTGGAAATATTATTATATGCAGGCGCTATTTTAAGGGTGGACCAATTCAGTATAAAATCATCAATATTTTTACCTTTTAATTCCCATATATATTTTGACAGCATGGTGTCTTTTGAATACTTTTTATTTTTAAAAGATTGCTTATGATTGGCAAAACGTTTTTTCAATTCACCCTCTGTTATACCAATATATTGTTTATCAGGTACATTCTTAGAGGAAACAACACATTTATATACCACATTTTTTGATAAACAACTTCCATTCATTGGACAATTTTTTTTTTGTTTACAATTACAACTTTCTGTAGTTTTTTCATTTAGGATTTCTTTTTTGTTTAACAAAGCATTATTGTGACCTTTTATAATTCTTTCCATATTTTTTGTGCAACAGTAGCTAACTTTAATTGTATTTCGATTGTATGTAATTTATTAGAGGGCAACACTTTTCCTATGTTAGTGGAAACAATTGAATACATTTTCATTAGAGGAGTTTTGGTTTAGCCTGTTTTAATTGAAATCGGGATTTGTTTTCGAATTTGGGGTGGATGATTTGAGTTAATATTAATATACAATAATTCATCGTCTGGTTTTTTGAAAGGCTTATATGAATTTTCAGAGAGGTTAAATGTAACATCAAAAAAATTCAAAATTTTTAAATTTATATTTATTTCGATTTGAAAACCAATATTTTAAAATTTTTTTATATCTTTTCTAATTTTATCGAGCTGTGGATTTTTTACCCATTACTATTAAACCATCAATGCGATAAAGGCCTAAATCTTTTATATTGATTATTTTACTTAATAAATCTAAAATATATAGTCCAACAAATTCACAAATTTCTGCTTTGTCATAACTGCCCATTGTTACATCAAAGCAGTCATGTATGTATTTCTTTTTCCAAGTTTCTTTATTAAAATAAAGTAAGGTTTTTCTACAATGTTTTATTATACGGATTGTTTCATCAGGAATAACTGTGTGGCTTTTTGCAAATTCAATTGTTTTATTTAAAATATCTGCAGTTATTGAGGGGTAAAAATCATTAATGTCAAATTGAATAAATGTACAGTCATTATTATTTTCGATTATGGAGAACCAATTTATAACATCAGTGGTATTTTTCTGCTGTTACAAATTTAATTTATTTCTAAGAATATTATTAATTTTGTCTAATTTAATTTTGCTTACATGTCAAATCTCACTTTTTGAGGGAACCAATAACCTACATGGAAGTTTGTTTTGAAAATTGGTTTATGGTCTTTTAGTGTTACGAAACCCTAATATTTTGGTTTTTGCTGATAAAACAAATAACATCACAACCAGACTCACAACAAAAATCTATGAACAAATTTTACGCGACAATATTATGAGTTCTTATGAAAAAGCCCCTAAAAATTTGGAAGATGCAATTAATTTTAAAGCGCAAAGTATTGCTAAAAAAATAAACCTTAATAACAGAATATATATATATATATATATATATATATATATATATATATATATATATATATATATATATATAAACTTACATGTATACAAATATCTTTGCTACTCAGATTTGCATGAAATGTGATTTGAAAACCATGATGAAAATGATTTGGGATGATCTGCTACAATAGCAAGAAGCTATTTTCTTGATGCGCAAAACAGACTTCTTTATTTCAATAAATCAAGGATGGTTTTTAATAAAAACATCTTTCAAGCTTTAATAGGTACTTAAGTTTTTTGTGCTTTATTATAAAAAGTGAAAGCAACAACATGATAAAAATTATTTTTTCTAAAAAAAATCAGACTCTAAACTAAAGAAAAACTTTTATTTTAAATAAAAATTAAAGCCTGCTCAACCAAAAACTCATAAAACAGTGAGCCCAAAAATACTGTTATAAGCCTCTTGATGCCATTAAAGAAAATATTTTATTTTACAAATAACGGAAGTCAACTTGAAAAATGGCTACAAACGAGGGTACCGATATGAGGATATGTTTAATAATGCTTTAACTCACAAGAAACTGGACCTAATGACAAACGAAGAGAAAGATGCAACAAATGAAGATTAATCTTCGAAAAAACTTGAAACAACAAAAAAGAAACTTCAACAACATAACTCTTTAGCAAAAAGAAAAATTTTAGATTAAATGTAAATTTTTTTTTTTTTAATGTAACCTATTAGTAAGAAAGTTTCATTGAAAAAACAATTTTTTTTAATCAGAATTTTTATTACTAATTGAAATTAAATATTTTAATAAAAAAAATGTTTAAAATTTAACATATCTTTTACTTAAGTTAAATATCATCACTAGTGACATATAAAAAGTGACATACACAATATAAAAAATCTAAAACTCATTAATTTATTCCTAATGCATACCTTTTGGCCAGGAATGTCTTCTTCTTTAAGAGTTTTTACAGCAACAGCCACAGATTTGTTGTTCTTTAACATGTAAACTCCTTTTACAACAGACCCAAAATTTCCTTGACCTATAGTATTATAATTATAAGAGTTAAAAAATATTTTAACTAATAATTGTACATATTGTCATCTTAATATAATTGCTAGAGTCAACATTTAACGTTCAATGTCGTTTTTCGTTTTTAAAGTTTTAATTAGTTACTAAGCTTTTCTAAATTTGAAAGATTTTTTGAGAGTTTTGAGAAGCGCGCTCTCAAAATGCACGTGGTCATTGGAGAAAGATCTCTCAAGCGAGTTAAAACTTTTTACCTTTTGGAATATAATTATTATTTATTAGTTTAGAACAACTACATAAAGAATCATATTGAGATAAATAATTATTGTTAAGATCATATTATAATTGAAGTAAGTATAGAAAATAGTTTAGCAATTTATATATAACATTTTTATTAAATATAAAGTAGAAAGGATCACTCCTTTTAATTTTTTAAATCATTTACATTTTGTTTGTTTTAGTTTTTCTTTTAGCATTATTTTTTTTTTAACAGTTTTTATTACTTTATTTTTTAGAAGGAAAATAGGGGTATGGATGAGGCCTAATTATTTTTTATGCAACAAAAAAGTTAAACTAATGCTAATTCCATAAAATTGGTTATAACTACTTTGAAATTTCTATGATGCTATTAACTATTTTTGTTCTTTTTTAGAAAATTAAAAAAAATAAATTAAAATATTGTGCCAACACTGACATGACATGTCACATGTTATTGTATGTAAAGGTTAAATTTTGTTATGAGGATTACAGTTCTTATAAAAAAAAAAAAAAAATGTGGTGTAGTAATGGACCCTCCTTCAAATGGAGGGCTCATCCATACCGGGGTGTTGGGAGACACCGAAGAAAAAACAGCAACCAAAAGCTTGTAAATGTCTTCTATCAGTGAAGATATTTATAACTTTTTTGTTGCCACTTTTTCTTCGATGATTTTTATTTATTTTTATTATTTTTAGTTTTGTAATTTTTTTTTTAAATTTGCAATCTTTTTTTAAATAATATAGTATGTTGTATATTTGATTTGTTTTGGTCTTTTTTAATTAAAATCTTAATTGTTTTTTCACCAATTAAACTTAAATATAGTTAAATTGATTCATTATCCAATTACCATAATATAATGATGCTACATTCTATTGTTAAAAATAACTAACTGGTATTTTAATTTATTGAACTCACTGCTTTTAAAATTTACTATAAGCCAAGACAATATATTTAGCTATATAAATGCAATTTATTTATATCTCAATTTGATTTTTTATCTTTATTGTTTATAGTTTGGCTCCTTGAAGCATTTTTTATTTTGCTTTTTAATTAAAATATTTTAAATCTATTGTGATGTCTTTTAAATTAAACTAAAGTTTACTAAAGCCAACATGAAATTAAACTAAAGTTTACTAAAGCCAACAAAAAAAAACAACACTGACAAGCTGCATCATGACAGCAAATGAAGTATGACAACAGGTTACCGAAAAGCAGGTAAATTGTTTTCCAGTTGTTTGTTTTTTCCCTTTTATGTCAACTTATCTGTTACAATTTTTATTTTAGGTTTGTCATATGACGCATTAATGCAATATAAAAGATCAAAGTTTACATATTTTTATAAATTTGTTATACACATGTTTGATTGTAAATTAAATTTTTTTTTGTTTCAAACGTATTTGTACTCAATTGCTTAGTTATTTTTAATAAATTTATTTAGTTGTGTGGATTTAACATTTTAAAGACAATTTTCTTTTTTAAAGAAATTAATCAAGAGGATACCAAGAAATTAATAAATATTAATAATTAATAAATAGTTTTTCATCAATTTAAAGCATGATGAAGTGTTATTATTTTGTGTCAGTAACTAAAAACATATTGTGTTGAACTTAGGAATGTCGAGGAAAATGGTTCTGCCTCACACTGATATGACCTATGTCAGTAGTAAATTACTCAAATAATGTTAAATAATTTGATAAATTATTTTACCTACTTATACTTTTTATGTTAATTTTACAGATGGATTAATTTTTTCAATTTGAAGGCGTTTTTCTAAAAAGCTATTATTAAAGTTTCACAACTTTAATTGTGGAAAACAGCCACTATAAATTAATTATGTAACAGACCAACCATACCCGTATTATGGGTTGCTTTTTGCTAGTCTAAATAAATATATAACCAGACTTATTGTGACAAATTAAAAAAATGACAAATATTATGTTATTTTAAGCTAGTTTGTATTTATATATTCTTGACTAAAGTACTCTACTTAACTTTTTATTACCTTTTTTAAAAAATTTGTGTTTTTTTAAGGATTTAGAATTCCCTCAGAGATGAAATATCTTTTGAAGAAAAGAACAGTAAAGTCCCAAAGATATTTGTGTTGTTTATCTTGAAACAAAAACACATATTGGTTAGTTTTTTTACATTAGAAACATTTTTTAAATTAGAAATATTCTTTGTAGCTTAAGAAAAAAATTGCAAATTGGTCTATTTAATTTTCTCAGGAATAAAGACAAAACAAAAATGGAACAAACAGAAACATAAACAGAGCAAAATGAACACAAAACATAATGAACAGCAACAACAGAAATGAACTTGGAGAATGAATAAACAAATTGAAACAAAAACAAAGCAGAACCACAGCAGAGTAAAATGAAAATTAGCTGAGAAAATACAAAACAATACAGGGTAACTACAAGAATTACTAAAACATAACCAGTTATCAAAACCATTTTAATTTTTCCATGATTTATCAAATTTTATCAAATTTTTTATAAAAATATTCAAAAACTCCATGCAAATGTTGATAGCATGCACAAAAAACTATAAGGGAAGACAACTTGCCTAGACTGCCAATACCATTTTTGACAGGTTTTTACTCCTTGTGCATTTGTGTACCCTAAGGGACGTACTAATATACTAATAAAGTATATACAGTGAGAACAGAATTTAATCATACAAAGTAATTTTTCAATATAATTAACATCTTTGAATAGAATAATGTATCATGCAGTAATAATTAACTTTTTCTTTATCCAATTATTTACTTGGTAAAAAGCCTTCAAAAAAAATTTTAAATTTGTCTTTATGCTTTTGAATTACCTGGTTAAGAATTTGAAACAAAAAGAAGGGGATAAAAACACTTGCACATAAAATAATTGTACAAGAAAAACTTGATAGGTTAAAGCTAAGAAAAAGTACCAGTTTATTAAAATAACTGAGAAACAGTTTCAAGTTTTTGTATTTTATTAATATACTTATATATTTAGTTAGTCCTCCTTTTGCTTTAATTACATCTAAAAAGCGTTTCGGCATTGATTCTATGAGACATTCGATTTGATTATTGTCAATATTAGACCATGATTTAACGACAGCTTTCTTTAGATCTTTTTTTTTCATAAATGCTCTATTGCCTTTTTTTTTATCTAATAAAGTCCATAAATGCTCTATTGGAGTCAAATCTGGACTCTGTGAAGACCATTCTAAAATGTTTATGCCATTTTCATCAAAAAAGGTTTTAGTTTTTTTAGCAGTTTGTTTTGGATCATTGTTTTGTTGAAACAAAAAACTGTTTCCTAATCTAAGACTTTTAGCAGAAGATTTTAAATTTAGTTTCAATATATTGTTATACAAATCATCATTCATAGTTTCATCAATAAATTCTAGTTTACCAACATCATTCCATACCATACAACCCCATAACATTACACTTCCATCACCATGTTTAACTGTTCCTCTCGTGCAACTCAAATTAAATGCTTCACCCCTCTTTTGCCAAATTCTCTGTGCACCATCAGATTTTTTAAAACTAAATTTGGATTCATCAGACCAAAGTACTTTTTTCCAAAATGATACTGGGATTAAATAATACTTTTTTTCAAAATTCATTCTTCTCTTCATATGATTTTTTGTTAAAAACGGTGTTTTCCGAGCTAAACATCCACTGAATCCTGCTTTATGAATACGATTTCTAATTGACGTTAGTGAAATTGTGTTTCCAGTTAAATTTTTTAGATGATTTGCTATATTTTTGCACTTTCAAACCAATCATTCTTAAAATTTCTCTATCATCTGGTGAGGTTGTCTTCAGTTTTCATCCTCATCCAGTACAAATTTCAAATGTTTCATATTGTTTGTATTTATTTACAATGGCCCCGACTGTTGTAAATGGAATATTTGTAAGTTCTTCAACTTTTCTTTAAGTATTTCCTTGTTTAACCAAGTCTACAACAAGTTTTCGTTGATAAATACTATTTAAATATTTACCTTTGGGTGCCATAATGTTCAATAAACAGAGTTTTTAAAGAAACCATAAACATAACAAATAATAAAACAGTTTTGTACAATTAATTGTTGTGCATGCAAATTAATACTTCTGAAAGTAAAAAATCAAAAATTGTATAGCAAACACATTTTCTTATATTTTTACTGATTAATTATAAATAAGAAATATCCATAATAAATTAAAAAAAAATTTGGTTCAGTTATTTTCATTATTAATCAAGATAAAAGCAAGTTGTAGGAAAATTACTTTGTACGATTAAATTCTGTTCTCACTGTATATAATATTTGATTAAAAACGTAGGTGAAACTCTATCCTTAAGACCACAATACATTCACCAATGTTTTTGCTTCTGACAAAAGTCAAACTTTATATCACTCATCAGTGATGCATCCTTACTACCTTTATCATCATCTTTAGCCTAGTTCATAAAAGTCTTTATAGAAACAAACCTGAGTAAAGTAAAAAGAGAAAATAGAATAAATACAAGAAAATAGAAAACAGAACAAATACAAAAATAACAACTAATGAGTAAAGCAAACAGCAAAATATATACACAAGATATATATATAAAAAAAATAATACTTTCTAAATCCAACCATAAACAATTTTGTAAAAAACGATGCATTAATATAAATAAGTGTAAACTTATAAGCAGTTAGTATCAAGTAAGTATCTAAATTTCAATTAAAACCAATCAACCAAGGAGTTGTAGAAAAACATCAAACTGAAAACAATATTGTTGTTGGGAAAATGATCAGAATGCTATTTTAAAAACTTATAGTGCAAACAATAATAGACTGCCTCAACAACATCAGATAAAGAAAACACAATAGGAACAAAAAGTCATGGAAATTTGATTAACTATTTCAAAATACAATAACCAAAAAATTTAAAATTATACATATGCAGTATAGTTCATAAATTAAAATAACGTAATACTATGATGCTGATAATGATAGTATGCAAAAAGTGGATGTTTTAGAACAGATATATGTATAAACAGATATATGTATATAACAGATATATAAGAGGTCATGGAACATGAGATACACAAAAAAACAATAAAAAAAAGAGTAAAAAAAGAAATCAACTAATATAGTGTAATATACTAAAATTTGTATCACTAAAGTGAATATAAAAAACAAGAAATAGCTAAATATAATTACAAACAGATTTCTGCTTTTTTATTAACCATAAACTTGACAGAACAAGTAATTTATAACAAAATTATAATTTGAAAAGTTTTTGTTAAACACTTCTCAAATATTGTGACATTTTATTTTTAGTATGTGTATATATTGCTATTTTACTATATATTGCCTTGGCAAATATTTACTATAAAAAGTAAAAACACAAATTAAACCTAGATACCTAATTCATGTTCTAGCCGAAGTCGCTTAGGATCAAGCTCTGTTTCTCGTTCTTCAGTATTAAATGGATTTTTGAATCCTTCTTTTTTAACAATATCTTTACTATCATAAATATTTTCATAAATCCAACCATCTTTTACATCTAAACATTTTTCATTTATAAGCTAAAATTTATGAAATAAACAATTGTATTAATATTCTATTATAAAGTCATGGATAATAGAGAAAAAACAGGATCACAGCAATATGCACATATATATACAGCACACATAAGACTGGTATACAACATTTAAAGATGAAATTATGAAATGTATATATGAGGTATCACTAAGTGCCTGGCAATGTTGTGTTTCTATCATAAACAAAACCTTTGAAAAGTTTAGAGTTATTTAAACTTGCCAAAATAAACTTTTTATTAAAATAATATCAAAAAACTTCATAATTTTAATGCTATATGGGTCATTATGATGAGCCAAACCTTCCGGGTGACCATCTCAGATTTTTCCGAAATTTACACTCTTTATAGGCTTTATGGAAAAAAAGATTTCCCTAAAAGTTTAACTCATTGTCTTGAAGCATTCTAAAATTATGGCAATTTGAAAGATTAATGTCTTTGTCTATTTCAAGCAATTTGTCTTTTTCAAAAAAGCCTTATTTTCAAATCCATATAAATAAAAAACCAATTATCTTTAATACTTCAAAATCAATCCGATAGCAGTAATCTACCTCAACTTTTAAAAAAATAAAAATCTATTTAACAAAAATAATTATTGTGACCATCTTGCACTTCAAAGTTATAAAAAAAAACATTTTAAAGAAAAAATTTCAATATTAATAAAGCAAATGAAAGCGGAATACTCAAGCTATTGTGAAAATTATGTTATTTTGTGAGAATATAGGTGGTAGTCATCATTCATGATAAATTTTGTAACATTGGATTCAAAATTATATAAGTTAGACCCCCCTAAAAAAGCCTTCAGCCTTTAAATGGTAAAATTAAGTCTATTTTAGAACTCAAAATTACCCAAGTGTACAATAAATTTAACACCTGAAACTTTTAGGAATGTATCTTCAATATAAGAAGAAGAAATACAGAATAATTTTGGGATGTTTTGTAACTGCTAAGATACCTGCGAAAGTTTAAGTTTTAATTTGCTAAGATATAACTTAAACTTTATCATAATAGGATTCTGGAATTCAAAATTGGCCATTTTGAATTTGTTATAATTTGTCGCTTGCATGGAGATGTGATATAACTTTAAATGACTGTATTTCTATATGTTTTCATCATTAAAAAAATGTTCCTTGCACATTATGAAACTTCACAAAAGTATTGTTGTGACCCATATAAAGTTCATAAAACTAATGCATTTAGTAAGAATAGTTGAAAACCCTACACAAAATTTTTTTTTTACCAATATTTTAAAAGTTAAAATTTATTTTGTTATTTTTTTGTCATTGCTTTATGTTAATACAAGGTTTTATATTTTTGATAAAAATTGTAATAATTGTATAGATTAGCTTTCTTTTTTCTTTTTTTTTAAGAATCTCTTCAGTCAATCAATGAAGAAACCACTTTAAGAATGAAACTATGCCCGGGTCAAAAACTCTTGTCGTAAGAAAGATAAAACAATGATGAAACCAATACATTATACATTCTGACTGGTTCTGAAATTGCAAATAAAACATTCAGAATGTTGGGTTATTCTCTGTTAAAATCAGTACCTATTTAAGACAGATCCAGTTATGGAAAAAAAAAGTTAAAGGTTGTTTCAAATTCTTGCCAAACATTAATTTCAAATTATTTGGGAATTTCCAATAATGAAATTACTATTAGTTGTTCAATAAAACAATAAATATTTAACAACAACAACAAACAATAAATATTTTAAAAAATTAACAAATAACAAACTATAAATATTTTAAAAAATTGACAGACCAAGATTTATTTTGTGAAGCCATTAAGCTAAATCAAACAGAAATGAAAAAATAAACCTATTAACATTAACACCAAATAGTTGGAAAATCCAACAAACAACAATACTTTTCAGAACCAAAGTCAATGAATAAAAAAGCGCTTAAACTAAAAGGCAACTAAAGGTATCTTAGGAGAGTGTAAAAAAATTACTAAAAATATGATATCACAAGCACTTGATAAAAATCAAGAACTTAAAACAAATATCAAGAACTTTTATCAGTGTGACAAATATTCTCAGATTTGGCATGGTAAGAAAGAACTTGTTTCAGTTAAAATCAATGGTCAAAAACAACATATCCAAAAGCGATTATTACTTGTAAATCTAAAAGAGCTACATTCAGAATTTCTAAAAAATAGGAGAGAAAAAAGGATTTTCAAAGTATTATCAGCTTCATCCAAAATGGTGCGAAACTAGATAGTGCATCTGGTGTGCATACAGTTTGAATCTGTCAAGTACACCAAAATTAAAAGTTGATTACTTATGCAGAGCCCGGTAACATTGAATACAAAGAACTTTTATTAAAAACAGCCCTAATGTAGAAAACTTAAAAACAGTGTATAAGTAATATCTTCAATCAACATGGTTTTGAATATGAGGATATAGTGCCGTACAAACAGTGGTTAAAAAAGGAGATCGCTATTAGTTTGGTAACTTTAGAAATTCCAATAGAAGAGTTCCTTGAAGATAGTATTTCTACAATTGAAAACTTGCAATCACACCATTTTATTTCAAAGGCACAGTCCTTATTCCTTTGAATTCTGAAAGAAAATATTCAACAAAACCAAATTATTATTATTTTACTTGATTTTGCAGAAAATTATAGTTTTAAGCTATCAAATTTCAGAACAAGAATTCAAAGAAATATCAATTTTTAACAAAAGTATTTATACTATTATTTTGAGAACAAGATTTATTCTTTAATATTTTATTTTTTACATTCTTTTATTGTAATTGAGATTTATTTCTTGGCTTTTTGTTGAGTTTGAAATTTATTCATATTTTAGAAAAATAGAAACCTTTATGTACGGATATCTTTACTTTAAAAAATTGTTTTTAAATTCCTCGTTTAAAAAAAAAAACAATAAACAAATTTTTACATTAAAATATTATCAAGATTTTGAAAATATAACAAATTCAAAATGGCCAATTTTGAATTCCAAAAACCTATTATGATGAAAAGTTTAAGTTCAGATATCTCAGCAGCTACAAGACATCCCAAAATTATTCTGTGTTTCTTCTTCTTATATTGAAGATAAACTCCAAAAAATTTCAAGAGTTAAATTTACTGCACACCCAGGTAATTTTGAGTTCTAAAATGGACCTAACTTTACCATTTAAACGCTGGAAGTTTTTTTAGGGGGGTCTAACTTCTATCGTTTTAAATACAAAGCTACAAAGTTTATCATGAATGATGACTATCACCTATATTTTCACAAAATAACATAATTTTAACAATTGCTTGTGTATTCCGCTTTCATTTGCTTTACTTATATTGAAATTTTTTCTTTAAAGTGTTTCTTTTTATAACTTTGAAGTCTAAGATGGCCACAATAATTATCTTTGTAAAATAAATTGTTATTTTTTTGAAAGTTGAGGTAGATTACTGCTATCAGATTGATTTTTGAGTATTAAAAATAATTGGTTTTTTATTTATATGGATTTGAAAATAAGACTTTTTTGAAAAAGACAATAAATTGCTCGAAATAGGCTGAGACATTAATTTTTCAAATCGCCATAATTTTAGAATGCTTCAAGACAATGAGTTAAAATTCTAGGAAAATCTTTTTTTCCATAAAACCTATGAGGGGAGTAAATTTAAAGAAAATCTGAGATGGTCACCTCGGAAATTTTCAAAAAATTGGCTCACCTTATATGGAATGATCATATTGCTTCTTGCAAAAAAAATCTCCTGCTTTAATTCTGATTAATGTGCTTATGTAGTTAATCACCAATAAAAATAAGTATTGTATAACTAATAATAAATTTATAATAATTGAAAATTATAATAAAATTATTATGATACAAAATTATTAGTTGTTCAAAACAGAGCTCTGATTTTATTTTCAATATTTAAAACTATTTTTGATATTATTTAATATTAAATTTATTTAAATGATTTAGTATTTAAAAAAAAATCAGTTAAAAAATTCTTTGCTAGGTTGATCCTTAGTATATGAATTTATAGAAGAATGATTTATTTATATAGATTTAAAAATTTATATATATATATATATATATATATATATATATATATATATATATATATATATATATATATATATATATATATATATATATATATATATATATATAATTTACAGTAGCATGAACCTTCTTAAGAAAGTTTTTCAACCCTCAATAGGAAAGATCAGATTCAAGATTGACTGAGATTACTAAGCAGTCAAAAAGTAACATCTTTTTGTCAAGACAGGAGTATATAGCTGTGTGGTCAGTAAATAGAACCACTATAAATGTAAGATTGCCAGAAATATCTTTGCTACAGATGAGAAACTATACAGGACCATGGATGGAACTTTGTGGTACCCCAGAAGTTACTGGAAATGAATAAGAGAGTTTTTAAATTTACTATTAGAGTTGGAAGTTACTGGAAGAGAAAAGATGAAGTTTAAAGCAAAATAACAATTAACAGACAACTTAAAAGATTGCAAATTATATGAATCAGGAAAACAAAACAAAGGGAGTGAATTTCAAAGAACTGATGTTCGAGGAGAAAAACTAGTCGAATAAGAATTTTTGGAGCACTTAGAAACAGTCATAGTAAAAGAATCAGACTTAATTGAATGACAAGTAACACGAGAATGAATTTTAGTAAATGGTACAAGAGGTGCTAGCTTTTTAGATCGCCCATTATAGTATTTATAAAAAAGAGAAAGAAAAGTAACATTATGACAATGTGACATTGGTTGAAAATTGCAGATTAAACTATGCTTACAATGCAATTTTACAACTTGTCTTAAAAAGATAGGGCATCATTCGAAGATCCACTCCAGATATGGCAACAGTATTCCGTTTTTACTTTATTTTTTACTCAAACTTACAATGAATGTTTTAAACAAGGAAAATATGACACAATAGACAAACTGTTTGATATCAGCTAATGGAGTATGGTTGTCAGCTAAACAACTCTATTATCAAGAAGAAGAAAGTTGAGGAAAAGTTGGTTATGCCATCTGTAAACAAGCATGCAAAAAAAATTCATTCTTTAAAGAGAAGAAAATTACCTGACAATCCATCTAGATCAGTATGAAATATGATCTCTCATCTAATTATAATGATAAAGAGTTGGATAAGTCTGAAGAAATTGAATATGAAAACAATGATTATAACAATGGTAAAAATACTTGCTCAACAAAAAGAAAACATAGCAAAAGTAAAGTTGTCATAAATTTAGTGACATCAACAACAGTATCAACAAGAAAAGCTGCCAAAATTTGCAAACAATTGGCAATAGATGGCATTAACATTTCATCACCCAGTCAAGCCGGAGTTTATAAGATAGTATTTAAGGAAGCTTCTAAACTGAAGAAAGAGATGATAAAAAAACTTAAATACTGAACAGTGGTCATTACATTTTGGTGGAAAGTGCCTTAATGCAAATGAATATCAGTTTGTAGTATTAAAAACAAATGAATGGAAGTGAAATTATCTGCAATGTGTTTGAGAAATGGAAAGACAGAAGCTATTATTGATGGTATTTTGACAGTTTTTGAGGAACATAATTTATGAAGTGCTGTAAAGATGATAGTGGCTGATACAACCAGTTTTAACACTGGTAAAATAAATGGTGTTGTTGCAAGACTTATGCGAGTATTTTCAGCAAAGGGGTTTGACAAACTGTTGCTTATTTCTTACCACCATCATGTTTTTGATAGGATTCTGCGTGTGGTGATGGATGAGGAAATTGGAGGGAGCACTAAGACTCCAAACATTAAGTATCCTTTTGTATTTCAGTTGATGAACAGTTATGAGAAATTGCAAGCAAAATTTGTAAATGGAACAGAAGTGGTTGTCAATACGTCCAGTAAGGCTGGATATATGAAAAGAATATCATCCACCATCTTGCACTTCAAAATCTATGAAGAACAACGACATTTTTCACTTGTTAACTTTTAAAAAATTCCTAATATTATTAATGCAAATTCTTGCTTTTGTTCTCATACTTAAAACAAGACCAACATTACAGAAAATCTGAAGATATATTTTGTATGACTGGGTAAAGTATTGATTTGCTGACCAAATTTACAACAAACTAGACTACAGTAATTGTCACAAATACTGAAACCTTACAAGAAGGGGTTATAAGTATTGGAGAAAAACTAGAAACAAGAACCATCAGCACTAAAGATACCATGAAGCAACCAATGTGCAGAATGTGTAATAAAACTGATGCAAGAACTGTATTTAGTTTGCAGAAAAAAAGACAAATTGCAGTCTAGATTTTTTTCAAGTAATAGACAGTGATCTACTGATGTATATTAATCATTAATATAGACAATGTAAACCATATGCTATGCTCTAGTAACTGTAATAGTTTGTGACTAGACATAATTACTAAACAATGTACATTGTTGAGTAATAACACATAATTTGATATTTTGATTTGGGCGTGAACTTTTTTCAAATAATATTGAAATAATCATTTGTTCCTTTGATTTTGAGTAATTATTCAAGCTATTGAGAGCTTTTGGGTAGTCATTCAGAGCTTCAGATAGTTCTTCAAAATCTTCAACGCCGAACAATTGACTGCTGAACCAATGGTCAGCCTATGAGTAAGATTTGAATGAACAGATTTTATGCAACCAGATCCGGGTTTCTGGCATCAGAATAAATGCAAGAAGGGCTAGAATGGCACAAGAGTTTCAGCGTGCATTGCTGATGTTTGGAATCTGTTTGAAATTCACGAAGGGGATCTCATTCTTCTCAGTTAAGTGACAGAAGACATGAGTGAGGTGGTAAAGAAACTTCATGTCATCTCTCCAGCTGTCTGTTTCCTTAATCTCAGTTTTACCGTTGCTGAAGGTTGCTTTCAATTTATCATAATTACTCATCAAATCCTGCACAAAAAAATCTTTGGTGATTTAGTTAACCCATGGAGCTCATTGTCCATGACAACGCGAAGAACGGGGTCTAGCACATGGTGCTGGAAACTGATGAACTTGGGTTTAGGGTGACCTTTCTCCCCGAACATTTGCTGCAGCCAAACAACAACACCTGTCTTCTTGCCGGTATTCACGTTTGTTGTGTTGGCAACAATCATCACAACTGATCCCCACAGGTTGAACTCATCTAACACATCCTGGAGTCCTTCAGCAATTGTTTGAGCTTTCCCATCTTTCAATTTTAGTGCAGTCAACTTAATTTCTTAAGATTCATTCTAGAGGACAACGGCCTGATATTCCAAGCCCTCAATGTGTTTGCCACCAAAGTGTACGCTCCACTTCTCCATATGAAGCGTGTTCACCAAGTGTTTCTTCACCTGAGCAGCTTTTGTGTAGATAGCCTTGGGGATTGCTGATTGACATGGGGTTGGGAGTTCAATGCCCTTACCAGAAAACTGGCAGCACACCACTGCTGCTCCGTGGGATGACAGCTTTGAGCAAGTAACAAAACGTTACATGTTCAAAGCTGTCATGCTACTTTCGGAACAATCTGGTAGTGCTATTGCCCTCTCTCGCTTGAATGGGCGGATGGTATTGGCACTAGCTGGTTTGGCAGTCGAATAACCAACATGACTTTTGCTCTCAATTTGTAGTTTGTAGAGGTTCTTATCCTCTTTGCACAAACATTCGCCTTTCATCTTGGTCATGTAAAACAGTTCATTCAATAAATCAAAGTTTTGTTTTTTCTGCAGCACTCGCAGTCTTTTAGAAGTTTTGCTGGTTATGCTAAAATGCCTACATAAATAAAATTTAAAATTGGTTTATGCGTGATCTTTTTCAATATTTTAATGGAATAAACGTCGTTTTAGTCATTAATAGGCAAAGTTCTATCATTCGTGCTACAGAAAATAATGTTTGAGAAAAAAAATCAAAAAGTCATTACCCTAATATATATATATATATATATATATATATATATATATATATATATATATATATATATATATATATATATATATATATATATATATATATATATATATATATATATGGCAAATATAATAAAATAAATTATTTTTAATTTCAAAACTTGATTGTTTAAAATTATAAAAGTCATTTACCCTTGTTTGCTGTGTAGACATGCTTTGTATATCCCTTTTCAAAAAAAAAACAGAATTATATTTAAAATTTTAAAAAGCAAATAAAACTAAAAATCATGTTGATATGTATCAAAATTATATATATTTATTTATGTAAATATTTATTTAAATTATCATTATCAAAAATATTTATAAAGTTTATAAATTTATCTAAAACAGACTAAATTGATTTTTTTTAATCAACTAGAACTATGCAAATGCAATAAAAATAAGGTAAAAAATAAATAAATAAGAAACCAATTAAATAAATTAAATTCAAATTTTTATTAAATAAATTATTATTATTATTATTAAAACATAATAAATTATAATAAGTTTATAATTATATTTTATAATATAAAAGTTTATATTAAAAAATTAGTATATATGACCTTTAATGAATTAGATAATTAGTCAAGTTAAATGAAGGCAATCTAACAATCTAAAAAATATAAAAAAGAAAATAATATTTTAATGAACAACATTGTCATTAAAAATTTAATTTACTTACAAGTTTTTGTATATCACACAAAAACTTGTAAGTAAACTAAAATAAATAAAATATATATATAAATAGCATTAGATAAAACAAGTAATAAAAAATTAAACATTTAAATTTTTAAAAAATAATCATATGCAACTTGAAACAACATTAAATATAAAAAGGTTTTTCTCTTTAGTTTTAGTTGTTCCCTTGATCTGAAGTAAGCATATTTAGATGAAAAAAATATAATTAAGAAAAAATTAAGTACATAAATTTTTAGAAATAAAGGTAAAAAACATTTTAAAATCAATTGACAAAAACAACTCTGTACCTCTACCTAAATGATAAGTTTGACTTCCCTAATCTAAAGGTCTCTTAATGTTAACAAGTTTATATAGCCCTATGAACCCTAGTTTACATAACCTCCTAAACCCTAACCTAACCTAATGGTCTCTTAATGTTAATAAGATTATATAACTCCCTGAAAACAAGTGATTAAAAGTCATTAATAAATTTTAAATTTTATTAAAAACTTATTAAAAATTTCGTTTATTATTATTGTTATTGCTTTTGTTATTGTATTTATTTTTATTTATAAATCTATTATTATCACTATCATTGAATTTTTTATAGTTATTATTATTATTATCATTATTATTATTACTACCATTGTTATTGGTCATTTTAATCATTTATTAATTGAATGTCATGCTATATCAAGTAGGAAACTTTTTATTTTTATTGAAAATTCTGAATATAGCAAAAAAAAAAAATCTTACGTGAATAACTGAGGCATTTATATAGTTTGTTTTAACATCTGAACTATTTCCAAGACACATTCTTGAATGATCATCTGAAAATAAATTGCAAAAAATAATAACAGTAATCAAAATGTTTATATATAATAAAATTTATACTTTTTCTAATTACATTTTAAACAATTTCTAATAATATTTTAAACAATAGAATTGAGAGAAGTCTGAACTAATTTCCTGATTCTTATAGCTATGTAACGCCTTCTGTAATATTCTAATGAATGTTTTTCACATTCTTATGAGTGCATACCTCTAAAACTCAGTTAAAAAAACTGATAGTAATGTTTTCTGAAGTCTCCAGTAGCTCTCAGAGAGGCTAGTCAAGAGACTTCAGACATTAACAGCTGTAAAATACTTAAGTACTAAAAGTGTAATGGATAAAATTCCTCATAGTGCTTGTGGTGTGCTTCGTTAAGGCCACATAAGGAGTTTTTTTTACAAATTTAATTATTTGAAACAAAGAAAATCCATAAATTATGGCTTAGATTGTCAAATAATGCAACTTAAATCATACAACTTAAATCATGATTATTAACAAATATTAAACATAAAAACATATAGACAAGTTAAACATATAGTTGTTACCACAAAAATGATTCAAACAAGTTATTTATCTATTTATAATTAATTTAAAAAAAAAAGAAACTGATAAAAATCATAGCAATATTTTGACCAACAAATTTTATCGTCAATATATTATTAAAAATTTTACTTCTTGAAAATCTTACCAGACATAATTTCTCTTTTTGAAACTATTATAGTTTAAATTCTGAGTCTTCTTTTAAGTACTGATTACAGGAAGTAACTTAATTTAACTTCTCCAGTCAGGTCAGGTTTAGGATCTTCATGCCATGCCGCCAAAGGATTTGCTTTTTTAAAACAAAGGGTAATACAAATAAACTCAGACTTGAAATTCCCCTGCCATGGGGGGACTTTTGGTTAAGTAAAGGCTAGAGACGCCTACTGTCTCGTTGAAAGCCTCTTAGACAAATTTTAGGGGTAAGCAGAATTATTCTGTTAAGCAGCCTTGAACCCCTTTTTCATCTATTAGGCTAGTGTAAATGTAAATCTGTATTACAATGATTCCCTAGTGTAAATGTAAATCTGTATTACAATGATGCCTAGGATGATGAACACTGAATCTTCTTGACTCTATAGATTATTGCTTGTGCCTCCTTCATAGTGGCTATGCAACTTTACCTTTTATCTACTAATGAGGGTACAGCTCTAAAACTCAGTTTAATACTAGCTTAGTATTAAACTTAGTACTTAATTTTTCTGAGCTCAGTGGTGAATCAGCCTCTCAGAGAGGCTGATTCTATCAACAGGAGTAAAATATCAGAGTATTAACAATCCCATGTTCCCCATGTATGGTGTTTCTGTTAATGCTTTTAGTGGACATTATTGAGGCCACATAAGGCACCCTAAGTTACAAATTTCGATTAATTAGCAGGACTGAGCTCATTGCTTGGTATGCTGTGCACTATCTATAAATGAATCAAGTTCTTTTTAAACTTAAACCATGCTCAAAGTAACTCAAAGTATTAGCTATAAAAAAATCCAACCCCACCACCAAATTGTTTCAATATATCTTTCACAAGTATTCATGGTCTTCAAAGCAATTTCCCATAAGTTATTTTATCTCTTGCAAAATTCACCAGACTTGCTTGCTCTTGCCAGACTAATTTAAATTCAACAGTTTTTTCTTTAGAATCTGGTATTGATGGGTACATTCCTTAGATTTGAAAAACCCAATAGTCACATGCTTGGCTTGGTTGTATACATACTTAATAATTCACCTATTTGTCGCAAAATCAAGTTCGAATCCTTTAACCATTCTTTTATGAGCTTCTGCTTAGCACCACTTCACTCTAACACCTTTCTCTTTGTTCTTTATCATTTTTCTTCTTCCCTGCCCTCATTTAGATGTTTTTTTTGATCAAATCGACCATGCCTTCTCTCTATACCCCTCTGACAAAATTGTAATTATTTGTGACTTTAACGCTCATCAAAGTAAATGGCTTGGCTCTAAAGCTACTGATCCTACTGGCACTAAATCCTATAACTTCTGCATTTCTCAATCTATTACTCAGATAGTTAATTTTGTGTCTTGTTTTCCTGACAAACCTAATCACTTACCTCCACTCCTTGATTTTTATCTTGTCCTAGTGTGAGCCTAGCTTGTGTTCAGTTTCTCCTTGTTCTCGTTTAGGTGGTTTAAAGACACTGCGATGATCTCTATAAATCTTCTATCTCATACTACTTATTAAGATTCACTCTTTTATCTTACAACTTACTGTTACCCTTAAGCTAACTGGGATTCTTTTTGTGGATTTCCTTGTGACAGTCCTTGGACTGATGACTTTTCTCTCTTCACTGATAAATGCATCTTCTATGTAACACCCTGAAGCCAGGCTTGTATTCCTTCTAAGCAATTCCAAGTCAAGCCTTATTTTACTCCAAGATTTTCACTTTCTTGTGCAGCTACTATATTTGACTGTAATCATTTTTTTCATCTTTTTTGAAAGAACAACTCTCTTGTTAACAAAAACCTTTACTATGGCAAAAAATTAATATAAAAAGGTCTGATGCTAAGCTCCATTATTCTCAGTTTACAATATCTTGTATCTTTTCTCAGAAGTTAGGTTTTAGTTCTTGGAAAATCTTCAAAAATATCATTAACAAAGGTAGGTCAAAATTCCATCTCTTATTCATGGACAGATCTTATTACCTCTGCCAAGGAAAAGGCTAAACTATTTACAAAAACTTTTCTTTTAATTCTACTATAGAACCTTATGGCCATACTCTTTCTTCCATTCCAGTTAAACAGGTTAACTCAATTTTGGACATTCAAATCACTTTGGCTTCTGTTGTTAAACTCTTAATTAAATTCTTCTTAGGCTTTCCGGACAACATTCCTGTATAGTCTTACAAAAGTGTTCTCCAGAACTCTTTTCAATTCTATCTAAAGTGCTTAACAGAATTGTGTTTTCTTGCTTGATGGAAAATGACATCTGTGTTTCCAATTTTCAAAAACTCCAGAGAACATACTGACGCCTCCAACTATCATCTAATCAGTCTTATTGTCAAACAATCAATACAATTTTTGATCCTCTTGCTCTATGGTCTAATTGCTAACTGCTGTAACTGAAAGATTTTATCTTTCAGTAACAGCAGTTAGCAATAAGATGGAGGCTGCAAGGCTAGGGCTATTGCTCCTGACATATCTAAAGCTTTTGATAAAGTTTGACTGAGTCCTCTTCTTTACGTCTTTTTGGACTATCTTTTACTACTGACCTCTAATAAAAAATATATACAATCAATTGTTAAGATAGCAATCGAAAAGGTTACTACTCTTTATTATGCTTGCCATTTTCCTACTCCTGATTCCATTCTTTACCTCTACTAATCTTTTATTAACCCCTGTGTGGAATACTGTTGTCATATTTCAGCAGACAAGGTCCAAAAATGCATTGTAAACATAGTTGGACCTGCTCTATCTGCCAAGCTTGAGCCTCTCTCCCATTATTGTAAAGTTTCTTTTTTACAAATACTATCATGGTCACTGCTCAAAGGAGCTATTATCTCTACTTTGCTGATGACTAGTTAATGATTTGACTATTCAGCAAAGTCTCATCTTTTTTAACTTTTATACACCTAGTTTTTTTCCTTGCATTTCAACTCTTTAAAACTCTCTCCCATCTTTATGTTCCTAATATTTTTAATATAACTTAAACTTGCATTCTATTTTTTCTAGATGCATTTCTACTTCAATTAAAATTTGGGATTACTTAATTAAATCATTTTTTATTTATGATACCTTGACTAAGTGTTGTTTGAATAAACAATAAGTGTAAGCTATAAGTTATAAAAGTAATAATTAACACTATTATGGTATTAACACTATTGTAGTGTTATTTAATACTATATCTTTTGTATTCATAAGTTAATTATCTTTTATAACTTTTTTGCTGACAATTTTAAGTTAATTCGCCCATGAAAACAAAGTTCACAGGTATCACAACAAATAAAATGATGCAACCATTGATGTAAGTAAAAAGTACAAACGATTATTAACAACCATGTATATTATGTTAAAAAAATGGAATATGATATTATCAAAGCTCTCAATTATGGACATACAATACAAATTTTAACACTACACAACAGGACTGTTAATAAGCATCAAAACACTTTTATACGAACATTACAACTTTGAAACCATATTATGGTATTAAAAAAATGATTTTTTAAAATAACTTTCTAGCTTAAGAGTATTTTTAAACAGTTAAAAAAAAGAGTTTTAGAGTTTAGTATGCGTTTTTATAATTTTTTTGCTTTTTTTTTCGAATTGTCCAAATATATATATATATATATATATATATATATATATATATATATATATATATATATACACATATATACACACAAATATAAATATATATATATATATATACATACATACATATATATATATATATATATACATATATATATATATATATATATACATATATATATATGTAAATATAAATATATATATATATGTAAATATATATATATATATATATATATATATATATATATATATATATATATATATATATATATATATATATATATATATATATATATATATATATATATATATATATATATATATATATATATATATATACACACACACACACACAGTGAACGCTCTATATAAGCAACCTCTCTATAAACAACATTTTTTATAAGCAACCTCTATACAAGCAATTTTTTTAGTTTAAGTTTTCTGTATAACGGGTGATGCGGAATTTATCGGACAAATCCTAATTTCATTATTTGAGCATAATAATTAGTTTTTGTGGCTTATCTTTGATTTTATCACAAAAACTGATTATTAATTGAGCATAATAATCAGTTTTTGTGGTAAAATGAGGTTAAATGCAGCTGAACAAGAATCTTTTCGAAAGCGACTAAAAATGTTTTTTGTAAATAAACCTAATATAAAAAAAAAAAAATCGTAAATCATTTTGAAAAGGAAGGATTTGCTCAAAGTACAATATATGATAACCTAAAAAAATTTGAAACTGTTCGATCGTTTTCTGATAGAAAGCACCCTGGTCGTCCGACATCCTGGACTAGAGAAAAGAAAGCCGAATTAACGAGACTTGTCAACAATCGGAAAGGGGTCAGTCAGAGAAAAATAGCTATTAAATTCGGTGTAAATTAATCGAAAATTGGTCATCAGTTAAAAAAAATTAATATTAAATATAGAAAACGTCAAAAGACTCCAAAATACACTATAGAATAACAAATAAAGGCAAAGAAAAGAAGCAGGAAACTAGTTAACCAACTCTATAACACAAAATCGCTTCTAGTCATCGATGACGAAAAATACTTTTGTTTTGCAGGGGACAACATGCCTGGAAATTCTGGATACTACACAAACAACAAAAAGACATGCCCAGAAAGTGTTAGTTTTATAGGAAAAGAGAAATTTCCAAAACAATTATTAATGTGGATAGCCATATCTGACCATGGTATGTCCGAGCCATTGTTTCGCACTTCCAAGGCTGTAGCGATCAATTCATCAATCTATATTAATGAATGTTTAGAAAAACGACTTCCATTTGTTCACAAGTATCATGGAGACTTTAACTATTTATTTTGGCCAGATATAGCAAGTTCTCATTACTCTAAAGATTCTCTAAATTGGATGGACCAGTATGTCTATTACGTTGATAAAGAATCCAATCCCCCAAATGTGCCTCAAGCACAACCAATTGAAAAGTTTTGGGGACATTTGGCACAGAAGGTTTACGAGGGAGATTGGCAAGCTTCAACAGAGCAAGTTTTGATTGATCGCATTAAACTAAAACTACAAGAAATTGATTTAAACTTTTTACAGTCGCATATGAAAGGCGTCAGAACAAAATTGAGATCAATTGCAGATGGTGGTGTTTTTTCATATAAAAAATAATATATTTTTATTAAAAGATAAATGCTTTATTTAAAAAAAATAAATAGTAGTTTGTTATTTTATTTATAAATAAGTTATTGATGTTTTTATTTTGTCTGATAACTTCCGCATCACCCGTTAAGCAGCTTATTTTTTTAAACCTAAATATTTGAGTTAAGTTTAGGCTAATTCAGAAGTAAAATCAGCTGTTCACAATAACATAACCTCAAATTATAAAAAATTCTGTTATTGGAATATATTTGTGTTTTTTGATGCCAGTATTGAAGTGAATTTCTGTTAAATAGAATTGTTACTTGAATTTTGTTATTTTCTGTTAGATAATAAACTAATTAATATTATTGTGCTTTAAATTCAACCATAAAATTTGAATCAGAAGAAAAAAAAGATGTTCAATACTGTTAAAAGATTAACTATTCATACAATAAGAAGAGTAAAAGAAAATAAAGAAAAATATGCAACCAAATATGTGAGTCAGAGTAAGATTAAGCAAATGAAGACAATAAAATATGGTGAAATCAATGATACAGTGTTTTCTTGGTTCTTGAA
Organism: Hydra vulgaris; assembly: GCF_038396675.1. Taxonomy (NCBI): domain Eukaryota; kingdom Metazoa; phylum Cnidaria; class Hydrozoa; order Anthoathecata; family Hydridae; genus Hydra; species Hydra vulgaris. The sequence continues at coordinate 31,021,350 of NC_088926.1, forward strand.
CAGTGACAATTAAACAATTTAGTTCCAAATGAAATGATAAAATTAAAAGAACTTGAAGTAAATAGATTAAATAATGGACCTAAAACATTTTTTGCAAGTGATGGGTAACAAAACTGCCATTAAAAAATTAAAAAATGCTAAGGTTTACAGACTTTGTTTATTTGTGGAGAGAGTATGTCTTGCAATGTGGAGCTAGCTAATTCATTTAAAAATACATTTTAAAATTATATTGCTGAAAGTGACTTTTTGCCTAAACAAATATATAACTGCGACAAAACTGGTGTTGTCTATGAAAGCTTGCCCAATAAAACTAAAATTACAATTTTTTAAAAAATCTGGAATGAAGGAAAGAGTAACAATTATGCCATGCATAAACGCTACAAGTATGCATAAACGACTGGTATAATGATATTTTCATACCTTCAGTAACTTGACACTTGGAAACTAAAAACCTTCTTGTAAAAGCTCTTCTCTTAGAAGATAGTGCAATTTGCCATGGGAATAATTGAGGAAAATTTTACAGAATTTCAAAGTTATGTTTTTCCCCCTAATAACACATAATAATAACACACTATTATTGCACCCACTAGACCAAAATGTGATAAAATCACTAAAACAATGCTATTGTAAACATCTACCTGGATGTCTTGCAGCCTTAGGTGCAGAAGATGGAATAGTTTCAGCACAGAAAAATATAAATTTGAAAGATGTTATTTATTTAGTGTTGCAGACATGATATGAAATTCCCGTGTCAGTTATAGTTAAATTCATTTAAACATCTTTTTTCGTCAAGTGATGAAACTCAATACAACATTTCTTCAAACCACTTTTCAGAAGAAGATGATATTCCCTTGGCAATATTTTATAAATCAATATTTAATTATTGTAATTTAGCAGATACTGAAAGTATTGAGTGAGCAAGTGGAACAAGCGAAGCAAACCATCCATTTATATATATCCATAATAATAATAATAATAATAAAACATTTTCTTTCGTAAAACAAAACTGAATTTATTTATTTTACACAGTTTAGTTAGTAAAAGAAATAAGTAGAAATATTTGACTTATTTCTCTTACTAACTAAACTGTATGTTTAGTTAGTAAAAAAAATAACGGTAAGTATTTTTATACTCCTTTTTTCCTTATAAGCAAACTTTCCCAATAAGAAACTTTTTTTATTGAAATTGGTTCAAATGAGTTGCTTATATAGAGTGTTCACTGTATATATATATATATATATATATATATATATATATATATATATATATATATATATATATATATATATATATATATATATATATATATATATATATATATATATATATATATACATATATATATATAAATATATATATATATATATATACAAATATATATATATAAATAAATATATATATATATATATATATTTATATACATATATATATATATATATAAATAAATAAATATATATATATATATATACACAAATATATATATATATATATATATAATTATATATATACATAAATATATATATATATAAATATATATATATGTGTATATATATATAATATATAATATATATATATATATATATAATATATATATGTTTATATACATACATATATATATATATATATATATATATATATATATATATATATATATATATATATATATATGTATATATATATATATATATATATATATATATATATATATATATATATATATATACATTAATAAAAAAATAAAAGATATAATGTTTTTATAGTGATTTTTTTATTTGATTTTAGGGAATCATACAAAGTGTATAAATGACCAGCATTTAAACACTAAACATCCAAAATTTATAACTAATTTAATGAAAGTGAAGGCAAAACTTAACACAAAAATAAGCCATTTTATTTAAAAAAAGCAGTGTTTATTTTAAAAAAAAAGTTTATATATATATATATATATATATATATATATATATATATATATATATATATATATATATAATATATATATATATATATATATATATATATATATATATATATATATATATATATATATATATATATATATATATATACTGTGCTGTGCAAAAGTCATTATAACAGCGTCGAAAACAAGCTTACAGTGCATTTAAAACGCCATAGGGTCCTGCCATCTGGTGAATACTTCATAACTATTTATTTAAATGGTTGCTTCAGCAGCTGACTTTGTTTTTAAACACATTTTGTGTTATTTTATTAATATTTATCCATTTTTATCGGGTTTTCTCGTGGCGATCCGTGAATTTTCAATTTTTGGCAATTTAGCAGGTATGTTAAAATTTATTTCTAAACTATTGTTTAGTTTAGTAATTGTAATTTAATGACATTTTATGCAGTTTTATAGTATTTTACTTTTGGATTTATGCGGAAAGCATGAGATTTTGGTTTTTTTAGCCCATAAAATTGTTTTTTAATATCATGTAACAAAATTGGAATTTTTGGTCAATAAAATTTAAAAATTGTCATATTCTGTAGAAATAACAATTGTAATAACATGATTTATTATGTATTTTATATTTATAATATTGCACTTTTAATATTTATTACTTCTTTTTATTATTTTATATTATTTAAAAATTTTGTTTACATTTTTCAGACATGACTCCGTATAGAAAGTTGACGATGGAACAGAGATGTGAGGTGTTGGCGAAGGTTAAGGAGGGATATTTGTATCGGAAGGTGGCACAAATAATGAAAATCCACTACCTGACTGTATTTGGAATTGTGAGGAAGCATGCCGCAACCAACTCCGTACGCGATCTTTCCAGGGACGGCCGGCCAAAGAAGACCACGGTCAGAGAGGATCGGATGTTAGTTCGTATGAGTATGAAAAATCGTCGAATGACATCATCGGACATCAGGAAACAGTCGGCAGTGGACATATCTACAAGCACAGTCAGAAGGAGACTCCTGAAGGCCGGTCTACAAGGTTGTGTAGCGACCAAGAAACCTCTTTTGACTGTTGCCCACAAGAAAGCTCGATTGGATTTTGCGCGACGACATAAGGACTGGGGTGTTGAGGAGTGGAAAAGGGTGTTGTGGAGCGATGAAAGCTCATTCCAGATGTTTTGTGGGGCTAAAAGGGCTTATGTAAGAAGGAAAGCCGGGGAAAAGTTCATCCCACAGTGCATTGTTCCAACAGTTAAGCATAGGGGAGGTTCCATAATGGTTTGGGGTTGCATGTCCTAAGTAGGGGTTGGCCAGTTGTACAGGTGTGAGGATACCATGAATCAACACCAGTATGTCAGGGTCCTCGAGAACTGTATGCTGCCATCAGCCAATTTGCTTTTTGGCAATGGAGAAGAGTTCCTGTTCCAACAGGACAATGCTCCTTGCCATAAAGCAAGGCTTGTGACTGCATATCTGGAGGATCATGATATACAGGTACTGAACTGGCCAGCCCAGAGTCCAGACCTCAACCCCATAGAGCACCTGTGGGAAATAATGTTTAAACACTTGCAAGGAGCAAACCCTAGCAATAAGGATGCACTTTGGGCCCATTTACAGAACATATGGAATGATATTTCACCAGTTACTGTTCAGAACTTGATTAGCTCTATGCCCCGTAGGATCAAGTCTGTCATCAAATCAAGGGGTGGGCAGACAAAGTATTAATAAACTGTGTAATTTTAAATTGTATAAACAGTTGCAATAAAAAAAATAATCCAAATCAATTGTTTTCAGTCGTTTTTATTTGTAACGCTACAAGAAAATAGAAAAAAACCTTAAAAATATTACTGTTATAATGACTTTTGCACAGCACTGTATATATATAAACAAATTAGCTTTATAAATTTGCAATGTGGTATTTTTTTTAAAATGATAAAAATAGCAAGTTTTAATTTCCTTTCATTTAATTCTAATTACATAAATATTTTATAATAATAAAATACAATAATTTTAATAATTGTAAACAATAAACAAATTTACATTATTAAATCACACACAGAGGAGGAAAATGTAAACTTTTGTTAGCAGATAAATAAACTTTTATTTTTCGGAAAATATAAATTTAACTGATGAGTGAGAGAAAAACAAACGTAAGTTTGCCGACTTTTCTTTATAATGTCAACTTTCAAAAAATTTGAAAACCATTGCAGTATTTTACTAATTTAAATAAAACAGTTTTTTTTTAATTATTTTATTAAAAAATTAATAAAGCGTTCGTTTTTTCTGCTTTTACTTTAAATAAAACATCTGTTTTCTCATTTTTATGTACTTGTTTTGTTAAGGATTTGAGTAATAAATTTTTTTGGGCTTTTTTGTATTTCTTTAGAATTTAATAAATTTTGCTTGTTATCTTTATCTCAATTATTTAATTTAGAGTTTAATTATATTTTATTTTAATTATTTAATTTAGAATTTAATTAAACTTTAAATAAAATAAACAAAATTAGGTATGGTAAAAAAAATTTTTTTTAAATACCTCATCATTTTTAGGAAAGCACAGTTAAAGTACAGTTAACATGAAGCAGTTTGGGAAACTGATATTTATGAATTTGTTATACGATTGTAAAAATCCGAGATTTCAAGAAAAAGTTTAGTAGACATTAGTAGCCAAGTTAGTATGTAAAACTGTTGTAAAGTAGTTAAAAATGTGAATTGTCGATAATCATCAAGATTATTATTCAAATTAAATATACTTTTCTATATTCTAGTTTTTTTTAAAAATGCCACCACAATAATATAAAATGATATAAATAATATACGATGACACCATCATAACTCCGATCTCACATAATATTAATTAAAACATCTATCATAAAAATAACCACTACTAAAAAGCCTATACCATCTCAAAAAAATATCCCCACTAGCGAAAAACATTAAATATGATTTGTATTTTTTCCTAGATTAAGAAATAGTGTTTACTTTGTATTCTTCTGAAAGAACACAACTACTATCTTTTTGCAACCAATCCTAATGTTTGGGGAAATCTTTTAAGCTAATTGGTGGATTATAATCAATAAAAATAGCTTCAGCTAGCTTTTTATCTGAAAGTACCTAAGTTTTTTTGGCTGTACCTTAAGTTGTAACTTGCATTTATAATTAAAATAAAATAAAAAGTCAAAAAAATAATAATAAAAAGTCAAAAAAAAAAAAAGCATAAAACTGATAACATTTTTAAAGTGTAAATTTCACTTGAAACTAAAAAAATTATATAAAAAGTCAAAAAAAAGTAAAACTACCAGAAGGTTGTTCCTTATCAAAAAATTGTCTTTTGTCTTTATCTAGATTCTCATCAACGATATCTAATGAAGGATTTTTAAAAGAGGAAACTGGTTTAAGTGGTACAAGGTTAGTGCTTTCCTCTTCTTTTTTGATTTTATTGTCTTGCTTTTTTCTTCTAAATTTAATACATTTAAAAATAATTACTTAAATAATAAATAAAATAAAAATTGTAAGTACCATTTTCAATTATAAATTATTTAGAAGAATTTTGGATATCTTAATATCAAATAATATGGTATGATATCAAATAAAAAGATGAACTAATATACAATAATACAAATTTAAAAATAAATAATATTACTTAATTTATTAAAATAAACATTGAATAAGGTCTGTTCATTGCAAAAAACTTTTTATGTATCTCTCAATCTAATGACAAGGTAAGCCTGAAAATTTATGAAAATGAAAGTGAAAGTACTGCGTTGTCAATGCAACTTGTTACATGTAGAAAGTAAGAATGAAAAGAAAAAACACTGCAAAAATTATTGTAACAAAATAAATGTACTTTGTTACACCCCAACCCCAACTAATGATAGCAAAAAGTTTGTTTGGGCAATAGTTAAAGGAATAATTTGGATCTTCTGTTTTTAAAAAATTAGAATTACAAATCTAATGACCACATTCTTCCTGACTTTCCAGAGAAACAGGTTAAACCATAGTTAGACATCAAAATCACTTTGGCTTCTATAGCTAAACTCTCTTACAGCTTGAACTCCTCATAATTTATTTATAAATATTAGAATATATTTAGAATCTTACTAATGTGTTTTCCTGAACTTTCTTCAATACTTTCAAATTTCTAAATTATTTAAGAAGTGACTATTATTAGTTGGGGTTGGGGTGTAACAAAGTGCATTTACTTTGTAACATCCCAATCGGTTCGAATGAATTGTATAATATCCCCTAATGAAAAAAATTTGGCACAACCTTTGAGAAGCTAAAACTTATTGAAGTTTTAGTTACCCAGTCTTACTTTTTTAGTTGTTTTACTTATAAAGTGTTAGTTATCCTATCATACATAATATCTAATAACCCCAAAAGAACCATCAAACATTATATGGCAAAGTGGAAGAACAATGAACTAAAGTCTCGTATGCCTGGATCAGGCATGAAACCAAAAATTATGACTGCTAGGATCATTAATTGTTTGAAAGGTCTCTTGAGCAATGGGTCTGTAACTGAAATCTGAAACAAAAAAATTGTAAAGAAATTCAAGTGTGATCTTTACTATATTATAAAAACAACAAAACAAACATTTGTTAATTTAATAAAAAAAAAATCTCTGATTGCACTGATTAACAGTTAAAGTTAAAACTGTTTAAAAGTTCCAACTGAAGTGTGGAAGAATTTGTCGTAAATTCAGAAACTGCGAATTTGTAATTGATGATGAGTCTTATTTTACATTTAAACATACAAATAAAAATTCTAATGCTGGATTTTACTCAGATAAATCCAAAAATGCACTAATCAAAAAATATGAAGTAAAAGCACAAAAGCAAACTTGGAAAAAAAATTCATGTGTGGATTACCATATCCTCTTGTGGAACCTCAAAATCATTTAAGTTAGTTCATGTTCTGCGAGACTAGCAATCAACTAAACAGGGTACATAAACAATTGAATCATCAAAAGAATCATTCCTCCTATAAAATAATAATGCATTCTGGCCTAACTTGGCCTCTTCACATGATGCTAGAAGTGTGACCAATTACCTTGATGAGTAGAATATCAGTTAGTAACAAAAGATCAGCTGGAAAAAAGAATCCATTTTGTTTATGAAAAGTTGATAAAAATCTTGTACAAGGCATGTGTGAACATGTATACAAAAAATTAAATGGAACATGTATACAGAAAATGCAGTATGTTGTAATAATGAAAAAGCATTATTTCAGTCCTGAAATTAAAAATATTTTTGTTCAATAAACTTTTTTTTTGCACTATTACTGCATGTGCTAGTTTTGTGCCAAAATTTTATCATTAGGTGGTTTTTTAAAATTCTTGTTAAAATCATAATTGTTCTATCCAATCTACCTGTATTTGTGGCAGTAGTGTCAGTACAAACTGCAAAAACTTAGTTGAGTACTTCAAAATACTCCAACAGATTTTGTATAACATAGTACAAATCCACATAGTACAAAATAATGTTAAAATGTTTTTACTTTTTGTAAAAAAGTAAAAACATTAGAAAGCAAAGAACAAATAATTTTTTGTTCTTTGTTTTCTATCTTCCAAGTTAGTTTTTGTTGTTGTACAATAAGCTGCGATTTTTTGTGAAGTTTTACAAACTTTTCAATAATTTTTGATTCAAAAATTAAATAGTTGCTAAATCCACAAAGTTTCCAGAAGTTTACTATTTTTTGGAAGAGACAAAAGTTTTCATTTCCTCGCTGACATGTGTTTTCTTTGCATACCAAATCAAAATTTTTGCCAATTGCACATGCAAAGTTTGTATTTAAACTTTTAAATTGATTTGATCTAGAACTGATAAGATAATAGTAATGTCTTAAAACTGTTCCATTGGTAGGGAGTTGATTAGGTGGTAATTCAGAAATAGGTGATTTAAGTAGATACAATGGTCTTCTGGCACTTGTAGTTAAATTATATAAAGAATTGTTTTTTGTTTTTTTTGGCTTTTCCCATCCTGATCTGTAAATCCAATATTTAATTAGTTTTCTAAAATTAAAATGAACAGGAAATATTCATTTTATGAGTTCATAACAAAGAACAATTGAGCTTAATATTAACAAAAAGTAAAAACAAATAGAAAAAGAGACAAATATCTTAAAAATCACTTTTTACATAAAGCACTTAGAGTGGTCAAAAACAACTATTTAAGACCTTTTTGAATTCGTATTGAGATGGAGAACAGCTTAAAATGTAGCAGTAATATTCAAATTTTTTTTTTTTTTAAATTGTCATGCTACTGTACGCATTATTACATATACGCATTATTATCACTATCATTTCTCTTAAAATGTTAAAATATGATGTAACATTTTAAGATTTAAATAAGTACATTAAGTAACATTTTAAGTTTTAATTGAGTACAGAGAAATGTCAAATAAACTAAATATTTTTTTGTATTAATGTTTTGAAATATATTTGAGAGAGAGGAGGGGGTGGGTAGAGAATTTTCAAAAGCGTACAGGTTGGTACAAGGGGGGACCAAAATCAGTAGTTTTACTGTGTACATACTTTGTGGATGCCCCCTAACAACTGCATTGTAGCAACCATAACCATAACCATAACCATTATTTTAGTTTTTACATTTAACTGTGGCAGCCAGTAACTTCTTTTGTTTTAATTCTTAGTTAACATTTAACTGTGGCAACTACTACTTCTTTTGTTTTAATTCTTAGTTAACAATTGACTGTGGCAGCTACTACTTCTTTTGTTTTATGTCTTAGTTAACAGTTAACTGTGGCAGCTACTACTTCTTTTGTTTTAATTCTTAGTTAACATTTAACTGTGGCAACTACTACTTCTTTTGTTTTAATTCTTAGTTAACAATTGACTGTGGCAGCTACTACTTCTTTTGTTTTAATTCTTAGTTAACAATTGACTGTGGCAGCTACTACTTCTTTTGTTTTAATTCTTAGTTAACATTTAACTGTGGCAGCTACACACTAAAAATTAATGGTAGAAATTTTTAGTTAAGGTAGGATATGTGATATACCCTTAGTAAGGTACAATTTTCTACCTTATAAGGTAGAAAATTATACCTTTAAGTTAGAAATTTGTTTGACAAATAATTGTTTTTAATATAATTTTCTACCCTAAAAGGTAGAAAATTATACCTTACTAAGGGTATATCACATATCCTACCCTAAGGTAGAAATTTCTACCTTTTTTTTTTTAGTGTGTACTACTTCTTTTGTTTTAATTCTTAGTTAACATTTAACTGTGGCAGCTACTACTTCTTTTGTTTTAATTCTTAGTTAACATTTAACTGTGGCAGCTACTACTTCTTTTGTTTTAATTCTTAGTTAACATTTAACTGTGGCAGCTACTACTTCTTTTGTTTTAATTCTTAGTTAACATTTAACTGTGGCAGCTACTACTTCTTTTGTTTTAATTCTTAGTTAACAATTGACTGTGGCAGCTACTACTTCTTTTGTTTTAATTCTTAGTTAACAATTGACTGTGGCAGCTACTACTTCTTTTGTTTTAATTCTTAGTTAACATTTAACTGTGGCAGCTACTACTTCTTTTGTTTTAATTCTTAGTTAACATTTAACTGTGGCAGCTACTACTTCTTTTGTTTTAATTCTTAGTTAACAATTGACTGTGGCAGCTACTACTTCTTTTGTTTTAATTCTTAGTTAACAATTGACTGTGGCAGCTACTACTTCTTTTGTTTTAATTCTTAGTTAACAATTGACTGTGGCAGCTACTACTTCTTTTGTTTTAATTCTTAGTTAACATTTGACTGTGGCAGCTACTACTTCTTTTGTTTTAATTCTTAGTTAATATTTAGCTGTGGCAGCTACTACTTCTTTTGTTTTAATTCTTAGTTAACAATTGACTGTGGCAGCTACTACTTCTTTTGTTTTAATTCTTAGTTAACAATTGACTGTGGCAGCTACTACTTCTTTTGTTTTAATTCTTAGTTAACAATTGACTGTGGCAGCTACTACTTCTTTTGTTTTAATTCTTAGTTAACAATTGACTGTGGCAGCTACTACTTCTTTTGTTTTAATTCTTAGTTAACATTTAACTGTGGCAGCTACTACTTCTTTTGTTTTAATTCTTAGTTAACAATTGACTGTGGCAGCTACTACTTCTTTTGTTTTAATTCTTAGTTAACAATTATATTTTACATTAATTGAAAATTAGTTAACAAATAGCTTTTGACATTAGTTAACAATTAGTTAGCAAATACCTTTTGACTACATTTATATACTACTTTTCTACTTTATTCACCTCCCTAAGGTAGTTAAAAAAATGACCAAATCAATCAGCAAACAATTATTTAAACAAAAACTATAAAATAAATAAACTTTTGTATTTTTTTAATGAATAATGAACTTTTTTCAGATATAAGTTTTAAAAAAAAGTTTTTTAAATATTACTAATTACGATTAATATTTTTTACAATAAAATATTTTTCTCTAAGATCAGCAAAGAAAACTGTTTACTCCATCTAATTAAAGAAGCAAATTTTGTACCATTTACTCTGGCTAAATTGTTTTTGTCAACACCACATAGCAACATGAGGCAATATAATAAAGAAATCATTCAGGCTAAGTCGAATTTCTCACATCAATTTAACAATAAATTAGTAACCAACATATTAAAACGTGTCCTAACAGACGATGAAAAAGAGCTTTTAAGTTTGGGATTAAATTTTGTTCCTTCAATTACAAATACATTACTTAATATTCACATAACACTTACAAATACGTCACATAATATTCACATGATTTAAAACAACACTTCTCCAACAACTCTATTTTGGGACCGAAAAGATAACAAGGCATCCATTTCATTAAAAATCAAATTGGTCTCCCCCCTTTGATGAAAAACAAAACTATTAAAAGTTATCTTAACTTGATAGAATATGATATAACCGCACTTGTTTTCTCACAACTACCAAAAGATGAAAAAAATTTAACTCCAAAACTTATTCACACACTAAACACCCTTATGTTTAATCCCACCATTGCCATAAAAAAGGCCGACAAAGGAGGGAGTGTTTGTATTTTAGACTAAACTGACTATGAAAAGAAGATCTCTCAACTTTTATCAGATAAACTACTCTCAGAAGATCCAACAAAAAGTATAGTGAGAGATTTTAACAATCTTATTGACTATATGTTTCTTCATCATATGATTGATAAAAATACATTGGAGTTCCTATGTCCAAAAACACATCTTCGTACACCCCTGTTTTATGGCTTTCCCAAAAGGCATAAGATAGGCATCCCCTAAAGACCAATCGTTTCTGGTTGTGACGGACCAATTGCAACTTATTGTTCTTTAAAGACACAACACATTTCCTTAAACTTCTTCAACCTCATGTACTAGAAACCAACAATTACATCCTTGTCATGGCTGATGTTGTATCTATGTATACAAACGTTCCTCACAGCGAAGGTATTGACGCTGTGAAATTTTATTTAAAGATACCATATAAATTTTTATTTAAAGATACCACCATATAACAGACCCATGAAACGTTCATCTGTTGTATTAATTGACATTATATAATAAACCATCCTAACCCACAGCAACTTTCAGTTTTTGACTGATCACTTTTTACAATTAACAGGAACTACCATGGGAACACGTATAGCCCCACCCTATGCTAATTAACACAAGTTTTCGAATTTATGAATGCCATCCACCCCACGATCAAATTTACCTTTAATAATTCTACCAATTCTATTAATTTCATGAACCTAACAATTATCAAAAAGCTAGATGGACAGTTAGTAACAACAATATACAAAAAGGCAACTGATACAACAGCACTATTACATTATAATTCATTCCATCCTACTCATCAAAAAAGCAACTTAGTATATAGCCAAGCGTTAAGATACAATAAGATTATATCGAACAATTACAACCTAATAAAAGAGCTACAACAACTAGCACAAATTTTAGTTATACGAGGCAACCCTATATGAGGCTACCCTATTCAATCTATTAACAGAGGTTTTAAAAAAGCACTACGACATACACAACACGAACTTATCTGCAATAAATATAAAGAAGAAAAAGAGAGAATTTTACCAATAGCTTCAACATTTGGAAAAGTTGGAAAACTTATCAATAAAATAATAAAAAAGCACAGGAATATTGTTGAACAGGATACTGATCTTAAAAATATATGGCAAACTCCACCTATTGCGAGTTACAAAATCGATCAAGAAATTTCTAACCCAGATGGCACATAAATAAACATTTTTGTATTTTGGTTAATTTTTTATGTTATTTCTAACTAAAATATTATTTCATAAAAGCTTTACTCTTCGAAAATTCGATTTAGTTATTACTTATTTAGATATTATGTTCTTACTTATTTGTTGATGTACTTTTTTGTATCACTTGTTATGATCTCAAAAATACGTTTAATTCAGACCGTAGAGCAAATTCTACTTTTTGAAATTTCGATTTTGTTATGGTCTCAAAGTTACTTTAATTTGGACCGCAGAGAAAACTTTACCTCTAAACAATATTTTACCTGCTTTTTATATCATTTTTATATCATTTTTATATCATGCCTTATATCATTGTAATATTACTCAAAAAACTTTTTATTAACCCAATTGGCTAAAATTTATCTAGTCTTATTACAATATTTATTTTGTCTTATTACAGTATTTTTAATATATTATTTATCCACTGGTTTGCATATTACTACTATGATCAAGGAATTTTTGAGCTATATTATATTCTTTGCTCAGCTTTGTTTTAATTTTCACATGCACGGTTTTTGTTTTTTATTATTATTCACAAAGTTTATATCTTTTACTACATGTTTAAATCTTTACATTTTTGCAGAAAGTATATATATATTTTTTCCACTATCTTATATTACTTGATTTTTAGTGATCATTTTAAGTTGCGTGGGTTGTTCATTTTCTTACACTTTAGATTGGTTAACAAAATTTGAATGAAGTATCTATGACAGCGTTAGAGTTTTTTGAAGACTCTATTGTGTTTTATTTCATTTTAAAAGGGTTTTTAATATTTGATTGTTTTTGGTTTATTTATGCTAGAAGTAACTATTTGTTTTAAATAGTGGGAAATTTATTAGTATTTTCTGTTTGCATACTTAAGTTGATTTTGTTTTGTTCTGGTGTTTGTTCTGAATTTTAATTTATTGTGCTTAGTGTTTTCTACTGGTGGTATGGTATGTGATTTATTTAGTTATTTTTATTTATATTGTACAGTAGATCAACACTTTTTATATCATATCTAAAAAATATTAGTGTTTAACAAATTTGGGTATGGTTGGGTTTTGGCTATTTGTAGTGAGTCCTTTTTTACTGCAGTATGGAATAGGCATAAATGGCGGGGCAAAGCATAAGTGGTAATGATGTTTATCTGACGGGATAAACTAGTTATTAGTGCTGATCCTTATCGAAACGCCAGTTATAATAGACGCAACTCTGAGGAGATGTTTGTTAATTAACCACTACACAAATTATTTTACACATCACCATTAACGTTTTTTTTTCATTCTGAGGTCTTACATTGTTGTATGCATACTTTTTATTTTGAAATCAATTTTTTGTTTAATAATTTTTTTGTTTGGTGATATATTTGTTGCACATCTTTGTTCATATTAGTGTAAATAAAATAATTTTTTTTATTATTGTAAGTACTGCGTAGGTGCATTGTCTGTCTTATTTATTTTTAAATATTCCTCTATTAATCTTTGTTTGTCTTGACAACTGTCAAAATATGCTTTGTTCGAAAAATAATTCTCCTTTACTCTAATGTACTTCATTTCTTCCCTCAGGTGTTCACTGCTCGGTGTGACCACTCGGCAAATTTTATATGCCAAAGTTTTTAAATAATTTCAAATAATAGTTGTAAAAAAAGTGTTTGATTACTAATTTTAGGCCTCAACTCAATTTTTTTTAATTAAGTGACTTGCTATATAATTCTTTATGTTCCAACTATTTGAATTTTGAAAAAATTAAACAAAGCTGCTATTGAGAATTAATAGAATGTTTTAGCAAAAGCTTTACAATATTTGAATGGCAACTGTTTAACTGAGTCCTTTACTTTACATCTTTTTGGATTACCATTCACTACTGTGTTCACCCACATTTACAATAACCCCAAAAAACGCATAGTAAATGTAGTTGGATCTGCTCTATCTTACAAGTTTGAGCTGCTCTCCAATTGTTGTAAGGATAATAAAAATTAGAGCGCATCAAAATATCTCAACAATGGATATTTTGATGCAACTTAATATATTTCCTTTACAGGTCTTTTCTGTCAATACTATCCACTTGATGACATTATGGGCAAAAATATAATCAATAGGGTGGGTCATATTTTTTTAGCTTATTGTCACTACTACAAAAAGTTGCTATAATATGAAAATAATAAGGAAACAATGAAAATTCGAGCTTCCTTCAATATCTTAGGGGGGCATTTTTTGCGTAAGCTTTTTAAATAACGCCTTAATACATAGTTCGAATTCACTATTTATTCAAATGGAATATTTCAAACTTTATTTAATTAACTATATCCATATTTGACATTGCCTCTATTTCTAATTTCATTTTTACTTTATCACTCACTGTTCTATTGTTCTACTTAAAATTTACTGATTTTTATATGATTACTTTTAAGGGTTATTTTAATGACTATTGTAGGGTAATTCCATATAAACCATCCAAAAAAATATTTTCGACACCCTTACGTCTCAGAATTTGTTCATTTTTACCTCACTTGCAGTCCATACTAAAAAAATAATAACTGCGAAAATTTTAGTTAAAAATACACATGGGCTCCAGAGATATCAACAGTTTAAATAATGCTGACTCAGCATTTTTTAGCATTTATCTGAACCAACTAAAAAGCAACTTTGACATATAGCATTTTCATAATGGCTTGGGGAAATTTCCTAAAATCTGGTACCCCAATAGATTTTTACTTGCAGAATCCAAAAAGAGCACCCTCAAGACTCGATTGTCTCAGGAAATGTTTCATTTATCCAATTTTGTTCAAAATTATTGACTTGTAAATTCATGATTTTTGGAGGTAAAATGAAGGCTGTGACCCAAAGGCCCGAATAAAAAGTTTAATTGTATATCATTATTTTATCTTAGGTCTACTAAAAAAAGTTAGATTCATCAATTGTCTCTCTAATACTTGGACAAAATTTGCGTTTAAAAATTGCGTCTTTTTAGAAAAATTTAAATTTTGTAACGAAAGCAATTGAAATGTTTTTAAAAACATTTATTTGAATAAAACATCAAATAGTGCTATCTATTGATTAGTTTAGGATGTTTATAATCATAGGCCAAGGGAGGGCCGTGGGGCCTCTGACCAATTCTGCCCCCCCCCCTATCTCCCTGTTTTTTTTTTTGTTTTTTTTTTAATGCATTAAAAGATATAATAATAAATAATTATTAAAATTCAATTTAAAAACATAATTTTTTTTTTAGTTTAAGTTTGAGAAACAATTTTTTTCATTATTTACCTCTTATTTCAAAATAAGCACACAAAACTATCATCTTTTCATAATTTTAAAAATCATAGATTTTAAAACCAAAAATATTGAAATGTTTTTTAAAACATTTTAACAATCAATATCTTTATGGTATTATTTAGTAGATTAATACTAATAAAGTCATTGACATAATTAGGTGGACAGTAGGATTTATTTAAACCCTTCTCAGCCTTCCTTCCAAGGATTTGAAAAAAAAGAAAAAAAGGAAGACAAATTCTAAATGCAAAATAAGTAAATAAAATTGCAACAAAATTATTTTAAATGTATTTAATTTTTTTTTGTAACCAACTGTTTATATTCTCTAAATTTAATTCAGATATGTTGTACGTACGGCCTGATATTGTTGTGGGTGTAGAAATTAGACATATAACTTCAGAATTGAGCACCCAACACTCGTCATTTCTCATTGGCCAAAAGAAGTTTTTACCTGGTCCATGTGGATGCATGAATCTGACTTTTATATCAAGCTCACTTACATCTTCAGCAATCCCTACCCACCAAAATCTGTCATAAAAACATGCAATATAATCCATTTTTTTAATGTTTAATGAAATCTCTTTATTATGTTTGCTTTTTGGAATCATATCAAATATTTCAATACATGTATCAATACTTGTTTTTTTATAACCTATAGTGTTTGAAGCCATTGGAATAAAATGATGATATGTCCTTGTGCCAGAAACTGTTCTTTCACCAAAATATCTTTTTTGGAATTGTGCTCATGTTAGGGCGATTTCATCTTTAGAAAATAATTTAAGACAAATTCCATTTATCTTGGCTTTACAAAAGCGGTACATTAAATTAACATCTAAAATCTGCCCAGTAGTAATTTGTTTTAGACTTTCATGACATACTACTCTTTTAACAGTCCCACCAATACCATCACAGGGGGATTTACCATGATGGGTGGCAAAAAATACCCATTCAGCGTTTAAATCAAAGTCTTTACTGTGACAAAGATTGATGAAGTTTTTAAAATTTTGAAATTGTGCTGCACAACCATCGAAAAAGTATTTCATGCTTGATACATCAGGTAGATTTTCTTTGATATATCTAGTTATATCTTCCTGAGTCTTGTAAATAAATCCTGTGTCATGATTAACATCTTCTGAAAGGTAACAAAAAGATTTGTGTTTGAGAACTTTTTTCTCTATAAAATAAACTACAATCGTAAAAAGTGAACATTGACTTTTACTCTTGTGATAACTTTGAACCTCATCCTGAACAACATATTGATAATTTTCAGCAAAATCTCCTAAAATTAGGCATTTGTTTTGGTTAAGATTTTCATGTATCTACTTTGTGTTTTTGCAATATATGAATGAGTGGTAAGGTTGTCAATGCTGTCACATAATAAATCATTATATTCATCTAGTGGCAATAATTGTAAAAGTAGTGTTGTACGATCGGTTTTCTGCCATTACTTGAATACTACATACTTCTTCGAGCTCATGGTCCATAAACTCCTGCATTAAAAAGCTTTTTAATGCCTCAATACCAGGGCATTGGTTACATCGATGCAACATACATTCTGCATTTTCAAGCGAACAAACAATCAATGCCATGAAATCTTTATAACTTTTATTCCACCTAATGGCATCAATAAGAGATTTTGTATTTTGGTGATGTATGCATACACATACATTATGAGTACCTGACGCATTAGTTGTAATACACCATTTAGGTTTAAGAGTACAAAATTTTGACAAACTGACTTTGATATTAGGGTAGTGTTTTTTAAATGCAACATGTAATTTATTAAGATTGAGTAGCAATAATCTTTTTTGAACATGTTGGTTTTTCCTAACACTTACAAAATCTTTTTTTCCTGGCATCATTCTTGAAAATTCATTACTTTGATAAAAGTTAATCACTAAATGAACTGTTTCTGGTGAAAGTGGGTTTCCAATTTTTTTTTCTGGTAATGATAGAATTCCATGCTCATTTTTAACTTTTCTTGCAGTTCGAACAAGATAATCAGACACTTCAAAGTAGCTTGATATCTTTGTACGTGCCCATGATTTCAGTGCGAGTGTTAACATTTGCACCTCATGGCGATGATAGTCAGTCCCTGAAATTTTTTTTATTTCATACATTAAAATGTCTAGATCATGGTCATTGTTAATTCTGTTGTTTGAAATAGGGCTTTTTACTTCTGTTGTTAAAGAAGTTTCTTTAACGTTATATGCTAATGAGACCATTTTTGCAACTCTGTCAATAGTGTTCTCAAACTTTTGTTTCGCTGAAGGCAATTTGCTGTGTTTTGAAAGACTTTTTAGTTTGACTGGTGAAATTCCAAGCAATTCTATAGTGGTATCTAACTTAATTTTTTCTCACTTTTCGATTCCCATTCCTCCTGTGAATTTAAATATCCATCTATTTCTACAGCTTTTTTGTAACATTTACTGCAGAATTTCCAACCTGGGGTTACATAAACATTATTTTATTGCAAAAATTTCACCAAGTCTTGGAAAATCTTTATATTACCTAAGAAACAAATTTAGTTTTAAGTTTTTAAAATAACTAAAAATATAAAATTTTTATAAATAATAAAATGCTTTTCTTTTATTTTAATTTCCATATTAATTCTGTTGTAACTAATGTTAGATTACCTTTTATAGCAATTTTTTTACTTTCCATGTGTGTTCCAAAAGAATTGCAACACTTTGTAATTTTTCTCTCAAAATATTTTCCATAGAATTGCTCATGATAACAACATATAACTCTTATTGAACAATACTTTTCCTTTAAATTTGCTCGCCATATTATTACTTCTTATTTTTCACAAGAAAAATCTTTGAATTGAACAAATCTTGTTTTATAGAAAATCCAGTTTTGTGGCATTGAATGTTAAGACTTTTTCCAATGTCACATTTCTCCATATTAAAATGTTTATTATTTATAATATTACCTGCTAAAAAAATACAAAATCAAAAAAAATTCACAATCATTCTTTAAAAAAATATAAACAAGGAAAGTACAACCTTTAAAAAGGACAAAACAAAACATTTGCTTTTTTTTGATATAATAGGAGGTAAGCATTCACTGATTTGAATTGAAATAATGATTAAAAATTGTTTCTCAAACTTAAACTAAAAAAAACTTTTTAAATTGAATTTTAGTAATTATTTATCATTATATCTTTTGATGCAAAAAAAATAAAAAATCCAGGGAGATTGGGGAGGAGGAGGGCAGAATTGGTCAGATGTCCCCTGGCCCTCCCTTGGCCTATGACTATAAACATCCTAAACTAATCAATAGATAACACTATTTGATGTTTTATTCAAATAAAATGGGTGTCATGGTCTGGATGATTTAATATGGAATTACCCTGTACAGGTAGACGGGCCCCAAAAACCACATGATTTTTTCTTTTGCTGTATCTTTTGTACAAAACAAATAATTTAACTTTATTTTGCTTTTTTATATGCTTTTATATGGTAAAAGTTCTTCCCAGGGGTTTAGAAGTATTTTGGTATTTTTTGTTTGCTTTTTTTTTCAGTAAAGTTTCACTATATTTTAGTAGAGGACCTCAAAAACCACATGGCTTAAATTGTTTATAACTTTTATAAAATTAGTTGCAACTTTCCAATTTTTTGGAATAGCTTGTTATATTAAAATCCCCTTCATATGGTAGTTTGATTGCAAACTTATATTTTAGGGAAGTACCTAAAGCGCTACAAAAACCGCATGATTGGGACCCCAAAAACCACATTAATTATATTATTTTTAACAAAAATATAAGTGATATTACAAAAATTCACGATTTAAAGTAGATTTGTAGTAGTTGTAACTATCTTTTTGATGATAATGAATTTATATAGAGATTTTATTTTACGCTCCTGCTTAGAGGATAGTTTTAGTTCAGTTTGCAGTATGTGAATTTGCGATATTATTTTATTTGTAAGCAAATAAATAAACATGAGTAACAGCAACAAAAAATTCAAAACTCGCTTGCAAATCAAGTCACTAAATCCAAGTTCTAATGCTGAAGCACTAATTAAAAGAAAAGCTATATTAGAAAAAAACAAACAACTTGAAGCTGCTGTTCAATGGTGTAAAGAAAACAATGTAAGAGGACATGCTGCAATTAAAACAAGACAATATCCACTTATTAAAGATCATGAAACAATAAACCGTAGACTTGATGGGAAAATAGTCAATGGTCTTGAAAGACAGTACTGTGCAATTCTCTTGGAGGAAGAAGAGTTGTCAATTGTTTCATACATTAAGAATAAAAATCGAGCAATGCAAGGCATAAACAAAGCAGAACTAACTAGATCCAGCAAAATTAAGAAGACAAAGATATCGAAAAACATGCAGAACTAGCCACAGGAATCATTGGAATTGATTTTGATGAACGTATAGACAAAACCCTATGGTTAATGGAACAAGACCATGGTAAAGTTAGCAGGGCCACTTCCATCAAAGAAGATCATTACATTATCTGCTCATATTCTAACAGTGCCTACTTGATCACATTTGTCCACAAAGTGGTAAAGCAGTTGATGTTGCAAAAGAAATTACTTCAGTTTTGAATGAAATTCTCTTGTGACTTTACAAAGTGTTGTTTGTGATAGAACCAATATAAACATGGGCTGGAAAAATGATATCATTCGTTTACTTGAAACTCGCATTGGCAAACCTCTTCAATGGTGTATTTGCTTGCTTCATTTGAATGAGCTGCCACTCAGAGCAATTTTCACTAATCTTAATGGCAGTACATCTGGTCCTACTGTATTCAAAGGCATTCTTGGTTAACAACTATCTTTTGATGTTCATTTTCTACCAATAGTTGACTTTGCCAGTGTAAATGGAGTACTCATTAAAATGTCTGATGACATCATTCACAATCTCAGTAAAGATCAGAAATACTTACTTAAAGCATGCAATACTGTTATCCGAGGATTCCAAAATTTGGATGTAGAAACAAAAAAGTATTTCACAAATACTCCTCCCAGAAATTTCAATCATGCCACATGGCTCACATTTGCCAATCACCTGCTTCAGTTACACATGTCGAGCATAAAACCCATAATAAGCCTGATGAAAATTGTTGATTACATCATCAAAGTTTACTGTTTCTGTTGGTTTTTAATCAAGAAAAATTGGAAATGTGTTGAATGAGCACGAAACTTTTTCATGATAACGAAATGTACTCGTAGTCTTAATCATCCTGATACAATAGCAATTGCCCAGAAAGTATTGCAAAGAAACTGTTATTTCGCTCATTCTGAAAGTGTTTTGTTGTCAGTCATCAAAAAATTATTGCATGTAGAAGAGAAGATAATACTGGTGGGGTACGTGTTTTCTCTCTAAAAATAATTTCTCTCAATTTTCATGCTTCCTCATTTTTAGAAATAATCGATTAGTCAAATGTTGATATCTCTTTTCCTCCGATTTTATCTGAAATAAACAATGAAGACCTCTTAATCAATGTTACAAATGGTACTCCTCAAGTTCCTTATATTCCATGGCATTCTCAGAATGTTGAACATCTGGTCATACAAGTATCTAGAGTATCTGAGATCACAACCTGTGAAAAACGAAGTATCTAGAGTATCACAACCTGTGAAAAACATGATGGAATGCTTGTTTCTGCTCCAAACCCGAAACTTAAATATCCAAAATTTGACTGTAAAAAAGACTTTATATAAGGATTTTGCATTTTCACATTCTTTTTTAGTATACAAATGTAGTTTTTATTCTTTACATGGTGTTTTTACTTATTTTCAGGTGATATGCATATATATATATATATATATATATATATATATATATATATATATATATATATATATATATATATATATATATATATATATATATATATACAGTCACGAACAAAATTAAGTAACACTGTTAATAAAATCGACCATCAAACAATAAAAACAAAATTATTTATGTCAGGATCTACATAACTGCAATAATCTTATATTTTTTTTAAAATTAAAAAGATAAATGTTAAATGAAATTAAATTTAACTCTGTTAAATGAAATTAGCTATCTTACAATTTTTTTTCCAAAAATAAATTGACAAAAGTAAGAAACATCTGAGCTTTTATTATGAAATATAATGTTTTGTCAATAACTATTTATTAAAATTGCAAGAATATCATGTCTGATTTTCATATTAGTACTTTGTTGCACCACCTTTTGCTTTTATGATTGATTCTAAATGCCTTGGCATGCTTTTTACAAGCTTTGACGTGATGTCAGCACCAAGTTTCACTAAGAACCTCATAAAATTCTTTTCTATTTGTTCATTTTGAAGTAGGAATTTTAGATTTTAAAATTGCCCATAAATTTTCAAAGTTTGGGTTTTGTGGCTTAGTGGCAGCCATTTAAGGATGTTAACTTTTTTTGAGGAACTGTTGTGCCTCTTTGCTGGTGCATTTGGGGTCGTTGTCTTGTTGAAAAAAATAATTTTCAATCTAAATTCAATTCTTTAGCAGATTGACATAAATCTTTGAAAGCAAATCAACATACAATTGTCCTGTCGTTATACCTTCAACATTCACCAGTCTTCCCACACCATTTGAAGCAAAGCATCCCCAAACCATAATTGAGCAACCTCCATGCTTGAAAGTTTTTTTAAGATTTCTTTCAAGGAGTGCATCACAAGGTCTGCACCAAACTCTTTGTTGTTATTTAAAGTCAAATATTTGAAATTTACTCTCATAGGACCATAACACTGAGTTCCAAAATGCCCCACCCTTGTTAATATGCATTTTTGCAAACGTGTAAAGTTATTTTTGCTTATACCACTAATGAGGGGATAACTTTTCTGAAGACGGTTTATTAAACCACTTAAATTAAGTCTTCTCTGTACACTTCAACTAGAAACATTTTTTTTTTTTTTTTTAAACATCTTCGCTTCCAACAAGGCTGCAAGGAGCCACTAATTAAAGTTGGAAGTTACTGAAAGAGAAAAGATAAAGATTGTAGAGCAAGATAACGATTGACAGATGACTAAAAAAAGATTGCAAATTATATGAGTCAGGAAAGCAAGATGAAGGAAGCGAATTCCATAGAGCTGATGTTCGAGGAAAAAAACTAGACGAATAAGTGTTTTTGGAGCACTTGTGAACAGTCACAGAAAAAGGACGACACTTAATTGAATGACGAGTAACACGAGAATGAATTATAGTAGATGGCACAAGAGACACTAGCTCTTTAGAGCAGTGCCCATTATAGTATTTGTAGAAAAGAGAAAGAGAAGCAACATTACGACGATGTGATAATGGTTGGAGGTTGGCTGCAAGAACAGGTCCAACTATGTTTACAACCCGTTTTTGCACCTTGTCTAAAAGAGAAAGGGCATCATTAGAGGATCCGCCCCAGATATGGCAACAGTATTCCATACAAGGCCGGATTTGAGATTTATAGATAGAGAATAGAATCCGAAGTAAGAAAGTGACGAGCTTGATAAAGAGATGCAACCTTAGCAGATGCTAATTTTGCAACTGATTTGATATATGGTTTCCTAGAAAGATTGGAAGTAAGAGTTAATCCTAGAAGATGAAGAGTAGGTGACACATCGAGTACATCACCGTTCATAAATATAGGAATATCTAAATTATTACGATAACAATTGGCTGAAAAAAATTGAGTTTTATCTGAATTAACGTTCACCAGCCACTGTGAGCCCCATGCTGTAGCAGAAGTAATATCCTTTTCAAGCTCAAATGCCCCCTCCAAGCAATCAGAGGGTGTTGGTTTCTTATCACGACAAGAATAAATGGTAGTATCATCAGCAAACAATGTCACCTTAGATGAGAGAATATCTGGAAGATCGTTAATGTAGATTGAAAAGAGTATAGGGCCAAGGATAGAACCTTGAGGAACCCCTTAAGTTACAGAATAAGAAGAAGAGTGTTGTCCATCGAGGACAACTTTTAGGCTACAATTGGAAAGGAAGGATTCAATGATCTTAAAGATGTTGCCGGATACACCATAAGAAGAAAGCTTATGGAGAAGACCAGCATGACAAACTTTATCAAAAGCTTTTGAAATGTCAAGAGCGATGGCCTTAACCTCTCCACCTTCATCTAATGCACAATAAAACCTGTCAGTTATAACTGTTAACAAATCAGCTGTAGAACGAGAAGATCGAAATCCATATTGATGGTCAGAAAGTAAGTTAATAGATTCAAGATGTGAAATTAAGTGTTTGTTAATTAAAGATTCAAAAACCTTGCTTATGATAGGAAGAAGACTAATAGGAAAGTAGTTAGACGAATCAGATCGCTCTCCAGAATTTTTGAAGATAGGGATAACAGATGCCGCTTTCCAGCAGGCTGGAAAGCAAGACTCTGATAAGCACTTGTTGAATAGTTTTGAGAGTATAGACGACAGCTCCGGAGAACACTTCTGCAAGACAATAACAGGTATGTTGTCTGGGCCACAAGCTGTAGAAGAGTCTAGGCAGGAAATCACTTTAGATACAGATGCTGGAGTGATATGAATGTCATGCAATGGATCAACCTGTTTGTTGGCAATATCAGGTAGAAAGCAACTAGTAGAACCAAGAGATGATATTGATGAAAAGTTTTTAGCAAACAATTGAGCTTTGTCTTTAGGTGAGGTGACAAAGTCTGAACCATACAAGAGAGGTGGAATTATAGATTTGCCCTTATTATTGATATTATTAAAGATTCTCCAGAAGTCAAGAGAGCCTAATTTTTGAGATGAGATAAGAGATTTCATGACCTGAGAATAGCGAGTTTTGGCGTTAGACAAGCCCTTTTTACAATTGTTTCTAGCAGTAATAAACAGACACCTGTTTCCTGGAGAATTGTTTTGCTGATAAATATGGAAGTAACGGTTTCAATTGGCAATCGCAGCAGCACAGTGTGAAGAAAACCATGGAGGAGAGTGAGGCTTGACCTGGAATCGTCAAGAGGGAATAAAAGATTCCATGCCAGCCTGAATCCACGAAGTTATGTAAGAAGCACATTTGTCGACAGGAAGACACAAGACTTCTACCCAAGGGCCATCACGAAGAAAATCACGGAAAGAATCCCAGTCAGCTTTACTGTAGTTGTAAGAGGTTCGATAATAGGGGGATTCAGGTGATGAAGAAGAATGAGATATTAGTTTTAGAGAGATCAAACTGTGATTAGAAGAACCTAAGGGTGAATGTGGAGAAACTGAGCACTGACTAGGATCAGAAACAAGACATAAGTTGAGTAGAGAAGGTAAATGGTTCGGGTTGTCTGGAAAGCGAGTTGGAAAGTTGACTATTTGAGTTAGGGATTGAGAAAGGCAAAAGTTGTGGGCTTTAATGCCTGCCGAATCACTGACACTAGAGCCAAGCCATTCAGAGTGGTGAGCATTAAAGTCACTGACAACAACTATATTAGCTGATGGATAAAGAGAGAGGGCTTGGTCAATATGATCAGAGATAACGTCAAAAAGTGTGCAGTCTTGAGATGAAAGAGAGCGATATAGAACAAAGAGAAAGGCAATAGAGTGAAGTGGTGCTAAACGAAAGCACATAAAAGAATAGTCTGTGGATTCAAACCTAGTTTCACGACAAATGGGTGAATTCTTACAAATGTAAATGCCCAGGCCAAGCATGTGACTATTAGAGTCTTTACGAATTAGAGGAAGATAACCATCAACACTAAGATCACAAGACGAGACAGCTGAACTCAAATTAGTCTCACAAAGAGCAAGTAGGTCTGGTGAACTTTGCAAGAGATAAGACTCAACAGAAGAAAAGTTACTTCGAAGACCACGAATATTAGTGAATGATAGGTTTAGAGACCTTGGTGATGATGATGGTTTTTTGTGTTTTATAGTTTTTGGTACTTTATTCATTTTTAAATTAGATTGAAGAACTTGGCTCAAAGCATAGATAGTACTCAGAACACTGTTTAATAGCCGAAGCAATTGCCTTAATACTACTAATAAACCCTAAGCCATAACAAAGGGCTCCAAATGTGGCCTCCGCAATGCACACCAAAAGTACAAACAGGGACACCATCCATGCGCAACATGGCACTGTTAATACTTTGATATTTTTCAGCTGTTGATGGAATCAGCCTCTCTGAGAGCTACCACAGAGTTCAGGAAACCTGACTACCAGCCGGCCTCAGAACCATAAAACTGAGTTTTAGAGCTGTACCCTCATTAGGAGATAATAGAATGAGTTGCCTAGTCATAAGAACGGAGACACAAGCAAAACCCATGCATTGAGTCAAGAAGATCCAGCATTCAACATCCTAAACTGGAAACAATGTATTAAAAATACATCTGCGCCAGCCTAATAGATGATTTTTTTAAGATTTAATTTAAGATAGCTAATTTCATTTAATAACTTTTGCAATGAGTAAAAAAGAGTTATAAATATAGTTTTTCTTTAGAATCAAATTTTTAAAAAAACATAAAATTATTGTAGTTCTGTAGATCCTGAACTTTGTTTTTATTGTTTGATTTTCGATTTTATCAACATTGTTACTTAATTTTGTCTGTGACTGTTTATTTATATATATATATATATACATATATATATATATATATATATATATATATATATATATATATATATATATATATATATATATATATATATTTATATATATATATATATATATATATTCATAAATTAGTAAAAACAATAATCAAATTTATCTTCAACCACTGGTTTCACCATCAATAGGTTCATCAGGATCTTCTTTATGAACCTACTAATGGTGGAAGAAGTTGTCGAAGATAAAATTAGATAAGTGTTTTCACCAACTTATTATTGCTCTGTTCCTTAAGAACATTGAGCACACTATTTGTAGAATACACTAACATAACTTGATGCAATATAGTTAGGACAAGTAGAAATTTGTTTAAATAAATATATTTTGTGAGCAATTAAAAAAAAAACTATAAGAGAGGCATCATTAAACTTTTATTTGTTTATTAGTGAAACTGCCAATTAATTAAATATTAAATAAAAACTTAATTAAGAAATAATAAAAACTTAATGAAACAATCAAAAATTTACTTAATGTTAGTAACATTACTATTTTTAAATACCCTTGAAATAATATTTTTCAGAATATTTATATATATATATATATATATATATATATATATATATATATATATATATATATATATATATATATATATATATATATATATATATATACACACACACACACATATATATATATAATTTTATAGGTTTAATTGCATTAAACCTATGCTTTTGAGTTACATTGTAGAAGTCCTGTAATGTGTATATATATATATATATATATATATATATATATATATATATATATATATATATATATATATATATATATAAACATGGTACAGGTCAAAATGTATAAATATACATTTATATATATATATATATATATATATATATATATATATATATATATATATATATATATATGTATATATATATATATATACATTACAGGACTTCTTCAATGTAACTCATAAGCATAGGTTTAATGCAATTAAAATTAATGCATCACCTTTTAAGTAAAATACCAAGAACAGCCAGAATCACACATACAGCTGTGCCAGTGACCACACCAATAACTCCAGTACTGATACCAACTTTCTTTATACTTTTTACTTAAAGATAAAATAACAATAAATCAAAATAAAAAAGTTTTTTTATTTAACTGGAAAATATTTAAAAAAAACTAAATTTCAAAATTAAAGTTCGAGTCTAAAATTATACTGTGTAACATATGGAAAAAAATCATTTCTCAAAAACACCAAAGTAATGATGTTATTGCTATGCATAGTCCCATATATATATATATATATATATATATATATATATATATATATATATATATATATATATATATATATATATATATATATATATATATATATATATATATATATATATATATATATATATATATATATATATATATATATATATATATATATGTATATATATATATATATATATATATATATATATATATATATATTTTTATATATATATATATATATATATATATATATATATATATATATGTATATATATATATATATATATATATATATATATATATATGTATATATATATATATAAATAATTATTTGATTAAAAAAAATAAATAAATAACAGGAATAAAGGGTACAGTTAGATTCTCATGTTTTTCAAAAAAACTTTGGAAAAATATATTCTTCAGTAAAATTAAATTTCAAGGTAAGTTTGCTATGGACCACTTTATAATTAAAAAACATCTTGATATCCAAATTTTCACATTAAGAAACGAAATCAAATAAAATTTGTATTAAATAAATATAAACCCATTTTTATGAATTAGACTCTCATAAAGTGCACAGTGCCAAATAAATTTTAAAATGTATTTTTGACTAAGCTCTCCACAGTTTAAAATCTTTATAAGATCGTAGCCTGTTTTTATTTAATTTTTTACTTGTTATTTAATCAAGTTATTCAAAAATTAAGTCAAAAGCTTAGACTAGGCATTTATCCATTACTAGAATTTCAGAGTTTATTGGACCTGGAATGGATTTTATTCCTAGTGAGCTGCCTACAAACAGAGCAGTTCAGATAGTTATACAGTTGTAGAAATAAAATAGGTGAAAAGCCTGACAGCAGATAATGCTGATAAGATTGAGAAAATAAAATATATACAAAAGTAAAAAAGAAAAGCCAGAGACGAGAAGCTTACCAGAAAAGAATTAAAAAACTACAGGATGGCAAATCACTTTTTAAGGTAATTATATATATATATATATATATATATATATATATATATATATATATATATATATATTTATATACAGATAAAAAATATGTTGTATCAAATTATTTATGTTAACGTCAACTACCAAGCAACGTCAACTACATAGCAAATTTCACGCTGATTATTTATTTGTATTTGCTTTAGAAATCATTTTTAAAATCGAAACCAAAATGCATCAGCAAATACAAGATGCAAAAAAAACATGTGTACAAGTTTTATCTAGCCAATAAATCAGAGGGAAAACTATTTATCTTTGAGCACTCTGTAGCTGAGAAAATGCTGAGAAGTACCAACTACTAGATATTATTGCTATTACTATTGACCAAGCTGAAATCATATCTGGCCACAAAAGAACCAAGCAGTGTAGCAAAAAACTGGTAATCATGACCAAAACCATGTAAAGCACATTAGGCCATTTTTGGAAGGCAATATTATATTAAAGTTATATTTAGTTTGATTTACTGAATGGACAAAGTACATCACAGTAAATTTACCTTTAAACTAAATCAAAACAATCAGTTAAGTTACTTCAGTAGCTTACAGTTATTTAACTATTAAAATTTATTTAATATACTCAAAGAATTGCAAAAATTAGCCATATAAATATTTCTATTTACTTAATATATCTTATATGTTGTTAACACATAATATAAACTTCCAACTAAAAATTATTTTAACAAGAAATCTCAAATAGAATATAAAAAACGCGATACCATTTTTCTATGTTTTATTTAAAGCGATATCAAGATCAAACATTTTAAATATGTTGTTTTTATTAATTTTATTTAAAAAGAAATCTATTTGAACAAAAGAATTTTAGTCTTCTAAAACTTATTCAAATAATTTTGTAATTGAAATTTGAAATTGAAAAAAATTGGAAAAATTTAAAAGAATTTTAAGGCTTAACAATTATAAATTTAATTCAACGGAGTTTTTAATACCCAGTCCAGAAAGTTAAACATATATCTAGCTACAGTAACAAAATCAGATTTTAGAACATAGTGCAAGTGAGGAAGAAAGTTTTATTTAAATTGTAAACGTTTTGAATAGTTAATTATATTTTGTTTTTTAAAAATAGTTGTAAAAGTAGAAACATTCTATTGCAAACATTAAACCAGTAAGAAGCTGCAAAAGTTAAAGTAAAATAAAAATTATAAAAAATTAAAATTAAAAATTTATTTTACTTCTGTTTAAAGAAATTTTTTTCTCAGAAAATAATTTAAGAATATTCCTTAACTTAAAGAAATATGATTCGATTTATTAAAGCAAACTTTTTTGTTACATCTTCTAATTGCAAAACAATTTGAATGAAAAAATTGAATGAAAACATCAACTTAAAAACCATTGAACCAATGAAAAACTTAATTATTATTTAATTTTTAATAGTCAGCTAGATCTAAAAACAATAAATCATAAAAAAATTGGTGTCTAAATAAATATAAAGAGCCTGTGTTAATTGCATTAACACAAGCTCTTTATATTGTTAAAACAACTTTGCAGTTTATTGTTGATTTATAGCTTTTTACAATAACAACTTTTTAAAAATGTGTTTTTTCATCAGCATGAACGTATTAAATAGTTTTCTATGACTATTTAAAGTGGTTAAAGTATTTTAATATTTGCATTTTTATTCTTAGTTTTTTACTTTTAATTAACCATCTTGTTAAGTAAAAATAATTACTAAAAGTAATATCTTAATAGTATTAAATTACTTGCTCATTACACTATAACAGCAACTTAAACTTTAAATTAAAGCTGAAAATAATAACTTACACTATTTTAAACTCCGTTAAACGAGAAAACTATAAGATAATATTTAAATATGAAAGATAATATGCTAAAAAAATAAAAATTATGAACCAATGTACAAAAGATACTATTTTATATTAATAAACCAACAAGAGCTTTTGAGGAACAATTTAGATTTGAAGGCTTTTTAATTAATTTTTTTTCAATTTTAATATTAGATATAATAAATAAAAATTTATTATATCTAATTTTATTAAAAAGGTGTAATAAAGAATCTTCTTTACTCTTGTCATTGATTTTTGCTTGTGCCTACTTAATAGTAACTATACAACTCTTCCTGTTATCTTTTAATGAAGGTACAACTCTGAAATTCAGTTTAATGGTTCTAAGGCCAGCTGGAAGTGAAGCTTTCTGAACTCTGTAGTAGCTCTTAAAGATGTTGATTCCATCAACAGCTGCAAAATATCAGAGTAATAACAGTGTCATGTTGTGCATGGATGGTGTCCCTGTTAGTGCTTTTGGTGTGCATTGTCAAGGCCACATAAGTTCTCTTAGTTATGACTTTGGATTAATTAGCAGGACTGAGACAACTGCATAGTTCATTGCTTGGCATTCCATTCAAAATGCTCTATCTTTGAATGCTGCAAGGTTCTGTTCTATCATTATCTTTACATCTATGAATGAATAAAGTTCTCTTTAACTTAAATCATTAGTAAAGTATCCAAAAATATTAAACATAAAAAACCTACACAACCACCAGTTTCAATATATCATTCACAAATATTTGTGGTCTTTGAAGTAACTATCCATTGTTGTATCTTACCTCTTTCAAAATTAACCAGACTTTTTTTTTGCTCCTTGTGAGACTAATTTAAATTCAACTGTACATTTTTCAGATCTCAGTACTAATAGGCACTACTCTTTCATTTGCACAGACTCCAATACTACAAAACTCCAAGTCACATGCTTGACTTGGGTATATAATTACATATCAATTCACCTATTTGTTGCAAAATCAGGTTTGAAATCTCTGACCATTCTTTTAAGTGTTTTTGACCTGCACCCAACTTGCTCTTTGTTCCTCCTTCTCAAGACTGCACATTTTTAGATGAAATTTCTTATCAAATTGACCAATCTCTTTTTTTATGACCCTCCGCCAATTGTGTTGTTATTGGTGACTTAGTAACTC
>NC_088926.1:31057500-31130000 GCF_038396675.1 Hydra vulgaris
ATACATATGAGAGAGTTCAGAATAAAAGAAAAACTATTACTGTCACATTACAATTGATTTAAATATAATATAGCTATATATACATACATATATATATACATATATATATATATATATATATATATATATATATATATATATATATATATATATATATATATATATATATAAATATATATATATAATATATATATATATATATATATATATATATATATATATATATATATATATATAAATATATATATATAAATGTATCCTTATATCGTAGTTGAAAGAAAATTTTATGGTAAAAGAAGTCTCTTTCAACAACATTTAAGTGACATCAAAAATTAAGTTATATATAGTTACATTTTAATGTCGTCTAAAAGTTAAAACAATTAAAATATGCGGAAGTACATTGACATTATTATTAAAGTACATAAGGTTTTATCGTTTTTTAAAAAACTGCAATAATATAGGTTAGAAAGTTTTATTAATGAACTAGTGTTTTTGTTTTTTTAAAACATTTTTTAAAAACATACATGGGGTGTTGCTAAATTGACTATCTTAAATCATGCAGCTAAAAGAGAATGCTGCTACATCAACTATCTTATAGGCTGCTGCAACAAGAAAGGTGCAACTACATGTATATATATGTATATATATGTGTATATATATATATATATATATATATATATATATATATATATATATATATATATATATATATATATATATATATATATATATACATATATATATATATATATATATACAGCATGCAAAATAACAGACTACATGAATTGATCAAAATTTCTGTTTTGACCTCTGAAAAAGAATACTTGCTGGTCGAGGTTGACTGGTTAAAAAAATCTGAGTTTTAAAAAATAAATTTATAATAAAAAAAAGTAACAACTAGGATGTATTCTTATTTTATAAGCATTTTCTGTAGTTAATTAAAATCATTCTTCTTCCTGTTGTTGTTGCTATTTTTTTCTCATTCAAACTTTTCATTAAATTTATTTTATTAAATCTCTTTGAAAAAACATTGTAAAAATTTTTGTAAAAAACATTGTAAAAATTAATGTAAAAAACATTGCAAAATTATGTAAAAAATTATGCAAAGTTATGTAAAAATTAAAAACCAGTAAATATTAATAACCTCTGAATTTAATATTTATAAGTATGTATAAAAAAATCAAACATTAACATAAAACAAGCATACTTTGATTTTATTTGTATTTTTTTGTAAACCAAATATTTACAAAATCCAAAAAAATTTTATAAACATTTTTATGATACAAATTGTAAAAAAAAAAAAATATATATCTAATGGATATTGATCAGCAACTGCTTAATAGTTTTGCTTATCATTATAGCATACAACTTTTCAGAAAAAGTAAAAAAAACAACAAAAAATAATGAAAGAAAAGATTGCAGAACCCTCAGTTGATGTAGCAGCACTCCTTTGCAGCAGCAGACTATAAGATAGTCACTATATGTACTGAAGCCCCCAACAGAAGGCAAAACAGTAGGCCGCTGGGGGCTTTAGTACATACATCAATCTACCTTTAAAGAAAATTGATACATCTTTATAAAAACACAGTATTCTATATAGTTTGGAAAAACTAGTAACACCTTATATAATTTATATAAGCTATAGTATATATATATATATACATATAAATATAATATTTTTTAATTATTCAACTCCCCAAGACCAAGAGAGCCACTACAGTCGAGGAGGTTGCTTTTTGTAGTTACAACCCTCTCTCAACTCTATAACTCCTAAGGAACCTTGACGAACAAGGCTGCTGCGGGGAGAAGCAAGTTGAGCGTGGTGCTGCCAGGG
Source organism: Hydra vulgaris (assembly GCF_038396675.1). Classification (NCBI taxonomy): domain Eukaryota; kingdom Metazoa; phylum Cnidaria; class Hydrozoa; order Anthoathecata; family Hydridae; genus Hydra; species Hydra vulgaris. The sequence continues at coordinate 31,059,335 of NC_088926.1, forward strand.
ATGTGGTGGGGAAAGAATTCGGAACTTTTCCCTTATGAGGCGAGCGCTCTACCACTACACCACTACCACGTTTTATGTTTATATACATGTATATATACATAAAAGTGTGTGCGTATATATACATAAAAGAAAAAAATTACAAAATACTTAGTAAAACATTTAAATCTTTATATAAATTCATAAAAAATAATTTATGGAACAATAATATAAAAAACACAATTTTAATAGTGAAAAGTACAAAAATATACCTAAATCCAAGTAAGACATTGCTCCCATATAAACAAATCCCTATAAATAAAAACTAACATATATATATATATAAATATATATATATATATATATATATATATATATATATATATATATATATATATATATATATATATATATATATATATATATATATATATATATATATAAATCATTCATTTATTGTGATTTGTGGCAAAAACATAAGAGAAAATAGAAAATAAAAAGATTTAGAAAAATAAAAAAAAATGACAATGTGCCATTAAAGAAAAAAATGTTCTTAGTTAAATACAGAAATTATTATATTACAATATTATTATTAAAATACTACAACATCCAGACCCGTAAAACAGGTCATGGTTGGTCTGATACACACTTCCCCCTTATTCTTTTTTCGTTTTCAATAAATTACAGAAAATGGTAGAAAGTAACAATCTTAAATTATGCCACTGGCTTAAGATTATTCCATATTTCATTTGATCTTCTTTTTGAAAATTTTAAAGTTTTTCTATTTATGATCTACTGCAAATTTTTCTTTATTTCTTTCCAAGTTTTATAGTTCTGTTTGCAAAGTTTTTTGATTATAAATCTCTTAAATGAAATTTAAATTAAGCTCTACAGATATTTTGGAACGATTTAATACTTATTAAACTGATATTTACAGTATGGATGTGTCAAAAATTACAAAGCAAACTTTTCTTTTCTGAGCTCTGTAAAAAGATTGGCAAAAAAATCTTTTACTTTTTACAGATAAAAAATACTTAGTTTTAATAAAACTCCCTGCATTTTGAAGAAATTTCGATGCTTTTTTAAACAGAAGAAATGAATTAAATTTTATTGCTAATATCTTAAATAACACAGATATTTAACTTTCGAAGAAAACTTCATATTCTGAAATCAAATGTGTATAATAAAAACAAATCTTGTCATTGCAATATCTTATTGAGGTTGTTAAGATAAAATGTCATAACCATGACAAAATAAAATTTTTGTAACCAATTTCCATTGTTTAACTCCAGGTGTTTGAAAGCTATTAATCACAAAAAATGTTTTTAAATCAATACATAGTATCATTAACATAGTAAAATCAATTTTTAATTCTGATCTAACAATACAGTTTTCACAATGATAGCATTTTATTTTTAAGCATTACATTCAAAAGTTTACAGTTTTTAAATACAATGTTGACATTTTTGCATTTAAATTTTATTTACACACTTTAGCAGAACTAAGTCTGTGTTACTATACAAAGCAATACTATACAAGCAATACTATACAAATGACTCGTACTTTTTTTTCTTTTTAAGCTCCAAGAAGATCTATTGATTTATCACAAAGCACTGTGGAGGAGCATTTAAGCAGTAAGATCACACCTCCTTCCTTACCAATGTTGTTTATTAGGCGAGAGCGAGCATCAAACCAGGACCTCTTGGTTTGGAGCCAGAACCACTGCATTACGGATGCTTGCTTTATTTTAACATAGTTCAAGTCAACTTCAATATTTCATGGTATAGTAAAAAATATTACTTTAATTAATTAAATTTTGTTTCAATAAATTGTAGTATATATAACTTGGACAAGTTGAAGAGCCAAACAATTTGGATAAAAGAACCATATATGGTTTGTGAGCCATGGGTTGTCAACCCCTGACATACCATTTTTATTTTATTTGATATTGCGGGCAAATTTATTGACAAAAAATAAAAGGAACTGTAACCGTTAATATCTGCCTAATTTAGAATTATGTTAACGTCTGCCAACCAACTATTTATTTCAGCATTCATCCGGATCATATTAGGAAAATGTGGAAAATATTTAGCAAAAAATATCGGGAATAAATTTGTCATATTTTGCATTGAGCAATGTGAAACTTTTTTCAACTTTTGTATAGGTAATGACTGAAAAAGTTAAATAACAGATACTTCTCAAAAAACATATATTTATACTTGTGTTTAAAAAACATTTTTAACAAATCAATTAAAATATGTCTTGATTTTATATATCTTAAAACAAAAATTTAAAAATATCTTAAAAAGGAGGAATCAAGCTCATCTTATTATAAAGAAAATTTTTATAATAATCTTATAAAATCTTATTATAATAATTTTATGGATTAAAATAGTTACATGACTACATGTTCTTGTTTTCCAGCCTGCTGGAAAGCGGCATCTGTTATCCCAATTTTCAAAAATTCTGGAGAGCAATCTGATTCATCTTACGACATTAAAAAATTTAGATACAATTTCAATAATTTTTCAATAACACACTAAAAATCAAACTAAATTAGTCACACTAGTCTTAGGTTAAAAGATAACAAAATTAAAACATACAATAAAATCGATTTTGCTTTCTGAAGTTGCTCTCGGTAAAGCCTAAGTTAAAGGTTGTTTTCTGAATACGCTTAAGTCACTTCAAATTTCACTTTTCATCTGTCCCATTAGTCATCTTCCTATTATAAGTAAGGTTTTTGATTCCTTAATTAACCAAACACTTAATCTCTCATCATGAATCTAATAACTTACTTTCTGATCATCAATATAGATTTCGATCTTCTCGTTCTACAGCTAATTTGCTTACAGTAATAACAGATAGGTTTAATTGTGCATTAGATAAAGGTGGAGAGGTTAAGGCTATCGCTCTTGACATTTCTAGGGCTTTTGATAAAGTTTGGCATTGTGGTCTTCTCCATAAGCTTTCTTCTTATGGTGTATCTGGTAACATCTTTAAGAATATTGAATCCTTCCTTTCCAATTGTATTATAAAAGTTGTCCTCGATGGACAGCACTCTTCTTCTTTTCTGTAACTTCAGGGGTTCCTCAAGGTTCAATCCTTGACCCTATACTCTTTTTGATTTACATTAACGATCTTCCAGATATTCTCACATCTAAGGTGGCATTGTTAGCTGATGATACTACCATTTATTCTAGTCGTGATAAGAAACCAACACCCTCTGATTGCTTGGAGGGGGCATTTGAGCTTGAAAAGGATCTCACTTTTGCTACAGCATTGGGCTCACAGTGGCTGGTGAACTTTAATTCAGATAAAACTCAATTTTTTTCAGCAAATCGTTATCGCTTTAATTTAGATCTTCCTATATTTACGAACGGTGATGTACTCGATGAGTCACCTATTCTTCATCTTCTAGGATTAACTCTTACTTCCAATCTTTCTTGGAAACCATACATCAAATCAGTTGCAAAATTAGCATCTGCTAAGGTTGCATCTCTTTATCGAGCTCGTCACTTTCTTACTTCGGATTCTATTCTCTATCTCTATAAATCTCAAATCCAGCCTTGTATGGAATACTGTTGCCATATCTGGGGCGGATCTTCTGATGATGCCCTTTCTCTTTTAGACAAGGTGCAAAAATGCATTGTAAACATAGTTGGACTTGCTCTTGCAGCCAACCTCCAACCATTATCACATCGCTGTAATGTTGCTTCTCTTTCTCTTTTCTACAAATACTATAATGGGCACTGCTCTAAAGAGCTAGCGTCTCTTGTGCCATCTACTAAAATTCATTCTCGTGTTACTCGTCATTCAATTAAGTGTCATCCTTTTTCTGTGACTGTTCCTAAGTGCTCCAAAAACGCTTATTCGTCTATTTTTTTTCCTCGAACATCAGCTCTTTGGAATTCGCTTTCTTCATTCTGCTTTCCTGATTCATATAATTTGCAATCTTTTAAGTCGTCCGTCAATCGTTATCTTGCTCTACAATCTTCATCTTTTCTCTTTCAGTAACTTCCAACTATAATTAGTGGCCTTGTTGGAAGCAAAGATGTTTAAAAAAAAAAAAAAAAATTTAATAAAGATTGGACAGAAAAATTTGCATTTATTGAAAAAGAAAATAAACCAATATGTTTAATTTGTAATAAAGAACTTGCTCATAACAAGTCAGGGAACTTTAAACACCACTATGAAACTAATCATATGAATTTTTCCAAGGAATATCCATTAAATTTAGATTACAGGAAAAATAAAATCGAGTTGCTCAAAACGATAATTAACCATCAAATAAATGTTTCATCTTTCAGTAAAGAATCAATTATTACAACCGAAGCAAGTTTTGTTATAGCATGGAACATTGCAAAAAAAAAACATCCATACACTGATAGAGAATTTGTAAAGCAAAATATTTCAGATGTCCTCTTAGTTTTAGATCCTAAAAATAGCAAAATCCAAAGATTAATTTCACAGATTCCTATTTCTCCTATTTCTCGACATACAACTGAAAGAAGAATATCTGATTAGTGCTGATATTGAGCAGCAATTGTTGAATGACTTAAAAAACTGTGAAGCATTTAATTTAGCTCTGGATGAATCAATAGATGTTCAAGATAAATCTCAAATGGCAGTATTTGTTAGGTATGTAACATCAGATGTAATTGTGAAAAGACGAATTACTAGATTTGGTTGAGCTAAAAGATACAACTTGTGGAGTTGATATAAAGGAAGCTCTTGAAACCGTTCTAGTTAAAGCCAATGCACCTATCAACAAACTTGTTAGTGTTACTACAGATGGTGCACCAGCAATGGTTGGCAAACATGTTGGACTTATTGGTTTATTAAAAAGTGATCCTAAGTATCCAGAGTTCATTCCAGTTCATTGTTTAATTCATCGAGAACATTTAGTAGTAAAACATTTTAATTTTACAATCGTTCTAAAATCAGTGTCAGAAATTGCAAATTATATTCGATCAAATGCTAAAAATCACAGACAGTTTAAAAACTTTATTAATGAATTGGATCTTGCTGACAAACCAAATGACTTATCATTTTACTGTGCTGTACGGTGGCTTTCAAGTAGTGATGCTTTATATAAGTTTGTAGAATTATTAGAAATAATTTAATCTTTTTTGATCGAAAAGAAAATGACTTTTAAAATTCTTGATGATATGAATTTTTTGCAAGATCTTCTGTTTTTGACTGATATAATGCAACATTTACAAAGTCTGAATTTGTCTCTTCAGGGAAAAGAAAAAATTATATCTGATCTTGCTCAGACTATTTTCAGTTTTCAAAAAAAAATTATCCTTTTTCAGAAAGATCTTACTTTAAAAACCTTTAACCATTTTCCTCAAATGAAAAAGATGATTATTTCTAATCCTTTAATTCAGTATGATGATCATAAGATTGAATCATACAGGGAAAAATTACAGAATTTACTAGAAGACATTCAAAAAATGTTTATAGATCTGCATGCACTTAAATCATCTTTAGGATTTATATTAAATCCTTTTTTAATTGATATTATTAGTGATGGTTGTCCAATTCCATTAAACATGGTTGAAGAGGTATCTCAATTTGAAACAGAACTATTAGATCTCCAAGAAGATCAAAATCTTCTGATGCTGCATAAAACACTAACTTTATTGGAATTATGGAAGATGGTGCCTGAGGTTAACTATCCCTCACTAAAAAAATTAGTATAAAATTTATTTCAATTTTTGGTTCAACATACACGTGTGAATCTTTATTTTCCACTATGAAATTTGTCAAATCAAAGTGCAAATCTCACCACTGAGCATTTGTCAGAGTTACTTAGAACAGCGACTACAAGCTTGAAGCCAGATTTTAAGAGACTTGCCAGTAAAGTTCAGAATCTTAGTGTCTGATTGGAAAATTTATAATTGTTTGTAATTTTGTTACTTTTTCAAAAACTTATGATTGTGAATATGCTTCTTTTAACAATTCTATAACTTGTTTTCTAGTGTGAGTAAAAGGGAATCAGATTTTTATTTAACTTGATTGAAATGAATTTTTCGAAACACTCAAGATAATTTGAAATTTTAAACAAGCTTACATTTAAAGTAAAGTTTTTGCCCTTGAAAATTTTTTTTTTTTCAACTTAGACATAATAACTAGTAGTAAACATAAAATTTGTACACAAAAAGTTTTTTAGAAAAAGTTCTTCAGAAAAATTTATTTCTTTTCATAATAAATTTAATTTTCAACTTCATGAAGTATTTTAAAACACTTATTATTTATCTAAGATTTTTGCAAAAAAATCTTTAAAATAAGAATGCATCAAAATTTTCATAATGAAATTTTTAATGCGGCTCTTTGGCTCACGTAAGTATTTGAATGCGGCTCTCGTCCTAAAAAGTCTGCCCAGCGCTGATCTAGTTGATGTACACTATATAAAATAGTGATCAGTGTTGCACACATTATATAATGCGATTCATTTAACTATTCAATTTAATGTGGTATCAAAATCATTTGAGTTTGTAAATGTTATAAATTATTTGCGTAAAACAAAAAAAGAATACTACATTTACATAAGTTTTTACAATTTTTTTTTAAATTTACAAATCAAAAATTTTAATAAACATAAATTTTAATTTACTAAAACAAAATTAACAAATACAAAAATCAATTTTTTTTTAAATTTACACATTTTACTCAAAGTTACAACTTAGAGAAATTTGTCGCTTGGATTTACTTGCGAATCTCCCCCGGCCGTAGTTGTTTATTGAATTTAATTGTAAAATACAGTGAAAGTTTTTCTTACAAACATTTTATTTGACCAAAAAATTTACTCATAAAATATAGACGTTTTATTTGACTAAAGTAACGAAACCTTTTTTAACAACGCAAATTTTTTTAACTTTTTATCCATTCTATTCGAACAAATTTCCATTCTATTGAAAAACGTTTCGCTTCAAAGACCTTGATATTCTTGAAATCTTTGACGTTCAATTAGTAATTTCGATTTAAGTCAATAAAATAAAAGCGACAACAAAAATGCCTTCAAATAATGGAAAATACTATTTTAAAAAAATATATAACAAAATTCAATCAAAAAATATTGTAACGTTATTTGAGGAACATAAAGAAACAACAAGTGTGCAAAACTATAGTCAACAATGGAAATCAGTAGTAAGCAAAAGTCCTCATCAGCCTGCATCTATTGTCTCCTCATCAGTCTACATCATCAGTAAGTGAAAGTCCTCATCAGTCTAAATCAGTAGTAAATGAAAGTCCTCTTCAGCCTACATCAGCAGTAAGTGAAAGTCCTCATCAGTCTACGTCATCAGTAAGTGAAAGTCCTCATCAGTCTAAATCAGTAGTAAATGAAAGTCCTCTTCAGCCTACATCAGCAGTAAGTGAAAGTCCTCATCAGTCTACGTCATCAGTAAGTGAAAGTCCTCATCAGTCTAAATCAGTAGTAAATGAAAGTCCTCTTCAGCCTACATCAGCAATAAGTGAAAGTCCTCATCAGTCTACATCATCAGTAAGTGAAAGTCCACATCAGTCTAAATCAGTAGTAAATGAAAGTCCTCTTCAGCCTACATCAGCAGTAAGTGAAAGTCCTCATCAGTCTACATCATCAGTAAGTGAAAGTCCACACCCGTCTAAATCAGTAGTAAATGAAAGTCCTCTTCAGCCTACATCAGCAATAAGTAAAAGTCCTCATCAGTCTACATTAGCTGAAAGCGAAAATGATGTATACGCAGTTCCTTTAACTTCAGTTCTTGGAAAAAGAAAAACAAACAAAGTCACACCAGCACAAATACCAATCAAAAATGTAGATGACCTACGAAATAAAACAGCAGAAAAGTATGAGATGTTTTTTCCCGATTTTTTTTATTCGTCATCAAAACAAGGTTGGTTTTGTAAAGTTTGCATATCGTTTGCCCCTGGAAAAAAAGTAATCGTGCATTTATTGAAAACCCTGGCAAATTTGCAGATCACCCCTCGGAGCGTGCAAAAGATCACTTAAATACACATAGGCATACTATAGCTTTAAAAAATAAACAAGCTTTTGATGAAATATCTAAGCAAGACTCGAGTATCTGGAAAATGCTGCGTGAAAATACTCTTCCAAAAGAAACATTAAAAACAAGTAACTCTCACTTTGTTATTAAAACCTTCTTTAGAGTCACGCATTTGTTAATCAGGAAAAACTGGGCACATACTCATAATTTTTCAGACATTATTGAACTTATTGCTGCGTGTGGTTGTAAGGAAGTTAAGGCGCACGTTTTGTCTGGTCCAGCAAACGCAACATATATGTCTCCAAAATATATTGCAAAGTATATAAACATTATCTTTGATTTTGTCAAAAATCCTTTACTCCAGTCACTTAGAAGAGGTGGGAGTTTTTCTTTTTATTCGGATGAAACTTCTGACATTACTTCGATTGAACAGTTAACTATACATGCCACTTTCGAACACAACGGCATCGTTAAAGAATATTTTATAGGGATAGTTCCTTCAAGTAAGCTCACCGGTTCTAGTCTATCAGCTCCAAATGTTTTTGATGTTATTCAAAATTTTTTTAGAGCTAACAATATCTCATTTAAAAATGCTCGCTTTGCTTGTATGGACACAACAAGCGTCAATTCTGGTGTAAAAGGAGGTTTAAAAACTTACATTGAAGATGCTGTGCCACTGTGTGTTTGGATTGGGTGTTCAAGTCACAAACTTGCGTTATGTTTTAAACATATTTTGAAAGACTTTCCTACTATTATGGAGGTAGATATTTTTTTACTTAACCTATGGAAGTTTTTTAAATACCGCACACTAGCCATGCATTTGTTGCAAGAATGCTCCGAAATCTATGGAGATATCTAGAATCCATAGTTCCAGTGTGTCCAAGTGTAACTCGTTGGATTGCACACGATCGAGCTTGTTTAGTTGTGTTCAAAGGTTATAAACCAATTTTACAAGCTTTGTCAACATGTTACACCGAACGAAAAGAAGCAGAAGCACTTGGGCTATTTATGCAAGCGAGTTCACAATCTAACATTGCAACAATATTAATGCTCTTAGATGTGTTTGAAGCGATTCGCCCACTTGTGCTAGCACTACAAAGTTCGCAAGTAGGAATTAGTCTCAGCGACATTCCAACTTATGTCAATCAAGCAAATCATAGTTTAAATGATTTAGTTTCGGGTACTCGACGAAAGTATTTCACGGAAAAAAATTTTATTGAAATGAAATCAGCGACTGATGAAATAAATTTTTCGTTACCAGCCACAAGCCGATTAAAAAAAAATAAAAACTTTGACCTAAGTGAGTTTGAGTTAAACATTTTTAGATCTTTTGTAAATAGTTTTATAAGTGAACTAAAAAACACTTTCGCGCAAATGGAATTTTGGCAATCGCTTTCGATTTTTGACCCAAGACGATTGCCTAAAACACTCAGCCAACTTTCTAGTTATGGTGAAGAAAGCTTAGAGCAACTTATAGCTTACTATGGCAAACCAAAAAGCAGTAACAAATTTGGAGCATTACACGTTCCAGATATCTCAGAAACTGAGACAAAAACCGAATTTGAAAGTTTCAAAATTATGTTATTTAATAAACGCCGAGAATGGGAAAACAGTTTCGATATACGTATATCGAAAGAAAAAGATCAAGAGATAGTAAAAAATTTAATTAAGTCAAGAAACAATTTTACGCCTCAAGAGTTATGGAAAGTGATTAATAATGACCCTGTTTTGATAAGTGTTTATGCTAATTGTATGTTTTTGACTAAGTTACTCCTTATATTTCCTTTGAGTGTAGCTTGCGTTGGAAGATTTTTTTCAAAATTAAAAATAGTTAAAAACCGTCTTCGAAATCAGCTAAGCCAAAGCACATTAGAAAGCTTGATGATGATTGCAATAGAAGGTCCGAAGGAGTGTTTTGACGACGATTTGTTAGAGTACTTTGTCGACGAGTTAAAATGTAAAAATCCAAATATGAGAATTATGTTGTAAATTGATAGTTTACAACGTAAATCTCATATTTTGATTTTTTTATTTGAGACTACAGACTATTGGTGAATATTTATTGTTTGCAATTTTTTTCACGAACTATTCACGGTGATTTATTTGTATTCCAACTGTGTTTTTACAATTTTTGTTTGTTGCAATTTAAACTAATCTAAAAGTTCTGTTGAACAAATTTAAATTTTATACTTATAATAAAAAAAAGTAAAGGAATAAGAAAGAATTCTGTATTTACAGCCATACAAGGTTATTGTAGTTAATCTAAGAAACTTTTGAAATGATGGAGCTTTTTTTTTTTTTTTTTACTCACCAGCCGAGCTGACATCAGCCTAAATTCCCAATCTGATGGAAACGCGGTATAAATTTTATTCCTGGGTAACACTCTGTAATCTTTATTTGAATTTGTGGAAAAACCAAATCTGCATCATACGAAACATACATTATCTTGCTGCATTTTAAATTTCAACCACATTTTAAATTATAAAAATAGTAAGTTGCGATTCCATTGTGGAAAACGCAATAAAATTCCATAACATCACGCGCTTTTTCAATGATATGCATACATCAATGCTCAATGTGGCACACGTAATGTGGTCACATTATGTGAGGTATATACTTTAATAATGCACGAGAATAATTAGAAATAGCTATCATGTAGACCACATAATGTGGTCTACATAGTTATGCAACTTTGTGTGATATAGTTTTATAATGGTTTTTATAAATAACATAAAAGTGTGAAATTCTAATCTCAGTATATAATCTGATGATCAGTAAACAGTATGATATGTAAACCGCACTATGTGATGCTCGATTAAGTTTTTAGCTTCTCTCCAATCCAAAAAGGATTCGGACTATTATCTTTGTTTCTTTGAATTACATTTCCATTTAAATCTCCATTTAATACAATCAAAAACTGCTTCATGACCTATCTTTTTTATTTCAATTTTGTCAACTTCATCTAAATATTAATAGATAGTTAGGACAATGGGTGGGTTTCGCCGACCTTGAGTAATCACACTAACTGCTTTAATTTTTTATATGGAAAACGTGTGGTTTAGTTTTTATTTAGTTAAATTAAGTTAAAATTCAGTTAAGTTTAAGTTTTAGTGGAATTGTTTGTTTATGTTTATATTTAGTTTATACGATTTAGCATAAATAATCGTTTTATATTTAATTTAGTTTAAGAGGCTTACTAGATTAACTTTATATTAAGTTTAAATTTAGTTTAATTTAATTTAGTTTGAATTTATACGGTTTATTGCAAGAATTAGCTTTATATATAGTTTAATTTATATGGATTCGTAGGTTTTTTTTTTTTTTTTTTGTGCAGTTGTTAAGGTGCTCTCAGAAGTCTTATCACAGAGCACAGATTTATTTGCTCTACGCTTAGCTTAACTTAATTTATACTTAATTTAGCTTAATTTATTTTTAACCCAATTGTTTGATTTATTTTTAGCTTATATTTAACTTTGATTATATTTGAATATTGCGGTTAAGTGGAGTTATTCGTTTTAGTTTGTATTTACAGGGTTTGCACCCTCATTTTGACAATGGGTCATTTAATTGTGACATTGCATCAGTATATTTTTACAATGTTGCCATCAATATCGACACCGCTACACTTGAATTCGACTGTATTGAAATAGACAAAAAATAATTTATTAAAATTGGTTTGGGTAACATAATGAATAATTAAATACCTTTATTTCTTAGTTAAAACAAATAATAACAAATAGAGTTATAATTCAAAACAATAAATATATTATAAAACGAAAAATTAAGCGTAAAAAAGCTAAATCAACATTGTATAAAGTTATATCAACGTTGATCAAATTTTTAAAATACGTGGTATAATATCTGATACTCATCAAGAAATGGATTTAGCATTGATCCTTGTGAGGATTTAATACTCTGGTATATTATGTTTCAAAGGTATTAATGCTCATTCCTAGAAATCGGGGTCTCATCCTTAAAATACACGAGTAAAACTTTAGATCCACGTGCAATCCTTTTATTTTGAAACAACGATGACTAACTACTGAGAGAAAAATACCCTGACTTTGTCTCATTTTAAATCCTATATCACTGAGATATTTCCCGAGGTGGGGGTAATATTTTAATTAAATGAAATAAATATAGTTCAAATTTATAAATAAACAAATCTTAAACTTATAGATAAATCTAAAATTAAAATTAGTCACCATTTATTACTTATAAGTGTGCCCTAGCATTATTCTTATTCATAGGATGTAGGACTGTCAGGATAAATACATAAATATATGTAAACATACACACACACACACACACACACACACACACACACACGCACACACACACACGCACGCACACACATACAAATACACACATATATATATATATATATATATATATATATATATATATATATATATATATATATATATAGTATGTATGTATGTATGTATGTATGTATGTATGTATGTATGTATGTATGTATGTATGTATGTATGTATGTATGTATGTATGTATGTATGTATATATATATATGTATATATATATATATATGTATATATATATATATATATATATATATATATATATATATATATATATATATATATATATATATATATATATATATATATATATATACATCAACATTAAAACCTACACCAGAGGTGTAAATACATTGAAATAAAACTATGGGCAATAAATGATTAAAATAAATATCAATAAAAAGTTCACAGTCACACAAAGTAATGATAATTATTAAAAAAAATACTGGTGTCAGATACACCGATATTTTTTTACCGATGTGACATTAGAGTTTTGAAAAGAGCTGTTGGATTTGCTAGATAATCTTTTAAAAGTTATATTAATTAATAAGATTCAGCTATAATCAAAGGTCGATTTAACTATAATCAAAGATATTTTCTAAAAATAATGTGATATGCTATGGGTCGGATATTACGGGGATATTACGGGGTCGCATGGTTTTTACTAAATAAAAACTCGTTCTATTTATAAAATATAATAATAATATGAATAAAAAAAATAATTTGTTTAAAAAACATTTATACAAGGTATAAGAAAAAATAGTTTTTTTATTATTTTTTAGGACTGAGTGCTTCTCGATTATATATCAATTATTTGCTGTCTATAACTAAGTCATTTATAAACTCTAGCATTTTCACGCTTATGTGAAGAAAACATTTCACACCCTTCGTTGTTTTTTCTGGCTCTCACTTTTTTTTACTTTTTCTTACTCTTCATCTTATAGGAAGGTTTTAATACCCAGCTTTGCCTCCTTTTCCTCCTCGGTTGTCAGATCGGCTGAATATATTTTGTTGTATTTCTTTTTTAAGATAAGAGAATAAAAAGTTTACCTTAACAACTTTCAATTTTACGTTTAACCTTCATTACGTATATATTCTTACGATTTTTTAAATTATAAATTTGGAGACATCAAATTTTTTTTGGATAGACCCCCTAAAAAGCAGTTGGGAGTTTACAATTGAGTATTATTGAGACCTTACAAGCTTTACAACAAAGTAAAGGAGTTTTGAACAATATAAGGGAACTTTTAACCGCGTGGCAAATATAAAGTCTTAAAAGATTATTTTAATTAAGATTAGATTAAGAGGAGGTCAATAAATGGCGTATATGAGATGGGGGGCAGGTGGTCAATTAGTAAAGAGACACTAAATTTAAAAAAATAACATAAAGTGCTATGTTGGTAGGTTTACATATTATAAACATTTTTATTTTGGTTTTTGGATAAAAAAAATGAAAATTAAAAAAAAGTCCCAATTTACACTTTATATTCTATTTTTAAATTTTGAATCTATTAAAAAAAAAAAAAAAAGCAATCTGATTCATCTTACGACATGAAAAAATTTAGATACAATTTCAATAATTTTTCAATAACACACTAAAAATCAAACTAAATTAGTCACACTAGTCTTAGGTTAAAAGATAACAAAATTAAAACATACAATAAAATCGATTTTGCTTTCTCAAGTAGCTCTCGGTAAAGCCTAAGTTAAAGGTTGTTTTCTGAATACGCTTAAGTCACTTCAAATTTCACTTTTCATCTGTCCCATTAGTCATCTTCCTATTATAAGTAAGGTTTTTGATTCCTTAATTAACCAAACACTTAATCTCTCATCATGAATCTAATAACTTTCTGATCATCAATATAGATTTCGATCTTCTCGTTCTACAGCTAATTTGCTTACAGTAATAACAGATAGGTTTAATTGTGCATTAGATAAAGGTGGAGAGGTTAAGGCTATCGCTCTTGACATTTCTAGGGCTTTTGATAAAGTTTGGCATTGTGGTCTTCTCCATAAGCTTTCTTCTTATGGTGTATCTGGTAACATCTTTAAGAATATTGAATCCTTCCTTTCCAATTGTATTATAAAAGTTGTCCTCGATGGACAGCACTCTTCTTCTTTTACTTCTCTTACACTCTTTTCTGACAGCACTCTTCTTCTTTTACTTCTACTTACACTCTTTTCTGTAACTTCAGGGGTTCCTCAAGGTTCAATTCTTGACCCTATACTCTTTTTGATTTACATTAACGATCTTCCAGATATTCTCACATCTAAGGTGGCATTGTTTGCTGATGATACTACCATTTATTCTAGCCTTGATAAGAAGCCAACACTCTCTGATTGCTTGGAGGGGGCTTTTGAACTTGAAAAGGATCTCACTTCTGCTACAGCATGGGGTTCACAGTGGCTGGTGAACTTTAATTCAGATAAAACTCAATTTTTTTCAGCCAATTGTTATTGCAATAATTTGGATCTTGCTATATTTATGAACGGTAATGTATTGTAGTCATCTACCCATCATCTTCTAGTATTAACTCTTACTTCTGATCTTTCTTGGAAACCGTCTATCAAATCCGTTGTAAAATTAGCATCTGCTAAGATTGCATCTCTTTATCAAGCTCGACACTTTCTTACTCCAGATTCTATTCTCTATCTCTATAAATTTCAAATCCAGCTTTGTATGGAATACTCTTGCCATATCGGGGGCGGATCTTCTAATGATACCTATTCTATTTTAGACAAGGTGCAAAAACGCATTGTAAACATAGTTGAATCTGCTCTTGCAGCCAACCTCCAACCATTATCACAAAGCTTGCAGCCTTGTTGAAAGCGAAGATGTTTAAAAAAAAAAAAAAAAAACATAATCATGGCAAAAGGTAAAAAAAATAAAACATCTCAAATAAAGTTAAAAAACAGATTTTTTCAGAAAAAATTAATTGAAATATCATTTTTGAAATAGGATCAATTTTGAAACAATTTTCCTAAAAAAAAAATGTTAACTATAAAATCTCATTCAAAGAGCAAAATTATTAACAACAGTAAAGAAAATGGATTTGGGATTTAAACGAATTTTATTAATTTAAATGATTTTACAGAATCATTTTAAATGATTTTACAGAATCATTTAAAACTTATATTATTTTGTTAATCCAACTTTTGAAATTTTATATTAAATTTTTTCAACAATATAAGTTTTTAAAAAAACCATACAATTTAGAGTTTCTTACTAATTTGGTTAAATAATGCAATAAAATAATGTTCAAATAAATAAAAAGTATAAAAGATAAATAAAAAGTACAATTAATAACTAAACATACATACAACTTGTGTTTGCGAACAATGAACTTTTGAAATAAAAGTTTATTGTTCGTAATCTAAAGATTAAGAAAATTAAAAAATATAACCTTCTGAAAAACAAGCATTTAAATGCTCCTGTTTAACATGTTGATCAACTCTGTTGATCACGAGAAAAACACAACTTTTTGTTATATACATCAACTTCATCTAACGTTTGACCTTGACTTTTATTGATTCCCATTGTGTATGTATATATATAAAATATATTTTTCTATATATATATATATATATATATATATATATATATATATATATATATATATATACACACATATTTTTCAACATCTTAACTTCCAACAAGGTTGCATGCAACCACTATAAGAGTTGGAAGTTGCTGGAAGAGAAAAGATGAAGTTTATAGACAAAGATAACAATTAACAGACAACTTAAGATTGCAAAGTATATTAATCAGGAAAACAAGATGAAGGGAGGGAGTTTTAACGGACTGATGTTTGAGGAAAAAAACTAGACAAATTAGAATTTTAGGAACACTTTGGAACAGTCACACTAACAGGATGAGATTTAATTGAATGAAAAGTAACACAAGAATGAATTTTAGTAGACGGCACAAGAGACGCTAGATCTTTATAGCAATGCCCATTATAGTAATTATAGAGAAGAGTAAGAGAAGCAATGTTACGACGATGGTTGAAGATGGCTGCATGTTTACATTGTAAACATTGCATGCATGACATGCAATGTTTACAACGCGTTTTTGCACCTTGCCTAAAAAAGAAAGAGCATCATTGGAAGATTCGCCCCAGATATGGTAACAATATTCTATATACGGACGGATTTGAGCTTTATAGAGATAAAAAATAGAATTCTGAGTAAGAAAGTGGCAAGAATGATAAGGAGATGCAACCTTAGCAATAATTTTGCAATCAATTTGATATATTGTTTCTAAGAAAAATCAGAAGAGTTAATCCTAGAAGACAAAAGGTAGATAACTCATCCGTACAATACTGTTCATAAAAATAGGAAGATTTAGATTGCTGCAATAACAATTAGCTGAAAAAAATTAAGTCTTATCTCAGTTAAGGTTCACCAGCCACTGAGAGCCCCATGCTTTAGCAGAAGTGAGATCCTTTACAAGCTCAAATGCCCCTTCTTAGCAATCAGAGAGTGTTGGCTTCTTATCAAGACAAGAATAAATGGTAGTATCATCAGCAAACAATGCCACCTTAGATGTGAGAATTTCAGGGAGATCTTTGATGCAAATTAAAAAGAGTATAGGGCTTGGGATAGAACTCTGAAGTAACAGGATATGAAGAAGAGTGCTGTCCATCAAGGACAACTTTTATACTATGATTGGTAAGGAAGGATTCAATGAACTTAAAGATGTTACCTGATACGCTGTACGAAGAAAGCTTATGGAGAAAACCAGAATGCCAAACTTTATCAAAGGCTTTAGAAATGTCGAGAGCAATAGTCTTAACCTATCCACATCTATGTAATGCACATTAAAATCTATCAGTTATTACCTCTAACAAATCAGCAGTAGAACTCTGATAAAGACTTGTTAAATAGTTTTGAAAGTATAGACAACAGCTCCAGAGAACACTTCTGCAAGACTATAACAGGTATATTGTATGTAGGAAATCACTTTAGATACATAAGCTGGAGTGATGCAAACATCAAGCGATGAATCAGCCTGTTTGTCTGCTATATCAGATAGAATACAACTAGTGGAAACAAAAGATGATATTGACGAGAAGATCTTAGCAAATAATTCAGCTTTGTCTTCAGGTGAGGCAACAAAATCTGAACCATACAAGAGAGGCGGAATAACAGATTTGCCCTTATTATAGACACTGTTAAAGGTTCTCCAGTCACGAAAGCCTAATTTTTGAGATAAATACAAGATTTTGTGACCTGAGAATAGCCACAGCCTATTATGTTATTAGGCATAAAATAATGCTATAATACAACTATTAAAAGATAAGTTATAATAAAAACATTAAAGTTTAATGAATTTCTAAATAAAAAACCAGCTATCTTTTAGACGAAATTTTGTTACCAAATAATAAGATATTGTGTTGCTAAACTTTTTCGAAAGTTATCTTTTGACTGTATTGCATGAATCTGTGAACAATCCTTACAATTATTACTTAATCATTACAACTACCTAAAAGCTGACTAAGACTCTCCATGATTTTCTTTGTGATGGCCCTTAAGTAGAAACCTTTAGTTTTCCTGCTGAAAAATTTTCTTCTAATGTAACTGCTTGGATTCAGACTAATATGGAAACTCTTATTCCCTCTTGGCAAATCCAAGTCAAGCCTCACTCTTCTCCATGGTTTTTCTCTCATTGTGTTGCTGCAATTTCCAATCATAACCATTACTTGCATATCTATCAGCAAAACAGTTTTTCAGAAAACGCACGTCTGTTTACTATTGCTAGAAATCATTGTAAAAAGGTTTTGCCTAATGCCACAGCCTGCTATTCTCAGGTCACAAAATCTTGTATTTATCTCAAAAATTAGGCTTTCGTGACTGGAGAACATTTAACAGTGTCTATAATAAGGTCAAAATATAAAGAAAATATTATGCTACAGCTATCTAAATACAGTCAAAATATAAAGAAAATATTATGCTACAGTTATTGTTTATGTTTTATATGAAATAACTTCGTTTTTTTTTTAAATTATGTCAATATCTTTAACTCCCATACAAAAAGTTCAAGCTATCTAAAGAAATGAAAGGGGACAGAAAAATGGTTTGAATTAACCAAGTTCGAGTTATCCGAGGTTCAACTTTACCAGAGAATTTTAATAGTAATCGTTTAGACAATATAAGGGACCAAATGAAACAGTTCAAGATAATAAAAGTTCTAGTTAACAAGTGTTTGACTTAAGGGGCAAATTAGATGATCGCAAATCGAAAATTCCGTAAAAATTTCTGGTCTCAAATTTTCAGTTTTTTGAAAACCATACATGTGCATTTTTGTTTCAACCACAAGTATCATTTGTCATTTTCATATCTGATTTTTTTTAAAAAAAAAATAAATAATAAAGTAATAACAGGAAAAAAAAAAAAAATAGATTAATCAATTCAATATCGAGGAATTAAGATATTATTTACTCAAAGTAAACTGGAAACAACTAAGAAATTTTAAAGATGCTAAACAAGCCTATGAATTTTTTTACAAGTTTTTTTAATGCGCTCGATAAAGCGTTTCAAAAGAAGGATATTAAAATCAAGCTTAAAAGCCTACAAAGCATTAATCCAAACTTTGGATAACAAAGGAACTTATTAAATCTTCTAAAAAAATACAAAAACTATAAAAAAATACTTTAAAAAAAA
Source organism: Hydra vulgaris (assembly GCF_038396675.1). Taxonomy (NCBI): domain Eukaryota; kingdom Metazoa; phylum Cnidaria; class Hydrozoa; order Anthoathecata; family Hydridae; genus Hydra; species Hydra vulgaris. Next base: position 31,078,284 of record NC_088926.1, read on the forward strand.
ACTTATTAAACAAAATAAAATTTAGAAAAACCTGGTTGAAAAAAAAAAGCTTAAAATAATTCACAACAATCTCTCATGAAACCCATATATACAACTCATTGAATCTCTCTGCAATCCAGAGAACATCCTCTAAGGCTGCCATTTTTCAACTTTTATTTATTATTGACTTTTGCTTGTATTTTTCTTACTCTCGATTTCAATCTTTTATTTTCTACAAATCTCTACACCTCAACAAATCTCTACACCTCAATAAATCTCTACACCTCAATAAATCTCTACACCTCAATAAATCTCTACAACTCTACAAATCTCTACACCTCAACAAATCTCTACATCTCAACTAATCTCTTATTCCTCCTTGTATTAAATACTGTTGTCATATTTGGGCTGGTTCTTCTTTTGACGCTTTTTCTCTTCTAGACAAGATCTAAAAACTTATTGTAAATGTAGTTGGACCTGCTTAAGCCATTTACAACACTATATTGTTGTACCTAGAATATCTTGTGCCATAAATCAAAACTGATTCTTGCTTGACTCATCATTCAGTTGCATCTTTTTAATTTATTCTTTCATTTATGCTCTAAAAACTTTTATCTAGTTTCTTTTATCACACATGATTTAAAACTCTCTCCCTCATGGTATTTTGACATAACTCAATTTTTTTAGTCTGCTGTAAAGTTAAATATATATATATATATATATATATATATATATATATATATTTATATTTATATATATATTTATATATTTATATATATATATATATATATATATATATATATATATATATATATATATATATATATATATATATATATATATTATTTAGGGTTGTAAATAATATATATATATATATATATTATTTACAACCCTCGGAAATAGGAAACATGATATCGGCAATAATTTGCCGACCTCAATCTTTTAGAGGTCGGCATCAGGTCAGCAAAAATTATTTGATACAATGGTCTTACCATAAAATATAGAAAAGAGGTCGCCAATTTTTTGCCGACCTCAAACACTTACAGGTCGGCAGTTAGGTCGGCATTGCCGAATGCCGACCCTAATTCCAAGGGTTGATATATATATATATATATATATATATATATATATATATATATATATATATATATATATATATATATATATATATATATATATATTATATATATATATTTAGTACACACATGCAACTATAAAAGCTTTTCAATCTTTTTTTTGTCAATCTTTTATGTATCAAGTATTTTAAGTAAATTAATTTTTAAAAATTATTTTTTATAATTAAGCTACTTTATTTAAGTTGTTTTAATGTTTCCAAAAGTCACTGTACTTTTTAATGTCAAATGATAAAAAACACATAAATGAAAAGTAATATTTTTACCATGTATTTTATTGCATATTCTAATTTACATTACTCTGGAAATAGCTGACATCTTAAATTTATTGCTAGTGATATATTTTACTTTTTTTTTTAAGACCACACTGTTTATTAATTTTTAATAAAATTAAAGCACATTTTAATTTTGAATTTGTTTAATATTTTTTTTAAATCATTTCATTATTTACACAATGAAGAAATCTAACATTGCTCTTCAAGAAAAAACTGTTTTTGATTCCTTAACTTTGGTAATTCTCAAGATTTATATAAATGTATACAAAGTATATAAAATTGTATTCAATTTTTTTTTTAAACTATTATTAAGTTAAACTTTGAATGAATGGAGTTTCAATTGCAATTCTTATGTTTTGCAGATAGACCACCCACCAATACTACTGATATTGCTTTTAAACAATGACTTTAAACGTGTTATTTTGAAAGATAAAGAAGAATAACAGTTATACGCCATAAACAATAAAAATGGCATGAACAGTCTTCTCTGTTTAAAAATACCAGCACACAAAAAAGCGCTGGCAGGATGGTCAATTTTAAGTTAGCCTGTGCAATTTAAAAAAAAAAAATTTTCTGCTGTTTAAATTAAAAATAAAAATTGCAAAAAAAAAAATGTTTTGAATAAATACTAGATAAAAAATAATTAAAAAAAAAACTGGTAAAAGAAGACCTTATTTCATAAAAGTTGAAAAAATGAACTAAAAAGTTTTGTTGCAATTTAAAACAAAATATATTTAATATTTTGGCAAGCGCTTTAATATGTGCTCGTGGTTCTGAATATGTAACAAATAAAGATATGAAGTGACTTAGATAGAAATCTTCTTTGACAATGGCACAGTAATGAGAGTGATGTAATGTAAGTTAAATATATAGTGTCAAAATAACAGTAGGGTAAAATATAGTGTCAAAAATATAGTAATTTAAAAATCGAGTTGATATCAGTATGTTGAAAAAAAGCAAAATATAAATACCCCTTTTACCTTTATGACATTAAAATAACCATTATATAAGAGCGATTTTTTATGTTTTGCTTCTATTTTTTAAGTTCTGTTTTGTAGATATTATCAAAGTGGACATTTATTTCAAATTAAATACAATATAAAAAAATCAAATATTTAAAAAATTATATAAAAGTATATTAAAACCACTAATAACATATAAAAATAACGATATACGAAAATTAATGTCAAACTTATAGTGGCTAAATAATTTATTTTTCTTTATAAGTAAAAATAATAATAATAATAGTAATATATAATAAAACAAAAAAACTTAAACCATTTAAATTTAAAGATTTATGTTAAAATCTTTTTAATTAAATAAATAAAAACTGATCTTAAAACTCTGTTACTATTCTAAAGTATGTAAACAATTAAGTAAAATTTTTTAATTAAGTAAAAGTTTTTATGCAACTTACACTATCATTAATCACAGCTCGATAACATATACGAAACTTTCCAATCAAACTTAAATGAATGTAGTTTGTCTGGAATGTGATATTTTCTTCACCTTTAGCAATTACAAGCTGATTCTGTTCAAGTGTAGAAAGAAATTTGAATGTAGTGTTACTGTTATTTAAACAGTAGTTAAAATTTTCTTGAATGTCAAATTCATAATGGCTAAATAATTTAATAATGATTAAAAACAATGACAACTTGAAAATAATTTAATGACTAAGAATAAAATAAAATTAATAGTAAATAATAAAATTCAAATTTAAATAAATTTAAATCACATTATTTTGAACAATGTTGATTACATGTATTATTATATTTATCACTATTATTGTTATTATTATTATTATTTGTATTATTATTTCTATAATAAATATTATTGTTTACCACTTGTTATTATTATTAATTTATTTCTTATTAAATCTACTTTGCATATTGTTAAATCTACTCTGCATATTGTTCATATTATATAAGTTGTTACAGCTGTGCCAATACTTTTAGACACATGCATTATTTTAAAAATTTTAAATGTTTTTTACATGTAATTTACAGTGTCTTTTTTTCCAGTTAGCAAATTCAGTTTTTATGTTTTTCATAAAATCCTGACTTAAATGTTGTTATAAGTGCTGGCTTGCTTGAATATCGAATTCATTTTTAATAGTATATAATTATAAAAATATATATTATAAACAGTATATAGTTAAAAACCATATAAACTATAAAGAAGTTTTTAAGAGAATAAAATTCAATGCATAGTAAAAAATAAATGAATTTAAAAAAATATGGAAATGAGTATAAATTGTTATTTGTTTATTTATCACCAAGTAAAAAGTGTTATGATTTTAATTTAAATCTTTATAACAACTTGTGTTTTTTGGTGATCAAGATTGCATACCATATTATGTTCTGAGATATATATTTACAACTGCCTTAATAATTGCAGAAAAAATCTAACCTGATTGGCCCAGTAAAACTTGGTACTGAATGTAAAACAATGGTTCTTTGTTCTGAATTCTGATTTTCAAGTTTTAATAAAGGAGCAAGCGGCTCTTAAAGATAAAAAAAAAACATTTTAATATTTACATAAATCTTTATCTTTTAATACAAAAAATAAGAAGAAAATTCCACTCAAACATATTGATGGAAATATTTATAAGTAAAATTGATAATATAATTACAAACTTAGTCAATACTCTATAAAAGTTTTCTTAAAAAAAATTATAATCAAATGTTGAAGTTGAAATAGAATTAAAAATTAAGTTTAACAATATGCCTTGATGAAGTTTAATAATATGTCTTATTGAAATTTTATGATTACATATTTAGCTGCAGAAGAACAAAAAAAGGAACACGTTTGTTATCTTTTTTATGTCTAACTTTTTTTGCTTGCAAAATGAAAAATTTTTTAATTCTTTAAAAATTTATAAATTTTCTTTTTTAAATAGTACTTTTTTTAAGTAGTAACAATACTGAAATGAGAACAATATAAAAGTTTAAAATAAGATCATTTTTATGTCGCCACTTTATTAAATGTTTTTAAAACTAGATACAACAAATAGGAAAAAAATGTCATTTTTAGTTATTTATACAAAAAGAAAACCTATTTATTAAAAATCATATATATAAAAAATATTAGGAAAATCTCTAACAAAACGTAAAGACAAAATGTTAATTTCATTACGAATACTATTTATTAATCATGATAAGATTAAATTTTTTTATAAAATTTATTATTGATTGTATTATATTTATCATTATTTATTATATTAATTTATAATTGCAAAATATAATAAACTTTTAAATATATTTTCTTAAACTAATTTATATGCAGTAAAATATAAAATATATAAAAATATAGGGTAAAAATATAGGGTAAAGTTGTCTAATAATGCTGGGGGCTTATAGCGCCATTTTATTTTTCAAAGTTAGCTTATTGAATTTTTTGTGACGCCATTTAGAAACCAATGTCAGACCTACTTAGATAAATCATTTCTTAAATATTAAACTATATATTTTGAGACCCTTTGTCCATTTTATTTAAGTTTTGAGTCGTTCACATTTATTCTATACAGTGTAGAGAGCATGATTTTAGACCAATATATTTTAATCATTGATCAAGTAAGTATTGAATTTATTAATTATATATATAATATAATAAATAAATTTGATTAAACATTGATCAGTTTGAATAATATATATAATAATTCATAAAAATCACACAAAAAAAAATTGTTACTTTAGTTATTTCATATTTGCAATACATTATTTTATTTTTAAAAATATGTTCACAATGTAAACAAACAAAACCATTTACATAAAACGTGGTATTCTGGGCAATAATGCCAGACAGCAAACGCCTAATAATGCCACATGTTTAATTTTGATTTTCGATATCGAGGTTTTGTATAAATGTATTTTAATTGCTCTCAAAGCCTGTAGTTTACTGTTATTTAATGTTTTTTGATCTCAAATTTACTGTAAACTACTTTTAATGTTTTTAATGTTGAAGTTTTAAAAATGAAACAAAAAACACATATTTGAATTCTTTAAAAAAAAATATTTAAGTTGCTGTGCTAACTGCATCAGTTAAAGTAAAAATGACTGTTTAGGCAATACCATTTCCTTTGAAATGAACTTTTGTTATTGTTATCTGTTCACAACCAAAAAAAACAACTATTAAAACAAAATGGGAAACAGAGGATTTGAATCTGGTTATCGAGAAAGGAAAGGTCAACAAAACATAAACTAGATTGAAAATGCGATATTTCCAAAACAGTAGAGGCTGAGTTTAAACAGAGAGTATTTGCAAAGAAGGGTGTACATCATTTAGCAAAAGCGACTAAGTGAATAGATTATAATTATTTGTAATAAAAAGTTCAATGAATATTATGATTTAATAAATTCATTTTTAATCAAACCTTAAACTTAACTGCATTATGAATAACGAAATATAAAAAAATTTGTAGGTAGCGTTATAGGACACATATGAGGTTTAAATCACTATTAGTACTTTTCTTCAAAAAATGATATTTCTATAAAATTATTTCAGTAGAGAGAAACAAATCTATGATAATTCAGCTAAACAATCATACTAGTTAATAAAAAAATATTTTTTCAAAAATGTAATATTTACATAATAATCAACAAAATATAAAAGGGTCTTGTTATTAGACTACTTTACCCTATGTAAAAAAAAAGAATTCATAAAAATAATAAATAAAAAAAAATCAAACCATCATAGGGCAATGTAATATTAATCATGGATGATGGACCTTTAACAATAGTTTCTGCATTTACACAAATTGTGTATTTTGTACCAGGAAAAAGTGATAAAATTGTTACTTTAGTAGAGTACACAACTATTTCCCCAGTGTGCTTAAAAGATAAACTATAAGCCTTGAAACCACTATAAACAACCTATAAATTTAGAAAGATAAATGAAAACTTTTTAAAAAGTATTTTTGATATTTATTTATGTAGTATATTATCGGTGATATAACCCTCATTTAATAAAAAAAAATTAAAATATATATTTCTAACTGACTTGGGCAATTCAAAAAATAACAAATTGAAAAAAATTATATGTTCTATATTTATTGCAAACAAAACATTCAAGAGAATACTTAAATAGATTTTTCTCTAAAAGCAATTATTATTATTATCATAAATTCATTTTTTTATCAAACTAACATAATTTTTTTCTAAATTAATTTAAACTTTGATTATCAATTTTATTATAAATATTATTTCTATTTTTACTATAAACATTATCATAATTATTATTATTAGTATAAATCAAATAAGTGAATACAGTGTAACTTCGAACAATGCCATTTAATTGCCTTGGTTTTGTCCATTCTAATTTAATACTTCTAGTAGAGCTAGCATGACCAATAAGATCTTCTGGAACACTTGGGGCTAAAAAAATAAACAACAGTATAAATAGCAGCAATGAACTAATTGGTTGCTTATTAACAATAACTGTGTTAATGTTCAATCAATCAATTAAGTGATTGCTTATTAACAATTGAATCGTTATTAATAACAATATAATTCTTAATAAACAATCAATTAATTGATTGATCATAACAATAACATTGTTATTGTTTTTATTAGCAACAAATTAATTGATTGATCATAACAGCAACAATGTTATTGTTAATAACCTTGAATAATATAATAAACAAATTAATAACCAACGACAACTAATGTAATATAAATTATTTCAAAATTACAAATAGTTAATGGTTATTATCAAAATTGTGAATTATGATCATCATAAACCATGATCATACTTCCTTCAAAAGTTGTTTCATCTACCCATTCACTCCATTCACCATGATTCATCCCATGATTAGTAAGAGCTTTTACCTGAAAATAAAAAACTTAATAAAAATTACAAACAATATTAAAAAAATATAAACCAAAAATTTATATGGAAATATGAAAGTGTATATTCTTAAAATGTGAACTTTTAATAATTATAAAAACATGTTATATCATTTAATTATTAACTTAGTTTTACTAAAACATCTATAACATTTACCCTATCTAGCCATTAAGATATTTAACTTAATCATGAGTTAATAAGTAACAAAAATTATAATATATATGTAATATTAAATGCTAAATTATGTCCTGCTACATAGTAGGAAACTTTTTTAGACAAAGGCTGGGAGAAACCAACTCTGCCTTAAAACTCTTGATTGATTAAAGGCTAAAGTTGGTGTCTTGATTAAAATACTCATTCTTGGAAAGAGGTTAAATGCATCCAGCTACTGTCTTGTAAAAGGTCTCCAAGACAAAGACTTATTGGGTAGACAGATTCTAAATGTTGAATGCTTTCTTCATCTATTAGGCTGACACAGATGTGTTAATAACACATTATTTTCAGTTTCGGATGTTGAATGCTGGATCTTCTTGACTCAATGCATGGGTTTTGGTTGTGTCTCTGTTTTTATGAGTTGGCAGCTCATTTTATTATCTCCTTATGAGGGTACAGCTCTAAAACACAGTTTTATATTTCTTAGGCTGGCTGGGGTAGTTCTCAGAGAAACAAATTACATCAACAGCTGTAAAGTATAAGAGTACTAACAAAGTCATGTTGCGCATGGATGGTATCCCTGTTTGTAAAGTTGGTGTGCATTGTTGAGGCCACATTCCGAGCCTTTTGTTACAGCTTAGGGTTTATAATTAGGGGTAGCCCCTTCCCCCCATTCCGCCTAAAAAAAAATTTTAAGTTTTTTTAGGGAGGCGGGAGGTGCAAAATTTTACAAAATACAAAACAATTTGAATATAATAATGTCTATAATTCTCTGAGCTTCTTTGAGTTAAGTAATTAGTACTTTTCAGTCTGTTTAATGTTTTTTTTTCACTCCAATAGTTCCGTGTAAAATTGTATAAATTAACATCGCTATCCTAAACATGATACCAATTTTAAAAACCTATTTTTCCAATATATAATACTTATAAAATATTATATATATAATGTATAATAAATAATAATATATCGTACATGCAAAAATATTATTTTATAAATTCTCTGGATTTAAGTTTTCTAAATTTTCTTATAAAATGGAATGAACATTTTTAAAAATGAACTTTCTCAAAATAGAATAAGTAATAAGAACAAAATATTAAAAAGTAGGAAAAAAACGATTTATTTAAGGGTATTTAAAGGGTAATATTTAATTAACAAAAAATATTATGTTATTTTAAAAACTACACTTACTCGGAATTTGTATTTTTGATAATTTTTTAGTTGTCCAAATGCAACAGTAAAATTTTGGTTTTTAAGGTGGTCTTTAAAAACAGGATAATATGATTTTGTGATTGGAAAATTAAACTTTGCATATTCAACGGTATAATTAGTAATGATACCAACACGTTTGTTATCTTTTTTATGTCTAACTTTTTTTGCTTGCAAAATGAAAAATTTTTTAATTCTTTAAAAATTTATAAATTTTCTTTTTTAAATAGTACTTTTTTTAAGTAGTAACAATACTGAAATGAGAACAATATAAAAGTTTAAAATAAGATCATTTTTATGTCGCCACTTTATTAAATGTTTTTAAAACTAGATACAACAAATAGGAAAAAAATGTCATTTTTAGTTATTTATACAAAAAGAAAACCTATTTATTAAAAATCATATATATAAAAAATATTAGGAAAATCTCTAACAAAACGTAAAGACAAAATGTTAATTTCATTACGAATACTATTTATTAATCATGATAAGATTAAACTTTTTTATAAAATTTATTATTGATTGTATTATATTTATCATTATTTATTATATTAATTTATAATTGCAAAATATAATAAACTTTTAAATATATTTTCTTAAACTAATTTATATGCAGTAAAATATAAAATATATAAAAATATAGGGTAAAAATATAGGGTAAAGTTGTCTAATAATGCTGGGGGCTTATAGCGCCATTTTATTTTTCAAAGTTAGCTTATTGAATTTTTTGTGACGCCATTTAGAAACCAATGTCAGACCTACTTAGATAAATCATTTCTTAAATATTAAACTATATATTTTGAGACCCTTTGTCCATTTTATTTAAGTTTTGAGTCGTTCACATTTATTCTATACAGTGTAGAGAGCATGATTTTAGACCAATATATTTTAATCATTGATCAAGTAAGTATTGAATTTACAAAAATTATAATATATATGTAATATTAAATGCTAAATTATGTCCTGCTACATAGTAGGAAACTTTTTTAGACAAAGGCTGGGAGAAACCAACTCTGCCTTAAAACTCTTGATTGATTAAAGGCTAAAGTTGGTGTCTTGATTAAAATACTCATTCTTGGAAAGAGGTTAAATGCATCCAGCTACTGTCTTGTAAAAGGTCTCCAAGACAAAGACTTATTGGGTAGACAGATTCTAAATGTTGAATGCTTTCTTCATCTATTAGGCTGACACAGATGTGTTAATAACACATTATTTTCAGTTTCGGATGTTGAATGCTGGATCTTCTTGACTCAATGCATGGGTTTTGGTTGTGTCTCTGTTTTTATGAGTTGGCAGCTCATTTTATTATCTCCTTATGAGGGTACAGCTCTAAAACACAGTTTTATATTTCTTAGGCTGGCTGGGGTAGTTCTCAGAGAAACAAATTACATCAACAGCTGTAAAGTATAAGAGTACTAACAAAGTCATGTTGCGCATGGATGGTATCCCTGTTTGTAAAGTTGGTGTGCATTGTTGAGGCCACATTCCGAGCCTTTTGTTACAGCTTAGGGTTTATAATTAGGGGTAGCCCCTTCCCCCCATTCCGCCTAAAAAAAAATTTTAAGTTTTTTTAGGGAGGCGGGAGGTGCAAAATTTTACAAAATACAAAACAATTTGAATATAATAATGTCTATAATTCTCTGAGCTTCTTTGAGTTAAGTAATTAGTACTTTTCAGTCTGTTTAATGTTTTTTTTTCACTCCAATAGTTCCGTGTAAAATTGTATAAATTAACATCGCTATCCTAAACATGATACCAATTTTAAAAACCTATTTTTCCAATATATAATACTTATAAAATATTATATATATAATGTATAATAAATAATAATATATCGTACATGCAAAAATATTATTTTATAAATTCTCTGGATTTAAGTTTTCTAAATTTTCTTATAAAATGGAATGAACATTTTTAAAAATGAACTTTCTCAAAATAGAATAAGTAATAAGAACAAAATATTAAAAAGTAGGAAAAAAACGATTTATTTAAGGGTATTTAAAGGGTAATATTTAATTAACAAAAAATATTATGTTATTTTAAAAACTACACTTACTCGGAATTTGTATTTTTGATAATTTTTTAGTTGTCCAAATGCAACAGTAAAATTTTGGTTTTTAAGGTGGTCTTTAAAAACAGGATAATATGATTTTGTGATTGGAAAATTAAACTTTGCATATTCAACGGTATAATTAGTAATGATACCATACTGATATTTGGGATGATTCCAATATAATAAAATATCCTCTTTAGATGTAGCCAAAGCAGTAAAGTTTTGAATTACAGATGGATCTAAAAATATCAATTTTGCTAAAAACTATTAAAAAAAAAAAATCTTTCAACAAACTGGAACATTTTACTTTTATTTTAACATAAAAAAAAAAATTTAATTTCAAAAAAGTTTTTAAATAATTAACAAAATAACACTTTACTCTCAAATATTCAATAAAAAAAAGAAAAAACAAGTCAAAAATTATTATTACACTAGGCAAAAAAATAAATGGCACAAGCATTTTTTTTAAGTTTTTTTTTTTAACTTATCCTTTTTCTCATGCTTTTTTTAAACTGTAAAAAATGTAAATGTACATCAAAGAGTACTACTATTATGAAGATTTTTATATGTATTTTGCATGATTTTACCAAAGGATTATTGTTTTTAAAAACATTAAAAGCACACTGGTGTTATATTGGAAGCCAAAAAATAAATGGCACAAAAACTTTATTTAGTATTTTTTTGAATTTTTGTGGAAAAAAAAAAAAAATTTTGGAAAGTTCAAGTCTAAAATTATACTTACATATGTCACACAAAAGATGCGTTCATATGTAACATATAAAATATAATTCTAACACACAAGTTTTGATTAATTGATTAAAATTGATTAATTTATAGCAACATGCGCATTGTAAAACAACATTTGACAATTTCTCAAAGAAACTTAGTTGTGGATTTAGTAAATAGTGGCAAGACAAACAGAGACATTAATAAACAGACTGGCATCCTTTTTTGAACTGTCGGCAACATTATAAAAAAGCATACCTTGAATGGGACTGCAACTGATATATCAGGAAAAGGCTGTAAAAAAAAAACATCTGCTGCTATTGATAGAAACATTATTTTACAAGTGAAGAAAAACAGATTTGAAGCTGCTCAAAAGATTGCAGACAAAGTTAAAAACAACCACAAAATCTTAATTTCAGCTCAAACTATCCAAAATTGAATTTGAGAGCAAGGATTTCATGGTAGAGTATGTCACAAAAATCCCTATTTGACTCTAAGACATATGAAACAAAGATTATTATTTGCAAAAAAGTATGCAGACAAGACTGCAAAAAAGTATGCAGACAAGACTGGAAGAAAGTAATTTGGAGTGATGAATCCAAATTTAACCTGATCTCTTTTGATGGACAGCAAAAAGTCTGGCAAAAACAAAGTGAGGCTTACAAATTGAGTTGCATGAGAGGAACAGTAAAACACGGTGGTGGAAATGTCATGGTGTGGGGATCAATGGCTTGGCGAAGAGCTGGCAAATTGACTTTTATTGCATCAACTATGAACGGCAGTATATAGACATTTTAAAGCAAGATTTGAAACCCTCTGCTCGTAAATTTAGATTTAGAAACAACTTCGTCTTTCAACAGGACAATGACCAAAAACATACTGCCATAGCAACAAAAAAATTTTTTCGAAAAAATAATATTAATGTGATGTCCCCCGACCTTAATCTGATTGAGCTTTTGTGGTACATTCTAGAACAGAAAATTGGAGATCAAGCTTAAAAAAGACAAAATTATCTAAAAGCAGCAATAGTCGAAGCATGAGAGAAAATCACTCCAGAAGAAACCAAATCTCTTGTGGAATCAATGCCTCGACGTCTGCAAGCAGTTATTCTGGCAAAGGGTGGCCCGAATAAATATTGATATACTAAATTTTTTGTCTAAATACTAATTTTTTTGTCTAATTTTGGAATTTTTCTTATTTGTACCAATATTTTTTTTGCAAGAAAATATTTGATCAATATAGGTACAGTTGATTTTTATGTCATATGAAAACATATTTGACAATTTTTGAATAAGATGCTTCAATATAATGCTATTTTCAAATAATTCATAGTTTTTTCCCTTAAAAACAAAAATCAACTACCGTTTTTTAAACATTTCATACAAATTTTTCCAAAAAAAAAGTTTGTGTCATTTATTTTTTTGCTTACTGTATATTCAGAAAAAAACATGATAAGAAAATTAAAAGTACTAAAGAAAAGTAACAAAAACAAAAAAAAATTTTTACAGCCTTCATCTGATAAAAAGGACTTTATGACTTTTTGATATACTCCTAATCGATTAAATGCAGTTAATTGAAATGTGTAGAAAGTATATGGTTTTGCATTATACACCACAATGTTATCAATCCTAGTTTTGTTGTCCTGTGTTATGTTGTTATAACCATCATGTTCTATTAGCGAGAAATTGTAAAAAATTTGGAAATCTCGAATTTTTTCAGTCGTCCATGTAATATTTATTGAGATATTAGTTGCAATGATCGTAAGACTAGGTAAATCAATTTCCGCTGTGAAATAATCAAATACAACAAGTTGCATATAGTTTTACAGTTATAAATATTATAAATAATTATAATAATTATTAATTACATAAGAATATAAATATTTTATCTATGTATTTAAACTTTCGAAGTTATAAAATCATAATCAAAAAATTTATTTACTTTGAAAATTTATTTAATTTGAAAATCTTACCATCAAAACCGTAGTATATTAATGTTGTATTTGTTACAAATAAATTAGATAATGCGTAGCCTGTACTAATAGAGTAGTTAAAAAAACAAGATACATTTTTTATATCACCATGACAATAAGTGTCATCATTATCAACATTTAAATGAACTAAAGGTTTTATCTCTAATTTTGATGTGTAGGTTCCATTAACATCTGAGGAACTATTACTAGTTACTATAGTGTAGTTTACTTTATTGTCAACAATTATTTCATTCTGTTTTCTCCATTGAATGAGGAGACCCGGTTGACCAATCACAACACATTTAACAATAGCAGTGGAATTTTTGATGTTAAACGCATGTTTAGGTATAGTTATGTTTGGTGGATAAGCTAAACAATAAACATGAAGAAAAATTAAAAAAATATATGAATATAAAAATACATAAATACGAAATCAAATTAAAAACAATCAATCAACTTTTTATTAAAAATGAAAGATAACCAATTAATTTTTTTATAAAAAATAATCAATCAAATTTTTGTAAATCCTAACTTTCATTTTGAAAGTCACACTTGGTTTTGCAATGAAATTAATTTAACTCACTTATTTTATCACCAAGAACTTCAAATCTTCCAGTCGCAGAGCTAAAATATTTTATATTTACTATTCTTAAACATTGTGCTGAAATTTCAACAGGAAAGTGGTTCACACTTGTTGCATATCGATTTTTTGTTCCATTAAAATGATACTAATATAAAAACAAAATCAAAATTTAATATTTAACATTAAAGCAAATACTAAAAAATAGCACATTAATTTTCTTTTCTTTTTTGCTCATAATAACCTGGCTTAAAAGTAACAATAACAAATTCAGCTAATTTTTTTTTTCTTTTTCCTACATTTCTTTCAAAGATTGCAGTAAAAAAAATAAAACCAATATCCATACTTATTATCAAAAGTTATTAAAAATTGCTATTAGAATTAATGAGTAATCATCACAAAAGCTATAAAAAAAGATGGTAGGAAGGTGGTGATTAGGAAACAAAGATGGTAGGAAAGTTATTATGAAAAAAACTTGGTAGATAAGTAGGTAACTAGCTAGTTTAAGGAGTGAGAAAATCATGAAGAAGATTGATTTGAATGTATAAATGTTTTTAAATTCATAAAATTCTGCCTAGTATAATAAACGAGATAAACAACAATCAGTCGAGAGACAAAAAAAGGAAACATTATCCCAAGATGTTTAAGAGTAATATTGCAAAAATTCCAGTCAGCTGTAATTTAGTTAAAATATAAAAGATATTAAAGTTTTTAAAATGATACAAAAAGTATCATTTTAAAAAAGTAAAATGAAATTAGTGTTGTGAAAAATTTTTTGAAAGAATAAAATTGAATTATTGAGTAATTATCAAAAGCTATAAAAAAAAGATGGTAGGTGATTATGAAACAAAGATGCTAGAAAGGTAACTATGAAACAAAGATGGCAGTACTCATGGTCTTTGAAGAAAAATTTCTTTTGCTGAGTCTTATCTCATGCAAAGCTTACCAGACCTACTTGCTCATTGTGAGATTAATTAGAGTTTGACTGCCTCATCTTGTGACCTTAGTGCTGATGGTTACCTTCTTTAAGCTCGTAAAGACTCCAACAATCATATGCTTTGCCTGGGCATTTACATTTCTAAGAATTCACCAATTAGTTAGGAAACTAGATTTCAATCCAAACTATTCTTTTATGTGCTTTCATTTAGCACCACTTCACTCTATCATCTTTCTCTCGTTCTATACTGCTCACCATCTTTTGCCTTTCTCAATCTCTAACACAAATAGTCAACTTTTCAAATTGCTTTTCCAGACAATCCGAATCACTTACCTTCTGCACTCAACTTATGTCTTGTTTCTGATCCTAGTCAGTGCTCAGTTTATCCACATTCACCCTTAGGTGCTACTGATCATGGTTTGATAAAATTATTATATCATTCTTCTTCACCATCAGAATCCCCATGCCATTGTACCTCTTACAACTACTTTAAACCTGATAAAAAATCTTTCTGCTGACAAAAGTGCTTCTTATTTAACTTCTTGGATTCAGACTGGGATTATTTATTCCCTCTCAAAGACTCAGAGTATAGCCTTACTCTTCTCTATAGTTTTTCTCTCATTTTGCTGCTGCAATTTTCAATTGTAACCATTACTTCTATATCTATCACCAAAACAATTCTCCAGAAAACAGATGTCCTTTTACTAGGCTAGAAACAACTGTTAAAAGGTTCTGTCTAACGCCAAATCCCGCTATTCTTAGGTCACAAAATCTCATATTTCATGTCAAAAATTAGGCTCGCAAGACTTCAGGAGAATCCTATTTGTGACTATAATAAAGACAAATCTGTTATTCCACCTCTCTTGCATGGTTCAGATTTTGTTACCTCACCTAAAGACAAAGCTGAATTGTATTCTTTCCATCAATCTCATCTCTTGGTCCAGGCTACATACCTGTTATAGTCTTGCAGAAATATTCTCTGCAGTTATTGTCTATACTATCAAAACTGATAAACATGTGCTTACCATGTCTTATTTTCCAGCCTGCTGGAAAGCAGCATCTGTTATCATTATTTTCAAAACTTTTAGAGAGCAATCAGATTCATCTAACTACTTCTAATTAGCAATTTTTCCTATCATAAGCGAGGTTTTTGAGTCTTTAATTAACAAATACTTAATCTCCTATCTTGAATCCAAAAGCTTTCTTTCTGATTATCAACATTGATTTCAATTTTCTCGTTTTACTGTTGATTTGCTAACAGTAATAACTGATAAGTTTTATCATGCATTAGATAGGTGTGGAAAGGTAAAGGTTATCACTCTCAACATTTCTAAAGTCTTTGATAAAGTTTGGCATGCTGGTCTGAATGAAGCCTTTCTTACCAATGGTAGTGAAAAATTTGTTCCTCATGGACAGCACTCTTCTTCCTCAAGATTCAATCTTTAGCCCTATACTTTTTTTAATCTTTATCTCCCAGAAGTTCTTGTATTTAAGGTAGCATTGTTCGCTGATAGTACTACCATTTATTATTGTCTTGATAAGAAGCCAACACTCTCTGATTGCTTGGGGTATTTAACCTTAAAAAAGATCTCACTTCTGATTTATCATGGGGCTTTCAGTTGCTGGTGAACTTTAACTTAGATAAAACTTTTTTTAGCTAATCCCTATCTCAATAATCCAGATCTTACAATACTTATAAACAATAATGTACTCCATAAGTCACCTACCCTTTATCTTTTAGGATTAACTTTTACTTATCTTTCTTGGAAATCATATATCAAATCCATTGCAAAAATAGCATCTGCTAAGGTTGCATCTCTTAATCGTGCTCACAACATTTTTAATCCGGATTCTATTTATCTCTATAAATTTCTAACCTGTCCTTTTATGGAAGACTGTTTCCATATCTAAAGCGGAGAATGATGCTTTTTCTTGTTCAGACAAGGTGCAAAAATGTATTGTAAACATAGTTTGGATCTGTTTTCGCAGCCAACCTGCAACTATCATCACATTGTCGTAATGTTGTTTCTCTATCTCTTTTCTATAAATACTATAATGGGCGCTGCTTTAAAGAGCTAGCATCTCTTGTGCCATCTACTAAAATTCATTCTATTGTTACTTGTCATTCAATTAAGTCTCAACCTTTTACTTTGACTGTTCCTAAGCGCCTGAAAAATTATTTTTGTCTCGTTTTTCTCCTTGACCATCAGTTCTTTGGAATTTGCTCTCTTCATCTTGTTATCCTGATTCATATAATTTGCAATCTTTTAAGTTTTCTGTTAATCATTATCTTGCTCTATAAACTTCATCTTTTCTCTTCCTATAACTTCTAATTCTAATAGGGGTTGCTTGCAGCTTTGTTTAAAGTGAATATGTTAAAAAAAAAAAGCTATATGATTATGAAACATGGTAGGTTGGCTATTATGAAACAAAAATGGTAGAAAGGTGAATATAAAACAAAGATGGTAGGTAAATAAGTTTTTTAGCTAGTTTGAGAAAATTATGAGGCAGAGTAGGATTGATTTGGAACAGGTGAGAATAAATAAAGGTTGGAAGTTTTTTAGGTTAAATATAATAAATAAATAATATAATATAATAAACATATAACTATAATAAACTTAGTATAATAAACTATATAAATAACAATAATCAGACAAAAAATGAGAACATCAAACCCAAAGAAACTTTAGAAAAAAATTTTAAAAAAACCAGCCAACAATAATATAGTTAATATATAAAAGATAAAGCATTTTTTTAAAATGATACAAAAATTTAGAAAAATGAAATAAAAATTTTGTTTCAGAAAAACAAAAACTTATGAAAGAATGGAAATTAAATATAAAAAGACTAAAAATAAAAAAAATTTAAGCTTTTTTTATTATTATTTTTTTTAAGCTAAATTTAATTTTAAAAAATTTAAATTTAATTTAATTTTTGAGAATTTAAATAATTTGATGTTGCCATGTAAGTTGATATGAACTTCAAAGTATATTCTGACACAGTGGTATGATAAAAGGGTATCAAAAACTACAGTGTTGGCAGTTGGATAATGTTCCATTACCACCATTTCCTTGGTAGTGCCAGACTTAACTTGTTTCTCCCCGCAACAGTCTTATGTGTCAAAGTTTGTGTTTTGAAGTTGAAGAATTGAGAGAGGGTTGTAACCACAATAAAGTAACTTCAACTGCATTGGTCCTCTGCCTAGGGAGGTGAATAACATTAAAAAAAAACTTAATATTCTACTCAATTTTCTTAGAAACAGCACCAGTTTTAAGAAGATACAGAACAATAAAAACAAAACAATGTTAAAGAAAATTTAATATGCTAATAAAAAACATAAACCTTATTTCTAAACAAACAGATTGTTAAGAAGGTATATGCACTTGCCAAACACATACACAATAGCAGTAGACAAGGAAATTAAACCCGACCATGTCATGTCACCTCGCTGTGTCCTTGAAAGTACTGCCGCCTGTGATTTTTGAAGTTTTTGAGTTTTGAAGGTTAAAAAAAATAAGAAAAAATAAAAATGAGACTCCTCAGCTGCATGTATTTTTTAACATCAGGGAGATAAATGTAAAAATAAAATCAAACTAACATCTTCATTAAAAAACGAGACATTTAAATTTAAATTCATTTTACAAGAATCCTAATTTAAATTTGCAAAGAAAACTGAGGCAATGTTGTTTTAACTAGATTTATGGGAAAAACTGTTTAACACAACCATTAAGGTAAAGGTTTCATATTTTAAAAGGTTCACAACAACCACTTCTTCATGTTTATTGTTTAGCTTATCCAACCACAACTGCAAGTAACAACCACTAGCTAGTGTTACACAAAATTTGGATTAATTTCAAAATGACAAAAACTTTCAGAAATTACCTCTCTTCATTAGTAGCTGTTTTGTTCTTTGGATACAAATATCAAATTCAGGATAATATAACAACAATTGTTGCGTAAACAGATGAGAATAAATAATATAAAATGGTTCTTTAAATTCTACTGAAACCTAGTGGGTTTATTGATGAGCAAATTAAAACCTTTTTTCTATTAGCATAAAAACATATCATAGAAATAACATTTAATAAAAGTTTTTTGTTTCTAGTGTCATTAATTGATTTTTTGTGGCAAGGCCAAGATTAGAACCAGATGTTTTGATCTTAAGTCATAAAACATTAATTTAGTTTTTTAAAAATATAAAAATAAATTCTTTGCTAATTTGGATATAAATAGCTTACAAGTTATTTAATTTTTAAAAGTTTTTTTTTATTTACAAACATAATCTACCATAACTTGGTTAACCACTTTTCAAAACACTCTTTGCTACATCATCAAACATTTGCATTTGAGTTTGATGTCAGCTTTGGTTTTCTAAAATTTAACAAAGAATAATTAAAAATAGATTAGATTTGGTCACTATTATTTTTGCAGATAGAGCTTTAGTTCTTGATCATGAAAGTACTTCTTTTTGCAAGTTTTCAGTTTTTCCAACAAACCTTTTGCTATTTCTAACTTCATCTATTTTGAAATCATAGTGTAGCTGTCATGAATAGATTGTTGTTACTAATTTAAATTCAGATTGTTCATAGAAAAAAAATGAGGACAATAGAAAATCATGGTAGAGTTTTTTTTTACTTGTTTTATTTATAGAAATCCATAAAAAAAAATTTCCATAAAAAGTAATCCAAATAACTCTTATCTTTGCCAAAGAACAACTTTGTATTCGACCACTATAACTATACCTGGAAATTTATTCATAGATAAATCATCTTAAAAAGCACCAATCATAACCATCAAGCACCAATGTTCTCGCATGTAACAAGCAATAGCTTTTCATTACTTTTTCATGAACTTTTTTAATAATTCAACCCAAAATATTGGAAATTCGCTTAGTTTCATCACCTAAAAAAGCACCAATGTTCTCGTGAGTAACAAGCAATAGTTTTTCAAAGAGATATTCAACCTTTTCTAATAATTCAACATAAAAAATTAAGGAAACACACATAACATAGCAAGCAACAAATCAAGACAAAAGACATGCTATGAGTGCAAATTGAGCCAGGCAAACTACTTATTTCTACTTGAACTTGATTCAAACATCAATAATCTTTCTCTGGTCTATCACATCTGTGTTTTGTATTGGTTTACCACATCCAGATTGCTTACTCTTTGTAAAGACTTCTAGTACTCAACCATTAACACTAACACTTTGATCAAACCTCTATTGGCTGCCTTGAAACACTCTGGTTTTAAGGCAATCTCCTCCTTATAGTTCCGGTTTCAAAGTTATACAATTAAGAGTGGGTGGAAAAAGCAAATTTAAAAAAATTTGAGTAGTCTTCTTGCTGTGCGTGTGTTTTAAACCAACAGTAGCCTAATTATTAGTTTGTAATTAAAATTATTTGAAATCACAAAGATTGTTTGGGATCAAAAGCATGGGTTAAATCAAATACATATTTGTATTTGGTAAAAATCAGCAAAATTTATGTATTTGTATTGTATTTAATTAAAAAATTTCTTAAGTACTTGTAATTGTGTTCGATTGAATTATACATTCACAATTTGATAAATTAGGTTAATCAGTTTTTTTTCTGAAAAAACCAAGAGGTTCATTGTTTTTTTTTTCATTCTAAACATTTTAAAAAATAAATTAATAATTTGCTTTTAAAGGATATTTATTAGAAGACTGTTTATTTTTCAATTTAGTATACCATTATTTCAGTTTGTCTCTAAAAATTCTTTGTATTTTTTTGTAACCTAAAGTACAAAAATTTGCTATTGCATTTCTATTTGGAGAATACTGAACTGAATTTTTGGAAATCTAGAATTAATGCATTTGTATTTGATTAAATGTATTTGACCCCAACCCTAACCACAAGTACTAAAGTCAAAATGCATACTTGATTCATGGTTCTGTCATCCTTCTTTGACCATTGTTAAAACTTTTTTTTACATTAGACCAATTAATAAACACAAAAAGCAGCTTTTGATCTTTTACCCCAGTTTCGTAGGATTTAAACATTTAAAATATCTGTGACAGCAGTTTTTGCCATAAATTTTAATGGTAATATCTTAAATAAAACAGTGTTACTCTCACTATTTCCAAAATTGTTTGAAGTTACAAAAAAAACCTAATTTTATCTAACCCCAAGAAAAATGTTTGACAATTTTCTGGAAACATGCAAGCAAATTGCTTAAATCTATTCCCCTTTGACACAAAGAAATGTTTACTTTAAATCTAAACACCAAATCAATTCTACTTTTAAAGAATGGTATCCTCATGAAGCATACATAGAACATTACTGTGCTTTTGATGAGATGGCCTTCTGTGATTCTGGCCTTCTGTGATTCTGGCCTTCAGTGGTTTGCTTCTAAGCCAACATAACAATGTAGTCTTCAATAGGCAATTACTGAAAGTGCTTTGTGCAATTTACAAGTGAATTAAGTGCAAAAGCAAAAACAAATTTAAACAAACTTTTTTTCTTACAAGACTTGTGATTCTGAAGCCAAGAAATATATTTATTATTGCTTAACCAAATTTCTAAGAAACTACTTTTATATTTAAACATCTTAAAGTATTTTGAGTGAAATATAATTTGATATTAAAATCTCAAATGAGGGTTAATTGACCCAATGAACATTCCTCTAATATGAAGGTTTTGTGTCTACATGTATAGATAACAAAATAAAACTACTAATGAAAAGAGAAAGATATAATTTACTATTAGTAAAATCAGTTGTCCAATCAAAAGATCTGCAACACCCCTTACAGATTCGAAGCAAAATATATGTGTGAAAATAATAGGATTACAAATAATCATAGAAATAGTTTTCCAATACCAATTAGTATAACATAAGCATTTCAATAAAACTCTAAATTTAAAAAGAAAAAAAAGGTTTTTTAAAATTTATTTAAAAACTTATATCAAGGATCTAGCTTTTTCAAGGATTTTGAATATTTTCAAAGAGAAGTAAAAATCCTGTACCAGAGACATGGTTGTGATTTTTTCCTTAAATAGAAAGCACTACGCCACTACCACATTCGATTTTAAATAAAATTATAATAATATCAAAAAAAATTTTTAAATAATAGCAAAAATACCAGATAAAAAAAAGAAAGAAAATTTTTAAAAATAAAAGAACAAAATAATCCATGTGCAATTAGGGTTGGGAATACCAGACCAAAAATCAAATACCGGTATTTCGGTATTGAAAATTTATAAAATCAGGATTCTGGTATTATACCGGTATTTATAGATTTCCTTTAATAATACAAATGAATGAATAATATAATTAAAAAATGGTTTGGCAATTAAAAAAAGCTATATTAACTTATTTAAAGAATAAAAAAAAGAAAAACAAAATTAAGTAAAATGTTAGTTATATATTAATCATAAGAAAAGGAAGAAAACATAAATTTTTAAGATTCTACTTTTTCTGCAGTTGGTTGTTGATATAAGATCTCAGAAAACATAGGTTGTTAAGCGAATTATCTCCCATCCTTGACCGAATTCTGGTGCAGATTAAGCCAGCTACCGAAAAAGCTCTCTCTGATTCTACACTGGTTGCTTGAATACTTAGCAAATAATTTTATATTAAAGTTAAGTATTTTCATATTATGCCATTTGTCTCAAAAAATGATATTTCTTTTTTTATTGAGCGTGTGAGATCTTTTTTATTTCGGTCGATTCCACTCTCAGGTAATCTGGTGAAAATTTTTTCTGATATTGCTATCTCCAACTTTTCTTTTAAAGTCAGAGAAATTTCATTTCTTTGATCAACTTCATCATCATCGACATTGAATATTATATTTGTGTCTATTATAGTGTTGGCTGAAGTAGATGTTGTTGCTAAAGGTGCAGCTTCATAATGCAAGTTGGCCACACCCAGACGTTGTATCTGTGAAATGATAACTTTTGCGATTGCAGCTTTGTTAATGATCGGAAATAATTAATAATCTCTATCGGTTTCATCATCGCTCGGATTTTCATTGGAGTCTGCATCGTTTAAATATTGCAAAACACTTAAAATTTCTGTTCATCTTTCAAGAATACGTACTTTTAAAGCTGCTTTCAATTCATAACTTAATAAACATGGATGGCCAATTATTGATTTCATCATAAATTGAATAGCAGCATCTGCAGATGATAAAGTTGCATCTTGTCGGCAGATTGCTTCAACTGTAAGCTTAATAGGAAGTAAAACTGAAAGGATATTTGACAACATTTCAAACTCTGCATCTGAAAAAAAAGAAGGTGATTTTAAATTTATTAGACTCTTTTTGATGCAATTTTTTAATTTGACAAAACGTTCTATCATAGACACCAAACTATTCCATCGTGTTTTTGAGTCTAAAACCAGAGACAATTCTTTCCCGAACTCTTCTTTTACAAATTTTTGTAGGACTTTGTCATTTTTTGTAGGCGAAGAATGAAATATTTTGACCACTTTTTGAACTTTTTGAATTAATGGTAACATTTGCTGATGTACCAGAAAAGAAGAATTATCATCATCGTTTTCAGTGGAGATTATGAGTAAACCATTTTCATTTTTTATTCTACATCAATTAATTCATCGTCATCTGTGGAATTCTGCTCTTTTTCAAATCTGGGTGGGAACTGATGTAATGTTGACATCTTCTTTATTATACAGACTATCCTCATTATTAGGTTTTTTATAGAGTATGCCAATAACAGCCAACTGAATTCCATACGCTAAACATAGCTGCTGATGTGCTTCGATTAACCTGCCTACCTTTGTCATAACTGCAGCACCATCAGTGGTAATACCTACAATATTCTTGATCAAAAGCTTAAAATAACTTAACCTATCATTGACAAGCTCAACACATTTTTCTGCGGGAATTGTTCCAAAAGCACGAATTAATCCTAGATTCCAAAATTCTTTGTCAGAGCAGACATTAATATTTATGTAACGTCTATTTCTTATCGATGTCCATTCAAAGTTAGAGAAAATCTATTTCCATTAGCAATTCTGCTCGATAATTCTTTAATTACTTCGCCTGATATATTTTTACTGTAATTCAATACCATTTTGTGAATTGTTTTGTGATCCTTTGGTATGTTAGAAAAGCCTCTGGCTGTTAAGCCTTTTCTGATATCATATGATGTGCAAATAATGTTAAATGATAAACCATCACACGCAGTCATCCTAGCTAAAATAGCTGGCAATGAATTTTATCATTTATCCATTTTATCACTTTTAAAAAAGTTTTTTATTGTTACTGAAGGTTTTGATGTCTGTAAAAATTTGGAAGAATCTAAAACAGTGGGGCTACCTACATCTCTTTTTAACAAATTGACTTTATGAATTGTTTTTAAATGGGTATGAAGACCCCTTGTGTTTTTATTATTTTGTGTTTTTATTATTTTATTATTTTTATTATTTTATATATGTTAATGGGTATGAAGACCTCCATGTGTTTTTATTATTTTCTTACACAATTTGCATTTAGCACACTGTCCTGCTTTTTCTCTTACAAAATGAAACCATGGTGAATTTTTATCATTTGCTTTGGAATGCTCCTCAAAATCTTGAATATTCATATCGGTATAAAATACACATTTTCTAAAAGGTAATAAAATGTATAATTTATAATGTATAATTTAACTTACCGTTTGGAATTTTATATAATATTTTAATTTAACTAAAAATAACCAATATCATATATGATACTGGTATATATATACCCACATTTAATTTTGTACGATGAATTTTGTTTCCATTTATAAGATCAATTAAAATTTTAAACTTTTTGAGCTTTCGAATGGTGAAATTATTTCGAATACTGAAATAGCGGTATTGGACTTTTTTAATACCGATATTTCGGCAACTATAAATTGTTCCAAATACCGGTATCCCGGTTTTCCCAACCCTATGTGCAATGTATTTATTTTGCATATCTAATTACGAATTGGTAATTCTTTAAAAAACATTTTTCACTCACAGGTAAACCATTAAAAGAGTAAATATATGAAACAGTGTTTGCACTATAGCCATATTCTATAGAGTATTCAGAGATGTAAGCTATAGACCAATACCCCTGACCCTGAACTGCGATTGCAGAAACAGTTTGAATTACTGGAAAACAAATTTGATACCATGGATTTTTATCTACAAATATAAATAAAAAACACATTATTGTCGACATCATTTTTTATAATTCTGAGAGCTGTGTATATATATATATATATATATATATATATATAAATATTTATATATATATAAATTATATAAATATATATATATATATATATATATATATATATATATATATATATATATATATATATATATATATATATATATATATATATATATATATATATATATATATATATATATATATTAGTGATGTACCGATTAATCAGCATCGGCATCGGCTTAATCGGCTACTTTTTGCACAATCGGAATCGGCCTTTTTTTATTAATTTACCGATTTGCATTACCGAAGGCATTTTAATATTTTTATCCTGCATTATGATAATAATTAAATAATAAATAATCTAAACTTTATGCATTACTTTGAATTTTTTGAGAAATTGTTTATTTTGACTTTGTTTACAGGCAAATTTATTTATTCTTAAAATGATGTGTATAAGCTTTAGTTTAACAGCTGAATGTAATTATACTTTTATTACTATAATGTTGTTTTTAGTATAATTTTATTGTTATACTTAAAAGTAACCTATTTAAGCATTATTATCTATATGTATTCAAGTATTGCTATCTATATTTCTATATGATTGTTATTTAGATATCTAAATTACTAATAAGTTAATAAAGTTGCAGAATCAAATATATATTCAGAATGGCAGCAGCTTTGTTTGGAAAAGGTATTCCAATAAAATCACGCAGTTGGGTGTGGAAATATTTTACTATTTCTCCTGAAGATGCTTCAATTGCAATATGTAGCATATGCAAACTGAAGATTACAAGAGGTAACAAAGAAAAAAATCTAAGTCTTTTAACACAACAAATATGTTGTCTCATATTAATACAAAACATAAAGAAATAGCAAGCAAAGAGTTGAAACTTAATGACATAACAAATTTGTTAAGTGAGCGTGAAGCAATTGCATCTGCTATAATTCCAACTATACAAGTTATAAAAACCATGCTGGTTCAAGCTGAAAAGTCTTCCTTGCTTTTAGGATTAGGGATAACTTTAAAAGAATGTAAAAAAGCAGCGAATGAAAGATTTGAAAAATATCTCAATAACAAAAATCTCATTTTGGCCACATTTTTAGATCTGAGGTACAAAAAATTATTTTTTCCAAATAAAGAAGCTGATAGTTATTTTGAAAATATTATTAAATGGCTTGTAGATTGCTCAAAAAGTCTTCAACAAAAAGATCATATGGAATTTCAACCTAAGTCAGTTTACCATCAAGTACAATAAATCTAGATTTCGATTTTTCAAAATGCTTTGAAAATTTTATTAAAAATAAAAACACTTTAATCGAAAACACATCAATATCTGAAGTTCTGCAAGAAACAGAAAACAAGCATTATTTAAAATTGAAAAATGAAGTTTTAAAATATTTGAGCCAAGACATTATCATGCAACATAATAGTCCTATAGTATGGTGGAGAGCAAATAGAAATAACTTCAAGAAATTAGATCCAATAAATAGCTCAGAAGAATTTATCATGCCCTCCATCTTTTGTTGAAAGTGAACGGTTGCTCAGTTGTGGAGGACAGGTTTATTCTTCAAGACGAAATAGGTTAACTCCAGAAACAGGAGAAATACTTATGTTTTTACATGACAATATTCGTATACACAATTTTAAATACTAAACATTGTGACAACTGCTATTGGTGCGTTCTTTAGAATCTTAAAGTTATTATTTTGTTGGTATTTCATTTTGAAGTTTCTTATTTTATTTTATTTTGAGAAAATATATATAGATATATATTTATAAAGGTTTTTTTTTATTTGCTTTTTATAAAGAGATTAAAATTCTCAGTAAACTGCTTATCATAATACCATTTTCTTTTTGAAATTGAAATAAAATACCTCTAAAATTGTATTTATTTTTTTTAAAAAACTTTCTTTTCATAGTAAAAAAAAAAAAAAAAAATTTTTTAACTGACTTTTTGTAATATTTTTTAAAATAATTGTTTGGTTCTGATTTGGGTCCATGTATTTGTTTACCAGTACTAATTCCATGAAAAAACTTACCCAATTTAAAGTTCTATGGCTTTATATTTTCAAAACTTTATTAATTAATTAATTGGTATCAGCATTGGTGTTGGCCTTTTCCCATCCATTGGGATTGGCCAAAAATGTGTTATCGGTACATCACTAATATATATATATGTATAAACATATATATATATATAAATATATATATATATACATATATGTATAAACATATATATATATATATATATATATATATATATATATATATATATATATATATATATATATATATATATATATATATATATATATATATATATATATATATATATGTATAAACATATATATATATATATAAATCTGTTTTTGTTTCACCTATATGATTGAAAGTGGGTAAACTTTTAAAATAATTAAACTTAAAAAAAAAAGAGTAGTCTTCTTGTTGTGGATTGAACTTAAGCACTAGTTGGGGATCAAAATCATGGGTTGGGATCAAATTCATATTTGTATTTGGTGAAAACAGGCAAAATTTGAGTATTTGTATTGTATTTTTTGTGTATTTGTGTATTTGAATTATAAAAATCTTAAGTACTTCTATTTGTATTTGTGTTTGATTGAAATAAATATATGCAATTTCATAAATTAGATTAAGCAGTGTTTTTTCTAAAAAAACAAAAAGTTCGTTTGCTTTTTTCATTTCAAACACTAAAATAAATTAAAATTTATTTTAGTGTTCAACTGACTTTTATTTTATTTGTTTAGACTTGTTTTATTTTTCAATTCAGTATACCATTATTTCAGCTTTGCCTCGAAAAAACCTCTGTATTTTTTCGTAACCTAAAGTACTAAAATTTGTAATTGTATTTGTATTTGGAAAATGCTGATTGCCAATATATTTACATATGATTTTGTATTAGGAAATTTAGAATTATCGTACTTGTATTTGATCAAATGTATTTGACCCCAACGCAGACTACAAATACCAAAATCAAAATGTGTACTTTATTCATGGTTCTAACATCCTTCTTTCTTCATTGCTGAAATTGTTTGTTTACATTATTCAATTAATAAACCTTTAAAGCAGCTTTTTATCTTTTAAACCAGATATGTAGGATTTAAATATATTTAGAATATCTAGGAAAGCAGTTTTTACAGCAAATTCTAATGGGTAATATCTTGAACAAACAACATTACTCTCACCATTTCAAAATTACTTGAACAATTGTTACAAAAAAAGGCCTGATTATTTCTAACCCCAACAAAAATGCCTGATGATATTCTGGTTACATGCAAGCAAATAACTCAAATTCTCACTTGACATAAAGAAATAATTACTTTAAATCTAAACACCAAACCAATTCTACTTTTAAAGAATAGTATCCTTTTGAAACATATATGGAACATGACTTTGCTTTTAATGAGATGGTCTTTTGTGATTCTGATAATAGGTGGTTTGCTTCTAAGCCAATAAAACAATAAGCAATCACTTCAGTCTTCATTAGGCAATCACTTAATGTGCTTTGCATGATTTGTAAGTGCATTAAGTGTCCTATAGATACAAACAAAAACAACTTTAAACAAACTTTTTTTCTGGCAAGACAATTGATTCTAAAGCCAAGAAATATATTTATTATTGCCTTACAAAATTTCTACGAAACTACTTTTAAATTTAAACATCTTAAAGTATTTTGAGTGAAATATTATTAGGATTATAATTCATCATAGAAATAGTTATCCAATACCAAGTAGTATAATACATGCATTTTAATAAAATTATATTAAGAGAAAAAAAAAAATTAAAGAAATAATTTTCAACTCAGATTTCATTTGGTATAATTTGTAAAATTTAAAAAAAATTGCTTGATATATTTAAGCAAAATTAAGATCTCTTGTTTTGTTTGTAAATAAATCAAACTTAAAGCTTTAAGAAAAAATCAGCAAAAAAGACCATTTTTTAAAGTTTTTAAAACTATCTTCTTGATCTTTTATAACTTTTTTTTATCTTCGCTTCCAACCAGGCTGCAAAGCAACCACTAATTAAAATTGGAAGTTACTGGAAGAAAAAAGGTGAAGATTGTGGAGCAAGATAACGATTGACAGACGACTTAAAAGATTGCAAATTATATGAATCAGGAAAGCGAGAAAAAGGAAGCGAAATCCAATGAACCGATGTTTGAGGGAAAAAACTAGAGGAATAAGAGTTTTTGGAGCATTTCGAAACAGTCACAGAAAAAGGATGAGACTTAATTGTATGACAAGTACCAGGAGAATGAATTTTAGTAGATGGTACAAGAGACACTAGCTCTTTAGAGCAGTGCCCAATATAGCATTTGTAGAAAAAAGAAAGCAATTAAGATAATTAAGATATGTGACAATGGTTGGAGGTTGGCTGCAAGAGCAGGTCCAACTATGTTTACAATGCGTTTTTGCACCTTGTCTAAAAGAGAAAGGGCATCATTAGAAGATCTGCCTAAGATAAGGCGACAGTTTTATCGAGGATCTAGCTTTTTCAAAGATTTTAAAGGTTTTCAAAGAGAAGTGAAAAACCTGTAACAGAGACATGGTTGTGATTAAACTTTTTACTTTTTGCTTAAATAGAAAGCACTCTGCCACTACCACATTCAATTTTAAATAAACTTATAATAATAATAAAAAAAATTTTCAAAAACTGCAAAAATCAGATAAAAAAAAATTAAATAAAAGTTTTAAAAATAAAAGAACAAAATAACCTAAATGCAATATATTTATTTTGTATATTTATTTTGTATATCTAATTACAAATTAGTAATTCTTTGAGAAAACATTTTTTTCACTCACAGGTAAACCATTAAAAGAGTAGATATATGAAACAGTGTTTGCACTATAGCCATATTCTATAGAGTATTCAGTGATGTAAGCTGAATACCAATACCCCTGACCTTGAACTGCGATTGCAGAAACAGTTAGAATTACTAGAAAACAAATTTGATACCATGGATTTTTATCTACAAATATAAATTAAAAAACATTGTATATATATATATATATATATCTATATCTATATCTATATATATATATATATATATATATATATATATATATATATATATATATATATATATATATATATATATATATATATATATATAACTATAATTACATATTTGAAACCTGTATCAGGATTAAATGTCCAGTCTGAACGCATAGCATTTAGCCTCCCTTTCACTGCTTTATTACCGGGACCATTTCCATAGGATGACGACTCTGTTAGAGTTATATCAGGTGATTCATTTTCTATGCCCAGTTTTTTCATATTTGCTAAAAGTAATTGTGGCAATTCATACTTTTCATGAATATACAACAATATATTGCATGATTTGACATTTTTATCAACATGAGCAAAATAGATAAACAAGAAATTTTCATTCAACATCAAATATGGCAATTCTCCTACTAATCTTATAAATTTAAACATTTTTATTTTTTAATTTAAAAGAACTTTATTAATTATATTGTATAAAAACCACCCTGATTATAATTATATAAAAACCACCCTGAAAAACATACCTGAATTACATCCAAGAAACACAACATACATGCAAGTGATTTCAGTAACAGGTCTTATTTCAATATACCTTGTCAATATTTGCTCATTGAACCAAAATGTTGCATAAGTATGTGGAATAGAATTTGTTGAAAATGTCTAAAGAAACATTATGAATGCTCTTCACACTAAACTCTATTATTTTAAGTAAAAATTTCAACACACTATTTTACCTGAGAAGCTTCATGTTTTAGGGTCATGTTTTCAATAATATCTCCATATCGGATTCTGATATTTAAAGATACGTTTTCGCTGAGCATCATAAAGCCACTTAATGTCAAAATTTTACCAAAATCAAAATAAAGACTCTGATTAATTTCAATGCAAGTTAAAATGACATTCTCAAGATTTAATAATTTAGTATTGTTACTTAAAGACGTGTTCCATTGGAGGATATGGTAAACAGATGCTGGATTGAGTTTTGAGCTACAAACTTTAAATTTAAGATAAAATTTAATTATTTTTATACAATTATTACTTACTACAGTTTATTTAATATAAGTATTTATAATATATAACTATTTGTATATGATTATTAATTAAAATATAATAAATCTATTTAAATTGATTAAACAAAATAAACTATATACTTTTGATTTTTTAAGTTTAATGAAGATTATTCAGATTGTTAGGAGAAATGAGAAATCACCCTTTTAGCAACAAGGAGAGGAGGAATTGCTCTTTTAGCAACAAACCATATCAGTATATTTAAAAAACAGAAAGCAAATTTAACTATAATAATAAAAAACAAACATTTACAAAAAAGACAAACAGTTATTTTATTTATTAAGGTAAATTTTTTGCTCATGAAAAGAGAATATGTTTAGGCAAACTAACCCAAACATAATAATCTAATTCCAACCAACTTAATTTCAATCCAGATTGTATTGTAGACTATTTTAATTGATGAAAATGGCAAAAATTAAAATTTGCATCAAATTATTTTTAACTTGATGAACATAATTGGTTGTATCTAAAATTTGATTAACTTGATTGGTTGCAATTATAAATGTCGTTGTTATAATAATATTAATTAATTAGAGTGGATCCATAATAAGGAATTAAATCTTTTTTATTTCTGATACCAATTTAATAAACTTGATTAACTTGATGATTGCAATTGCCAATGTCATTGTTATATTATTAATAAAGGGTGCATCCATATTAAAAAAAACTTCTTTTTTAAATGATATCAATTTTTTATAAAATGTAATTTGTACATTTACTATCATACTGAATTATTTACAAATTGGAGAAAACACAAAACGTTCCTGAAAAAATAGATCTTTTTTTTTATGTTTTCTCATAATGAATGCTATACTAGTGAAGATTCTAAAATTAAGGGGAAACGTTGTTAATGTAATGCACATTTTTTAATAAAAATATCTTCGGTTAAAGAGTTCAGGCTAGGGTACCTCAAAAACAGGTAGTTTCAGAAAACAACCTTTTTCTGTTAACAGCTGTTTTCCATGAATAGTCCGATTTCTAGCATTATTTTTTATTAGAGTAAAATTTAAGGAACATGAGCGAATCCAGAGATTTGTTTAAAAGGCATGATTGAATCTTTGCGCAAAAGTTTGCTGAAATTGAAAAAGTTTGTTTAACATCTACGAACGTCAGTTTAATTGAAAGGAGAGCCTCATATAACTTTTGCAAATTTTCTGTTCCTTTTGCTTTGTGCCAAAATAGCAAAAATTCCTGTTTTAGCCATTTGAACTCATCGTTGAATGTTA
Source organism: Hydra vulgaris (assembly GCF_038396675.1). Lineage (NCBI taxonomy): Eukaryota > Metazoa > Cnidaria > Hydrozoa > Anthoathecata > Hydridae > Hydra > Hydra vulgaris. The sequence continues at coordinate 31,110,627 of NC_088926.1, forward strand.
AAATGGCAGTACCCTTTTTCTTCCTCAGCAATAAATCCAATTCTTCTTGAAGAGATATTAGAGCTGGACTAGTCTGATGACATTCAAAATCAATAGAATCAGAAGTTTCTTCATCCCCTTAAAAACCAAAAATTCTTTTTGCCAATTTTTCAGCAAAGAGCAAAGTGTCTCTTGATGGAAAAGTTGTAGGATCTCTCAGTAATCTTGATAAGTTTGTCACATCATTATTCCATCTTTCACTTGTTCGCTTCTTGAGATTTTCATATAACTTCTTCCCAACGTTGTTATTTAAATTCAAAAGTTTTTCCAGCATAAAGCCAATAACAGTATCAGCAATCAAAAGCGTTGAACTTTCAAGACTCAGAGTCTCAACAGCAATTTTGATTAGCTCCATGGCAGTTTGCAACAACAAAAAAGCCTTAAAATCAACCTAATTGATCAGATCAAGCATATTAAATTCAGTTAATGCCTCAAATAGGCAAAGTTTTGTTTTACAGTGGATCAATCATTGTGGAGAATTCCAATGATGTTGAATGTCAAGGTGCAATTCGATTTCAGCTCAAAATGCTTGAGCTGAAATCGTTACTTTTTACTGAAATATTTGATTTCTAATCGTTGAATTTCTAATATATTTGACAACATCTCGTTTATTTTTCAAAATAGAATGAAAATCGACTTCTGAATAATCTACTTGCACAATCTCCATGTCATTATTTTTGAAATTGTCAACCTGATCTTCATCATAAGTGTCCAAATTTAACTCAATTGAACTAATTGGATCTTTTTCTGATAAAAAGTGTCAGTTACTGACAAGTGAATGCCATGATTAATGCAATACTGGTCCATAATCTTGAAAATTTTCATATTTTTCTTGCTGCTGCAGTTTGCTGCATCATTTTGTTGATTCTACCAAATCTTTTTCAAATTCAATTGAAAAACTTTTCAAGTGATTTGATATTCAACCATTGCTTCAGCACAAACCAAAGATGCAAACTAATCCCCATTTTTACTTTCCTCACTACAATGCAAATTTCTAGAGATACCTATAATGGATATTACGTCTGTGGCCGTGTCAGTAACTATTTCATTTAAGCACTTACAAAATCAGGCATTGTTTTAGGCTTCTTTTCTGCTGCAACTTGTACAGGAGGAATTTTTTCATTAAATGACCAATCAATTCCATACTTTAATTTTAAGTGAGCCTTTAAGCTTGTGGTAGATCCTCCAGAGCACTTAATAACATAATTGCAACAATCATAAACTCCTTCCCTATCCTTAGTCACAGGATTTTTTCGTTTTGTTGCAAACTCCCACACAGATGACATCTCTATTGATTAAGGTGTGCATTATATATACATATATTATAAATATTCTTAATAACAATAATATCTACTTTCAAGCGAAATATTGAAATAATCACAATTTCAATTAGTTAAGCCAATAATATCAACAACTCAACCTCACTGTTATGTTTTGTATTCTTAATTATAGGAAAGAGAATTAGTATTATGTTATGTTTATCATTTATTTCTATATTATATTAAACTATTACAAGTAACTATTTTATGTTAAAACTATGCATAGTTTTTCGTATCGTTGTTCTAAATCTGTTAAACTCAGCGCAACGGCTTTTATTCCATTTGTACGAGAATTCCTCGTGCGGAATGAATCTCTTAAGAAAAAAGTTTTGCAATCATTATAGAATTTTTCAAATAAAAAGATTCATTTAAACTCATTCAAACTATTGCAATTATTATAGAGTTGCATATCATAATTGCAATCATTATAGAGTTGCATATCACAGTTGTAAGCATTATAGAGTTTTTTATATAAAGGGATTCATTTAAATTCATTTAAATTCATATAAAGTTCTCTAAAGGGAACTGCTTGTGTTGCAATCTTTAATGATTGTTCTAAATGAGTATTAGAAATTATTGTCCTTAGGGAAATGGTTTCGTAACAATCGTTACACTCGCTTCACAAAACAAATTTTTTCAAGTATAATTCATAGATTCATACTTTGTTCCGTATTAAAAATCTAGAAATCAGTGATAAAAAGAGAAAACAAATTGTTAATCCAGGCTTGTTTCACCCATGCAAACAATCAGCAGCAAATGGTGTCATCACTTAAGATGTTAGATTGTCAGGAAGATCATTAATATAAATGAGAAACAACACAGGACCAAGTAAAGGACTTTGTGGTACCCCAGAAGTTAGTAAAAATGAAGAAGAGTACTAGTCTTTGAGGAAAACATTAATACTGCAATTAGAAAAAAAATGATTGAATAATATAAAAAACATTCCTAAATACACCATATTAATTGACTTTATGAAGACCAGCAAGCCAAGCTTTATTGGAACCCTTTGATATGTCTAGAGTAATAACCCTTGCCTCACTATCTCCATCTAATACATGATAAAACCTTTTTGTTATAACAGTTAGGAAGTCAGCTGTATGCAGATAGGGCCAAAGTCCAAACTGATTATATAGTGTAAGACAAAGAATCAAGATGAAAGTCAGAGTATTCTCCTGAGTTTTTAAAGATTGAAAACAAAGATGCCATTTTCCAGCAGGCTAGAGTGAAGCTAGATATGAAGGCTAGAGTGATTTGAAAAAAAGTGTAGTTATGATAAGAAGAAGAATGATAAAGAACAAAGAGATAAATGATTTGAGTGAATTTGTCTTGATTTGAGATGTTGAGGAAAAAAAACTCAACAAGCTTTTTTCCTTTAGAAACTGTTTTAAAATACTTTTAAAAATTAAAAAAAAAAATTAGCTGTTTTAATTGTAGGAGAATGGTTTCCATAGTTAACTATCTTCTATTAGCTATACTTGACCCTCCTGTTTACTAAACACAAGGAGTGACAATAAAATATATATCAAGACAAATAATGACATATTCTTTTTTAACCAACAATTAGCTTATTTCAGAATTTGTGAATACAGCCCCTGTTCCTATATGTTATATAAAAAAAACATTTTTATAACATATTTGATTATAATTAAGTATTTAACGTATATAAAGAATACATAACATATATAAAGTATTTGAAAAAGTATTTTATCAAGAATGAAAGATTTTCTATTATTCTTTCACTTTTTCTTGAATAGTTTTTTAGTTAAAATTTTACTTTTAGTTAATATTGTTTTGTTTTACTATTGTTGTTTTATTGTTATATTATTTTTAATATAACTTGTTTAAAGTATCACATTTTGTTGCCAATGTTTTTCAACACAATTAAAACTAGATATACAAGTACTTTCATTAAAAAAAATTTCAAATCTATAACTATATTTGGTTGTTTGTTTATTTAGTTTTTAAATAATTTTAATAATATCTTAAGGGTTATTTACAAATTATCTCTTGAAAAAAAAAACTTTTTAGACCTCCTCCCCCTCCCCTTTTATCAAATCACTTAAATTTTTTTTTTTTTATTTATAAAAAAACAAATGTTTTTGCTACTTAATATTTTCCCAAACAGGATTAAAATATTCTGCAATAGAAAAAATTGGAATTGACAGTTCTTGTTCACAACCTTGCGCCTCCATAAAAAAATCAATAAAGTTTGATTTTTCTCCTTGCAAAATTTCTTTACTTTGGCTTTTGGTATTTGAACATTTTCCTCAGATGAACTGTTTTATGATTGTTGAGCAAAGTTAATGATGCAAAATAAATGTTGCACTTTTGCACACTTTACTTTAAAGGATTTTTTAATACTAGGACAATGTTAGTCAAACAGATATGAGTTAGAGTATTCTCTAGAACTTTTAAAGACTGAAAACAAAGATGCTATTTTCCAGCAAGTTAAAATTTTACTTTTAGATAATATTATTTTATTTTACTGTTGTTGTTTTATTGTTATATAATTTTAATATAACTTCTTTAAATTATCACATTTTGTTGTTAATGTTTTTCAACACAATGAAAACTAGATATACAAGTACTTTCATTTAAAAAAATTTTAAATCTATAACTACATTTAGTTGTTTGTTTATTTAGTTTTTAAATAATTTCAATATCTTAGGGGTCATTTGCAAATTATGTCAAGAAAGAAAAAACTTTTTAGACCCCTCCCCCTCCCCTTTTATTGCACTGCACTTGAATTTTTTTTTTTTTTTAATTTATAAAAAAAACAAGTGTTCCTATCTTTAGTTGAATTGTTTTTACTACTTAATATTTTCCCAAACAGGATTAAGATGTTCTACAATAGAAAAAATTGGAATTGACAGTTCTTGTTCACAACCTTGTGCTTCCATAAAAAAATCAATAAAGTTTCATTTTTCTCCTTGTAAAATATTTTTGTCTACCCATTTTTCTGCTTTAAAACCTCTATCATTTTCTAAGTTGTCCTTTGAAAATGATAGAGGTTTTAAAGCAGAAGTTGTCCATTTTGTCAGAAGTAAGAAAGTTGCCCATTTTCTTCCTTTTATATAATTTTCTTTACCTTGGCTTTTGGTATTTGAACATTTTTCTTGGATAAACTGTTTTATGATTGTTAAGTAAAGTTAATGATGCAAAAAAAATGTTGCATTTTTTGGATACTCTACTTCGAAGGATTTTTTTAATACTAGGACTATGTTGGTCAAACAGAACATTTTTTGGAGCAAGATGTAAAGATTGGAAAAGAGATGTATGGCAATAAGTCTTTTCAACTGAAAATTGTGACTCAATAAGAGGGTAATAACTGAAAGGAATGAAAGGCGGAAGAAAGTTTTCTTTAAAAATATGAAACAATTTTCCTCGTGGCCCAGTACAGCGATGTCAGAACATTTTAAAATATGCAACATATATTAACTAGATCTTACATAAACAGCAACCCATTCTTGACTTTTATCAATTACTGCTTCCCTATCGACTTCTGAGCTGAGTGTGTCAATAAATTCTGAGTATGTTTAAAAGTTATCAATAACTACATTGGAAAATACTTCAGCCGAATTCTCAGCATATTTAAAATTTTCTATTTCCAACTGTAAGTTTGTTGTCTATCCAGAAGAGTCCAAATGAGATCAATAAGTTTCATGGGGCAAAATTAGTCCTGAAAGCTGGCGTGAAAGTGGAGCTACTCTTCGTTCAACTGGATTAAATGCACTTCTGTGAGGTGCGTTTGTGGCAATTATTAATGAATCCAAGTTATGAAGTTTTGAATGGCCATTTCTATTGTTTTTTGATACCTGGGGTTTTCTTCTGGTCCTCCTTAAGTAAACATTATAACAATAGGCTTTGTATTATCATTTAAACCCAACATAATGTCTAATAAATAAATACTGGTAGTTCATATGATTTTTGCAAAATTTCAATTTTCAGCCCAGCATAGACTGACAGAATAAGTTTATGGCATGAAGCAATGACAAAATCGTGATCAGGTTATCTTACTTTATATTTCATATGCATGATTAAAGTAGCTTCCGGGAGACTGCTGGGAGATGAATTTTATGAAGGTCTTTTCCAAAAAAAAAGGTGATATGAAAGTCTTTTCCTGCTTTAATGATTTTTACAGGAACAGTAATGGCATGCTTCTTGCCATCAATTGTGTAAGTTTTTGGTATATGATGATAATAGACTGTCGATCTGCCAACTGTGAACCCTCGATTTTGAAAAGCTTTTGTTAACTCATCAAGAGGGCGTCCAGCTTTTTCATGAATTCTTAATTTAGAGGCAATCTCAGGATAATCTTTTAAGGTCCTCGATAATACTCTTTTCTTCTTTTCTCTGGATACTTTCTATCGTTTAAGACTATCCTTAATTCCTTTTTTTTTTTTTCCAGATATTTTTCTGAGTTATCACATAGAGGCAGCATCCCACAATTTTCTTGAAGCAATAGCGTAATAAGTTTTGATTCCATGATTGATAGCTTTTTTGTCAAAACCTCTTGTTTTGGTCGGAGATTGTGTTGATCATGTGATAATACAGTACTTGAAGTTTGAGATATTTGAAAGGTGGCACTGTTTGCTTGAGAAACTGGAACTACTGAAGTCAACAACACTAAATAGTCTTTGAAAGATGTTGCTTTTGAACTATTATGGATTTGAAAAAGTTTGATATAGTTCCCTTGGGATTCTTCTTTGCTGCTTGAAGCTTAAGAAACTTAATTTGCCATTTATTTTGAAAATCAAGATTATTTTTTATTGAATTGCAAAAGGCGCTGCGATTTTGATTTTGGTTTGCTCCGCAGATGTGTTACAGTCCATGCATTGTAAAGCTTTTTGTAGCAAATATTTTTACCAATTAGTATCTAGACAAAAAATAAATAAAAAGTTTTAATACAAGACTAGGAAATGAGCAAGGCCCCAGCCCCGGTCCTCATCCCGGTCCCAGCCCTGGCTAAAAATGAGACTTTTCGCAAACACGGCCTAAGCAAAAGTATAAGATTAGGCAGGAGTTGATGGCTAGGGGTAAAAAAAAATTATAATTCATTATATATTATAATTTTGTATTTATATTTAATGTTTATTAAATTCTGGCATATATTTATAAACTTTTTAAACTCTAAATTCCTTGTAAATAAGACTTGTTGAACAAGAAGCCAAATTGAATTTGGAATGGAATGAGTTTTGGTTTATCGTAATAGAGATGATAGCTCATTTAAGCATTAACCATGATTAGAGAATCAGCTTAAAAGAGAAAGGCTAAAGCCTAATAATGATGATGGATAATGATGATAATGATCATAATAATGATGATAATGATGGTGATGAAGATAATGCTAACAATAATGATGATGACAACAATGATGATGATGATGAAGATGATGATAATGATGAGAATGGTGAAAAATTAATTAAATCATGTTGATTATAATGATGTTTATACATGCATAAATACATAATATAAATTGAATTTTGAATAGAAAAACATACTTAAAGATTTATAGGTCTTTATGCAGCCTTGGTCACAAATCCGAACCTGACCGGCAATATTTTATCAAACCAGGCCCCAGTCAAATATCAACCCCGGTCGCTTCCTATATAAGACATTCAATATATATATATATATATATATATATATATATATATATATATATATATATATATATATGCGGTTGTACTTTAGTGGTAGAGCGCTTGCTTCATAAGCTAAAAGTCTTGCTAAAAGTGGTATGTCTCATGCAGACATTGCAACAATTTACATGGTTGAATGCACTACAATTTGGCGTGTTGTAAAGCAGGTTATCCCCCTGTCTCCTAAAAAGAGGTCTGGACGTCCTAGAGTCACTTCACAGCGTACTGACCTCAGGATGGTAACAATGGTCAAGATGAATCCTTCAATAACCTCTGGTGACCTACAGAACAGCATACCAACACTTTCTAATGTCTCAAAGCGCACAATCCGTCACAGACTTTCTGCGGAATTAAACTTACCTGCGCGAAGGCCATTTAAGAAGCCATTAGTAACTGAAAAGATTAGAAAAAAGCGCATTGAGTTCTGCAAGAAGCATCAAGATTGGACAGAAGAGCAGTGGACACAGGTGATGTTCAGTGATGACTCCATGTTTCGTCAGTTCTTTGATGTTAAGCTTTTTTAATCCTACCAATCCCTAATACACATGCAAAACTGTGAAGCATTCATCTTCTGTAATGGTGTGGGGATGTTTTTCTGCTCATGGCCTCGGAGATTTATACTTTTTGCCCAAAGGAGAAACTATGAATGCAAAAAAGTACCTCAACGTTTTGGATGAATCTCTAATCAATTTCATGATTATTCATCACTGCACAATTTTTCAACATGATTCAGCACCATGCCACACTGCGAAGTCTGTGAAGCAGTGGCTTGGATCAAAAAACATACAGTTGCTTGATTGGCCCGGAATTTCTCCAGATCTCAACCCAATTGAAAATATTTGAATGTTAATCAAGAAGCGTATATCTGCTAAGAAGCATCTAATGAACTGCAGTTCATTAGATGGTTTAAAAAATGCTATTCGTCATGTTTGGTGTACAGAAATTACATCAGGACTATGTGAAAATCTTGCCAAATCCATGCCAAAACAAATTAGTGCTGTGTTAAAAAACAAAGGATATCCTACCAAATATTAATAGTACATCTGTTTAAAATGATTATACAATGTAATAAAAATAATTGAACTTGTTTTTGGTGAAAATATAATATTTTTGGAAGTATTATTGTTTTTAGAAGTAAAGCAAACAAAAAAACTCTAAAATTTAAATTCTAATTAAATGCACTTTAAATTTTAATGAACTATGATAATATATATTCAAAAGAAATTTCCAAATGTGGAAAAACAAAAAAAACTTACTTTCTGAGCAACCATAAACTTCAACCTGAACACAAAATGGCTTTTTATCATTAAATGGACGAAATTCTAATAATTTGACTGTAAAAGAATTTTCCAAGAACCAATATCGTGCAGTATCATTTTTTGGATAGTCAAATGTCTAAATACATAACAAAAAAGAATAAAAATCTATTATTTTTGTCTTAAAACTCAGTTTCTCAATGATAAAAAAAAAAGACTTAAAAAAGGCTTCTTGGCTTATTTTGTTTTTTAAATAAACCAGTCACAACAATTCATTTGACCAGCAACTATAGCAACATATTTAAAGAAAGAAAAAAAAAGAAACACAAACACAATGATGCAATTAGATGGTCTCAGGAGAAAATTTTAAAAATTAATAAAACCTAACCCATTAAAAAAGCCATGCTAAAGGTGAAAATTTAAATTTCTCTTTATGAGAAATCAGTTCAAAAAAGTATTCTCCATTGGAAAGTATTCAAAGACTACTAAATTTTATCTCTATTACTATAAAATAATTTAGAAAAATCTTCAATAGAGTTAATAACAAATCCATTACATAAAATGTCATGTAGACAACATAACTATGCATATATAATACATTATGTAAAAATCTAATGATGTAAATGTAGATAGAGCATGTTATGCACACAACATATTATTACATGAATATAACATGTTATGAGAGCATAATTAACAAGTGTTCCCTCAAAAATGTAACTTCAATAAAACATTTAAAAAAAGTATAACTATGGTTTTTTGAAAAAAAATTTATTTTATTTTGCTGGACTAATGCACATTTAATATTGTTAATTAATTCTTATCTGGTAATCCTTTAAGACATACTGCATTCAATTTTCTTTTAGACAAACTCGCAAACAGTTGTAATACCTCTGGAGTAATTCATTTTTAATAATAATTGATTCTTTCAATTCGTTTTTAAGCATTTTTACCTTCCCACTTTTATTTGTAGACTAAACCTTTCAAATAACCCCAAAAGTCATGACTGGCCTTATCTCAGGACAGTTGGCAGAACTATATTTCTTAAAAACATAATTGATACTTTCACTGTTCAGCAAAGCCATGACATTTTTTGGATAATGAGCCAAAGTTATATTAGGCCAAAAAAATTAAATGAACCTTTATGCTTCTGTCATTTTTTTATCAATGATGCAATGCAAATCTGATGCAATTTAATAAAATACATTCTTTATAAATTAATAATTCAGAGTATCTGTAATAAACTGATCCATTTAGTATTTATAAAAAAGCCTTTTTCAAATTTAAATGATTCATAACTTGATCTAGCTATATATCTATAGACTATAGACCTAGCTCTATAGACCTGATGACTGAATGATATTTGTCACCAAATACAAATGTTGTAAAATTGGATTTCAACTTTACAACAAAAGCAATCAAAATGCATATTTTTTGTGTTTAATAATTTTTATTAAAGTAAATACACTACTCCCTCCGTTCTACAATAGCTGCCAAATTTGATGCATAAATTTTGTTCCATATTACTTGTCACATTTACAAAGATCGAACTTTTATGGCTATAGCTTTGCTTGTGTTAAACTGGTTTTCAATAGTAATAACTTGTTGAAAAGCGCATATTCAAGGCTTTCTAAAAAACTTGGGCACTTGAAAATAGGTGATCAAGTCACAAACTTAAAAAGCTTTACAGTTTTATAGCAGTCAGAAAAAAGTTCTTTATTAATTTTGTAACTTTTATTTCGGTTATTCATTATTAAAAAAAATTTTTGTATTCTACACAGCTTCGGCATTACATTTAAATTTATGGGGAGTCAAATTTTTTCTCAAAGTTTCTTTTATTTATATGAGTAATCTTATAAAATTGTTTCTGTTTAACATCAATATTTTTTCCATACATGTTTGTAGTATTGAGAATACACTATCAAGTGTATCTCAATCAAATTGTTGGAAAGCTGTTTCTACTGCACTAATTAAATCATAAATATCTCTAGTGACCATCAGATGTTAGAATAATTATATTGAATTAAAAACCTTAAGATCCAAAACATTTAAGTCTGGAATATTCAGATGTTTACATTTTGATTGCAGACTCCAACCTTCTATTCGAGTTCTTTTTGTAAAGCAACAATTTTAAACAGCGTACATGAAAAATATTCACACTGTAAGACAAAATGTGGTAAGGTGGAACAAAAATAAAGCACATTTTTGTGAGGAGTTTTCTATTAAATTTAATATTTAAATAAATTTTTTTTCTTAAATTTGTACTTTAAGAAAATAATTAAGACAGTACAAATTTAGTAAAACTTTAAGAAAACTACTAGAATAGCATGAATTTTCAATAAACCAACCAAAAATATCTAAATGTGACAACAATTGCGGAACAGAGGGAGTAATTTTTATTATACTACTTTAAATATATTTATCACCTAGACACACTCAAAAGTATGAGTGTATTTTCATAGATTCTTTAATAAGTTTTTATTTTTGAGTAAACTTAATTTTTTCCTTCATGGTTTTCATGATGGGTCAGTTTAGGCTGGCACTTGATGCTACTGCAAAATGTAGCGTTGAACAGAAAGACAATCTTTTGTATTTGTTTGCTAACTAGAAACAAAGAAAGTTAAATATTAACTTATTTATTAAACAGAAAGCTAAGTGCACACGCACAAAAGAAGATTGCTTGAGGGCGGTATAATAACTTTTTTTTAATTTAAATTTTTCTTTATTGGTTACATGCTATTTTTTTTCCACCCTAGACAATAGCCCATTGTGTCTATAAGTAAATCCAAAACTGTGCTAAATAGTTTTGCTTATGAAAAAACCTGACATTTTTATAGCATCATATTAGGACATCTGTTTTACAACAGATTTACAAAACATTTTCAATAAAAAGTTATTAACAGAAAAAACTCAAAGTTATCTTTTTTAAATAAATATGATTAAATATTCTTTTCAACCTAACTAAAAAATTATTATGTATATTGAAATTTATTCTGATGTAATAATAAAATTCGTAAAAACTTCCACAAATATTTAAAACAAGTTAAAACATTTTACTGATATAATATTAATATTAAGTTGTGGTTATCGCTCTCTTGCAACTCTTCAATTCTGAAACCTTGAGCGCAAAGAAACATATTGAGTGAGCCATTACTAGGGATATGGTGGGGATCAAACTAAGAGCTTCTCGCTTATGAAATGGGTGCTCAACCACTACACCATTACCACAAGTAGAATGATAGTACTGTTTGACTGACGGTGATACCAAAGAGTTGACATGAGAGAAAAATTTGACAACTAGATATATGAGTTTTAGTCTTTGGCTATATGACGTTATCTACATAATGAATTTCAAAAACTTATTTAAAATTTTTTAGAAAAATCATAGAGTAAGAAAATTACTGATACTTTACTAACTTGACATTACTACTAGAAAACAATGTAGAGATAAGTAAAATAAGTGATAGAAGGAACAAAAGTTTTCTAATAAAAACATTTTTAAAGTTTGACCTTATTAACTTTCTGAATTGCTGTTAGCTGTGCACAATGTGAAACAAATGCAGTTGTATTTGTAGAATCTCATAAATGCAAGTCCCCAGCTATCAAGAAACATCTTACTTTCTATTGCAGCATCAAAAACTCCACTATAAAAACAATCTCCATAGTATGTAATCTCTATAAAAGGTAAACCATTTTGAAATTTAAAATTGTTAAGGACTTGTTTTGAAAGTGTCATAAAAGCTAAGTTAGAAACAAATCATTGCTGTTGTTTAGGACTTGTTTTGAGATTGTCATAGAAGCTATGTTAGGCACACATTATTGCCATTGTTTAGGACTTGTTTTGAAATTGTCATAGAAGCTATGTTAGGTACACGTCATTGCCATTGTTTAGGAATAGTTTTCAAATTGCCATAGAAGATGTAGTTAATAAACCAGAGTCTGTTGTGTTGTTTACAGCACCTCAACAACAACTAATCCTTATCCCAGTTTTTAATATAGCTCCAACATTCGTAGAGATCTTGTGAGGTTGGTAAGGGATGCGCGTGGTGTGGCTGTAAATATGTGTTTAACTACACGCACTCATAACATAAAAATATACAAATATCCCTACATATATACATACATAAATACCTATATATATACATGCACACATACACCCATAAACATAACTAATTCACCTTTTTAAACTATTACATCATTATATAATAATTTCAATTAATTCATTAGACAAAAATTGTTTCTGCAAAGGATAACTTCTGTCTCAAAACTAACCTGCTTTTTTGCTTTTAACTGTGGGCATTTTGAAACTTTCAAAATATCGTCCTCATTAACTTTTTTAAACTACCCGCTTCAAAAGCCACAGATGCCTAATTTGTATTTTACTAACTGAATAATAAATACTAACTAAAATAACTGACAAAATCTCTGAACCTTTTAGACCTTTGTGCACAAAAATATATACATAATACCGAATGATGTAGAAAATAAAAAACAAAATCTGAATGATGTAGTAAACAAAAATCAAAACTTATTTATAAAACTTTGAAAAAAAATTAATTTAAAGAATAATCTTCAACAAATAAAAAAAATTAATTACATACCAAAAGCTTTTAAAATAAAAAAAGAATCTAACAATAGTTCCTTTCATAACTGTTATCGACAAAAATTAGGAAATTTTTTTGTGCTCTACATTTTCTAACACTTGATTCCATTCTCTTTACTTTTATTAATTCTATTCCATTCAGTAAACCTTTTATCTATTTTTGACTGAAATATTAGTGTCATATTTGGGTGTTTTGGTTTTTGGTTAATGATTAATCTTCTCTTTAATACAAAGTCCATAAAGGCATTGCATTATATATGCATTATTTAAAATTTGTCAAACAAAAGATTAAACATTATTAAGAATGCAAAAGAATTTTTTTTTTAAAAAGATGTCTAAATGTAACTTGAATTAAATAAAAATATTTCAAACATTATACTTCATATATTATACCTTATACATCATAATTTATGTATTTACTTCATATATTATGTGTAATTATGTTATAATGTATGTATGAATATATATGTGTGAAATGTATAAAATATAATGTATGAAACGTTAAAACTGAATGAAGATTATCTACGAATAATAAAAGATTTTATCAATTTTTTTATTGAATAATTTATTTTCAATTGAACAGTTTCTGATGAATCCTATTTTAGTATTCAATATTTTGAGCAATTTTTTCAGTTTTTTCCATTTTGTAATTGAGAAAAGCTGCATTATACTGTAGATTTTGATATATTATCTTACAATATACTATATATATTTACATTATACTATTTATATATTTAAATAAATATTTGGGTGTTTTGGTTTATCTAATAATTACTCTTTTCTTAAATACAAAGTTCATTTAGACATTGCATTATATATGCATTATCTAAACTTTGTCAAACAAAAGATTAATAATTATTAAGGATCTAAGTAGAAATTAAAAAAAAAAAAGAGGTCTAAGTGTAACTTAAATTAAATAAAAATATTTCAAACATAATACTTCATATATTATACTTCATACATCATAATTTATGTATTCACTTCATACTTCACACGCAATTACATTATAATGTATGTATGAATATATATGTGTAAAATGCATAAAATATAATATATGAAACGTTAAAACTGATTGAAGATCATCAGAGAATAATAAAATATTTTTTCAATTATTTTATTGAATAATTTATTTTCAATTGAACAGATTCTTATAAATCCTATTTTAGTATCCGATACTTTAAGTAATTTTTTCCTTTTTTTTCACTTTGTAATTTGAGAAAAACTGCTACAAAATAAATAAATATGCTAGACTATTGACAATCATATTGAATGACTCAAGTCATATTTATTATATTATTTTATATATATTTTATATTTTAGAGCAGTATTTTAATTACCTTAAGGGTAACCAGACCAAAACCTGAGGTTACACCACTGGGTTAAAAGCAAGAGATTCAAGCATTAAAAAAAACTGAAATAGCTCCATTAACTCATGTGTTAACCAATTTTTTCTGTTTTAATCTCCTAATAGCTGCATTATCCTGTAGATTTTTTCATACATTATCTTACATTATACTATATATTTAATTAATCAATCATTAACTTGTAGTCAATTGCAGATTTGTAAGTATTGAAACTTTATTTAAAAAAAAATATTTAGGACTTAAATGTGTGTTAAAAGGAAAGATATTTCTAATTCTAAAATAATAAATAACAAGTTTAAGACTAAGCAATTACATTCGATATCAATATATCATATACAATAATACCATATAAACAATCAAGTTAAACAAATTAAAAACTTGATTACTTTTTTTATATAAATTTCTAATTTTTACCATGCAAAATAAAAATATGTATTAAACTTATACAAACAAAAATATAATCACAAAATATTTTTTTACATTGAAAAATGAAACTACTATAATTAATTTATTACCCTTATAGTTTCTCCCGTGTGATCAAGACGAAGATCCTCCATTTCATTTGTTTTATATATGCCATACCTTATATATATCTTATCAACAGCTTCATTATTGGTTCGAAATAAAAGACCTGTAAATAAAAACTCAAATAATTCATGGAATGAAATATAGAGCTTAAAAAAGAGAGTTAAAAAAATTAAATTGTGAATTATAATGTATAATGTATGAAGTATAATGTTAGAAGTATAATGTATAAAGTATAATGTGTGAAGTATAATGTATAAAGTATAATGTGGGAAGTATAATGTATGAAATATAATGTGTGAAGTATACATAATGTATAAAGTATAAAGTGTGAAGTATAATGTATGAAATATAATGTGTGAAGTATAATGTATAAAATATAATGTGTGAAGTGTTATGTTGGAAGTATAATGTGTGAAGTATAATGTATAAAGTATAATGTGTGAAGTATAATGTATAAAGTATAATGTGGGAAGAATAATGTATGAAATATAATGTGTGAAGTATACATAATGTATAAAGTATAATGTTTGAAGTATAATGTGTGAAGTATAATGTGCGAAGTATACATAATGTATAAAGTATAATGTGTGAAGTATAATGTATGAAATATAATGTGTGAAGTATACATAATGTATAAAGTATAATGTGTGAAGTATAATATATGAAGTATAATGTAGAAAGAATAATATATGAAGTATAATGTATGAAATATGTGCTAAGTATAAGTTTCGAAGGATCTTGTGTGAAATATAAAGGTAATGTAAATATATATAACCGTAAAATAAACAAAAGCTCCTTTTCAAACCTACTTAATTGACATTGAAGTATTGTTTAATGTTAGTTGATTTTATAAAAAACAATTTTCAATCTTGTTTAAAATAAAATTAAAATAAATTAAATTCCGAAAATCATGGAAACAACACAGTTCAATAGAAAATTGTCATCTTTGAGAGAAAAAAAATAGAAGTCTTAGAGAACTAGGATTAAGCAAATAAGAAAAACTAGACAGGATTAATATATTGTTTGATGATAAAGTGTAGTATAATTTTTGATTTGTTATAGAATATTACTACAACCTTAAATCAATTCTTAATAATTTAAAACTACAAATATAAATCAACTTTTTTAATGCAAAAACAATAAAAACTATTAATAAACTATTAATTAAAATTAAAGAAAATAACAACTTTAAACCAATTCTAAATGTTTCAAAACTATAAAAAGTAATAACACTTTAAGATACCCATATATACATACTAATCATAATATCTATAATAGATATTATGGTTGATAATCAAACTAATAGAGCATCTATTATAAAGAAAACATTATTTAAATAAGGATGAGTTCAAACAAAGATGCAAAAAACCATGCAAAACAATATAACAGACATAAGTGCATCAGGGTGATGCTGTAGTAACATTTTTTTATAAAAATATGTGAAATTTTTTCTAAATCATGAATTAATGTATTCTAAACACAACTTAATAAAAAATAATTAAATAACTTAGAATTTCATAACGTCAAAAAAAAATATGTTTTGGAGATAAAACAAAACTCCTATACTTCTGTTTAAGATGAATTTAATTTAAATGAGGCATGCAGAATATTGTATGGTTAATTTAGTTGTGGATACTTTTCTTTTAGGTTTTTAGTAAACTTTAAATCAGTTAAAGCAGGCAATTTGTAGTGCTATGGAAAATTACTTTTTTTTTAAAAACAAGGTCTAAAATGTGAGCATTGCACCCATAATAAGGAATAGGTCTGTTAAATAGCTGACACCTTAAAATCCCTATTATTCGACCAGAATCATCATGAAGTCTAACATAAAATGTAATTGCTTATTTCCATTTAAAACATATCCATTTAAAAAAAAGTATTCTAAATTTTACTAACCTGTATTTACAGAACAGGTGTCACAAATAGTAAAAATATTTTATAAGCAACATCATACTCTAAAAATGTTTCATTTTTAGAAACTTTTGAGGTACCAAAATATTGATCCCACTGACTAAAAGGCAATGACCATATTTCCACTTTCTTAACAAAACAATCATATGACACCACAGCTTTCCCATCAAAACTTAAAACAAAAGATGGTTGCAAAGACAGAGCTGTAAGTTTAACCAGAATTGTGACTTGCAATCTTTAACTAGCTCAAAAAAAAAGTAGATTAATATGAAAAAAAAAGTGGAATAATCTACATGGAAATAAAATGAGCTACTTGCCCTAGTTCCTTTGTAGGTAGAGATACCAGTTTCTGTGCCTAGATAGCATTTGGCATTGTCTTCGCTATCAAGTGCACAGAACTTTTTATTTTTGTTTTGAGAAATATATTTGCTCACTTTTGATTTGAGTTTTGGTGGTTCTAACAATGGCTAAAAACTGTCAGAGTCATCATCATTTTGAGAGATTGAACCGATAAATAATTTATTTATATAATTAAGACCCATGTTTTATCCTATCAACTTTTTCAGTAGTTGATACATAGCTTTCTATTATTCATTTGATGATCATATGTTCTTCTGTCTTCATTTTTATACATTTGTTTACATCTGTTTTATACTATTGTTTACATCTGTTCTTCTGTCTTCATTTTTATACTTTTGAGGATATCAAAGGCCATAAGAAAATCAATAGATATAATTAATATAGGTAGATTGTCTCTGCAAACATATTTTATAAGCATCCACAAGTTCATTCAACTTCTTTGTGATGCCAGCTCTGGATACTGACGGCAAGCTAAATTTCATATTTGAGAGCTCCGCCAAATCTTTTACTTTATATGCATAACAGCTTTTGGTGGTCAAGCAGACCGTGTGTCAACTAGATGGTGATAGTAGCCAAAAATGAACTAAACTTCCAGAATGATTTTTAAAAGTGGCAAAGTTTTTTGTTCTTAATCCATATGCAGCAATTCCCTGGATTCTTTTGAGCATAGTAGTCTAAAGTTGTTTGGCTTCCTCTCTATTATGCTAGACATATTTACAAAAAAATATTCTAACTAAAATAGAAAACGATTAAATTAGTTAATTTCTAATTTACCAATAATAATTTATTACTGGTAAATTAGAAATTAACTAACCAAAGTCAATTTCAGATTATATTTACTGTTAAATTCAGCAAACTTAAAAAATATCATACAAAATCTCTAACAATCTCATAAGTATTTTGTCTATTTTCTTTAGAGTAACTTTTTTTTTTTTGACCTAATAAAAATCTAACTTAAGTAACTATTTTTTAATTGCATTGGTCATAGAATACAAACCATTTATAAAAAACATTAGGAAAAAAAATTATAATCAAAAAATCTTTATGAATTCCTTTTTTCTGTTTTTAGTTTAAAAATGTCATTTTGCGTTCACTAAAATCTAAAATAATAATTCATTTTTTAAACGATTCATATTATTGAAATGTTTATATAATTGGCTAGTCCAGGCATCTTTCTGAGACAAATATCTTCTTCCATGGAGACAGTAATTGTGTTTGGAAATCATGTTTGATAACAGAAAATTTGGAGTCATGTTTGATAACAGTAATTCTAACCCAAACAGGCTAGGCCCACTATTATTTAAAAACTTTGGCATAAAAACTTGCTAATTGTCACACACAAGCAGTGAACGCCTGAAGGAAAAATATAGTATATAACAGTATAGGAGAAATTTTAAATAACTTTGTTCTAACAAAATGTAACTTTTAGATAATATAACCTGCAATTGTCATTATTCTTCCCAAATTAATTCTTATATAAGGTTTTGAATCTCCTAAACACCAAAATCCACCTGCATCATATAGACTTATAGATTTTTTTATTGAACCTAATGGTGAAGAACTTGCAATACTATCTTCTTTAATAATTCCAGTCTCAAAGCCAACAGGTTGAATACATGCTTCTAAACAAAAAAAAATGCATTAAAAAAATTAACCAAGTAATCATAAACAAATTTTAGATTTAAAGAATTAAACAAAAACTGAGTATTTGTGTCAAACAACAAATATCAATTGATAAATTTTTTTATTAAAACTTTTACACACCAAAACAAACACTATACACTAATTAAAAAACTACCTTACCGCCTATTAGTGTTTTTGCATAAACATAATTAGAAGTATCCAATCCAACTGATAATTTAGAAACCTCAAGCTGTAAAAAACACACAAACACATATATATATATATATATATATATATATATATATATATATATATATATATATATATATATATATATATATACATATATAAATATAAATATATATATATATATATATATATATATATATACATATATAAATATATATATATATATATATAATATATATATATATATATATAAATATATATATATATATATATATATATATATATATATATATATATATATATATATATATATATATATATATATATATATATATGGAAATACATGTGTATATTTATATATATATATATATATATATATAAATATATATATATATATATATACAGAAACACATTTATATATTTATATATATATACATATATATATGTTTATATATATATATATATATATATATCTATAGAAATACATATATATATATATATATATATATATATATATATATATATATATATATATATATATAT
>NC_088926.1:31135000-31185000 GCF_038396675.1 Hydra vulgaris
TCAAAGTCTACCCTGATGAAGATGACTGTTGAATGATGAAGATGATTGATTTATTATTGCCTAGTAATAGTATTTAGTATTTATTATCAATAAGAAATTGAATATAAATAATTCAGTAATATAATATAAAAAATGTAAAAATAAAAAATATTTTTTTTTACTTTTTGTAACCTTATACCAAAATGTGACATAACATGGCAACCCCTAAATATCATCCGATTTGATTCAAATTTTGCCCAATAACTACTATTGTCATATAGAATAAGGGCAAGCTTGAGGACAACTAAAGTTTTGAACCTACAAATTTTGCATCACCCTAATATATATATATATATATATATACATATATATACATATATACATATATACATATATACATATATATATATATATATATATATATATATATATATATATATATATATATATATATATATATATATATATATATATATATATATATATATATATATATATATATATATATATATATATATATATATATATGAATACGTATATATATATATATATATATGTATATGTATATATATATATATGTATATATATATGTATATATATATATATATATATATATATATATATATATATATATATATATATATATATATATATATATATATATATATATATTAAGGTGGTTCTAAAAACGACTTTTTCTGAAAATGACTGTTGGCACCCCCTGAATATGTTGTATATAATTAAATAAATGCTAGATTTTAGAAATTTTTGAATAAAAAATATTTTAAGGGGTTGCTACCGACCCTCGAACATTATATTGGTCCCTAATATTATTAAAAACAAGTTTTTTCAAAATTATGTCATGTTGGGTCTCAAATGAAGGGAAATTATATAAAAATTTTAAAAATATTAATCATTTTTTAATTAAATTTTTATTTTAGATTTTAGTAAACAAAAAGTTACTTTTTTAACTAAAAATGAAAAATAGGGAATTTAACAAGATTTTTTGATTATAATTTTTTTTATCTATGTTGTTTATAAAATGATTAATATTTTTAAAATTTCTATATAATTTCCCTTCATTTGAGACCCAACATGACACAATTTTGAAAAACTTTTTTTTTAATAATATAAAAGACCTATATAATGTTCGAGGGTCGGTAGCAACCCCTTAAAATATTTTCTATTCAAAAATTTCTTAAATCTTGCATTTTCTAATTATATACAACATATTCAGGGGGTGCCAGCAGTCATTTTCAGAAAAAGTTGTTTTAGAACCACCTTAATATATATATATATATATATATATATATATATATATATATATATATATATATATATTCATATATATATTGAAACAACATTAAAAATGTATTCTACACAATAGTGTGCTCTATGTTCTTAAAAGAATTAAAAAATTAAAAAGGTCACAATAATGCTTTGTTAAAGAAAAAAGAAATCCTAATGAAAAAACTACAGAAAATTGTAATTGTAAACAAAAAAACAATTGTCCAATGAGTGGAAGTTGTTTTTCAAAAAATGTGGTATTTAAAAGTGTTGTTTCCTCTAAGAATGTACCTGATAAACAATATATTGGCATAACAGAGGGTGAATGGAAAAAGTGTTTAGCCAATCATAAGCAATCATTCAAAAATAAAAAGTATTCAAAAGATACCATGATGTCAAAATATATATGGGAATTAAAAGAAAAAAATATTGATGATTTTATACTGAGTTGGTCTGTCCTTAAAACAGCGCCTGCATATAACAATATTTCCAAAAAATGCATGCTATGCCTACAAGAAAAATTTGAAATAATTACACATGCAAATTAAAAATGACTATTAAACAAAAAATCAGAAATAATTTATAAATGTAGGCACAAAAATAAGTTTCTCCTAAAAAACTATAAAAATAAATTAGTTCAAATAATATTTACATTAAATACCATTTTTAATAAAAAAACATTTTAAAAAAAGCATAAGTATTCATTTCAAAAGAATTCTTTTTATAATAGTGTCAGCAAATTTCACAAATTTGTGAAAATTTACAGTAGTTAAGACATTTGCGACTTCCTTTAATTTAAGTTTTAGTATAAATTGAAGTTTTATTAATTTGATCATTTATTTCTGATAAATCTTTGTTGATGAAACACAGTGTAAAATGAAAAAAATTTGTGTTAAGTGATTTTCTACCAATATATATATATATATATATATATATATATATATATATATATATATATATATATATATATATATATATATATATATATATATATATATATATATATATATATATATATATATATATATATATATATATATATATATATATATATATATATATATATATATATATATATATGTATATATATATATATATATATATATATATATATATATATATATATATATATATATATACATATACTTTTTTCATTTAACTCATGAAAATGTGTTTCCTCAATAAAGGCGCATTAAAAATGAATGAACAAGTTAATAAAACTTTAAGTTATACCAAAATTTAATTTACAGGAAGTCATGAATATATTATAATAAGAATAATGTTGATAAATGCTGGTAGAGAGTGCTCAATGGACTAAGTAGAGCAAATTATATTAAGTAAAAATAAATAATAACGAATGGTACTTAAAGAGACATTTCTCTGAGTTTTACGCCTATGGCAATCATCAGATATCATAACAACAAAAAATTTAATTACAAAAATACTATGCAGTGTCAACTTTGATGATACTAAAGTTGTTTATAAAATATATGTTTTCTTGTCGACATTTTGATGCCACCTCATTTCTTTTGTTTAATAATTTCAATTTTGATGTTTTTATGTGGTACTTTTCTGTTAAGCAAAGATTGCATAATTTTCCTCAGAGTTTAAACAGTTGCGCTTTATCAATAAATTTTTCAGGTTATAATAGGATTTGTATATGTCCATTTTTTTTTACTTTTCCGCACAAACTTGAAAAGCTCTGTCGAATTTGCTTTGCTCTGGTATTGGAATGAGTTTTTTTGTTTGTTCCATCAGTCTTCAAAAGTATTCTCTGATAGTCCAATATAATTGAACCCGCTGATTCAATTATATTGGATAGCAATGAAAACTGATACCAAAAATTTGGTCATTCATCTTAGACCTGCAGCTAAATAAAATAAAATAACTCACTTTTAATACTGAATCTTTTCCCAATAAAACTTCAGTAAGGCATAACAGAAATCCTGTCCAACCAGGTATAAAAAATGTTTTTGATGGGACGGGATTCAACACAAAGAACAGGTAAAATAATTTTAGTTGTGGAAACTTACACGAATTCTGCTAAATCTGGTTTTCAAGCTGTTATCATTAATGGTTGATAAAACGATTCTATAGTAACAATATTTGACAATGCTTCCTTTAACGAGAGAGATAAGAATCTTGATTATTAAAAACTAATATAAAATCAACACAAAGAAACAATTCTGCAGAGACCACATGATCGGTTCTGGAATTTAAAGTTGCTAATGCAGTGTCATGTCTGACTACCACATCGATGATGCAAAACGTTTAGAGCCATTTAAAATGTTTATCATTACTTTATGAAACTGAGTGGCCATTCTAAGAACTAAAGATTTAACTGTATGTTTTTGACCACTTGAAACAGCATAGATTATATCCTATGAAATATTAAAAACACATTGATTTTTCTCCCTTCGTAATGAAATATACATATGAATACACATAATAAAAATATACAATATATATATGTTATGATCAAAATGTATTAGAACCCTAACATATATACTTGAACATATATGAATTAACATACATGATTGAATAGAACAATTGAAGCCATTTTTTTGCAATTTTATAAAAATCATTTGTTGGTGGTGGCCACTCATGCTTAAACAAATCGCAATTTCTGATTACGTTATTTAAACTTTTATACTTATACAAAAATTGATTTTTGTAATTAAATGTTTGATTGACTCTTCCATGTCACTTTCATTTTGAAAATGTTATTTAAAAAAAAAAAGTAATAATCAATTTCTTTTAAAGCATTTCTTTATCTACAACTTCCTTACAAATGATTTTATTATTATCAGGCTTTCTATTTATTTTTTAACTATTATTAAATTTGACAAATAACTATTTTTAAAAAATAAATTTGACAAAAAACTATTTAAAAAAATTAAATTTGACAAAAAAAATTAAACTTGACAAATAACTATTTACTTTATCTTTTTAAATCAATAAGTTAATTAGACTCGGCTAAATCTAAATTAGCGTCATATTGTAAACATTTTTATTGACCAACTTTGTTTTTATCAACTCTTTTTAAAGTTCTTTTTTTGTAAACTTTAATAACACAAAAGATGTCATATTCCATGAGTAAGCTGGTCAAATTGACTGCTCGCCTTTGATTTTATTATGATAAACCAATAGTTGTTCGGTATCTATAAAACTGTGCATGAAACAACAAGAAGCTGTTGTTGGCATTTTATTTTCTTTGTTAAGATGACAACAACTTTGAACAGAAACTTTTTGTTGTTACTATTTAATTGTTTTCAAGCTCAAAAAAATTCTAAAAACTTTACAAAAGAAGTTTTGAGAAATTTAAAAATGTCATAAAATGTTGTAAAAAGAATCAAAAATTTTACATTCCACCATTTCTTTTTTTAACCTTTTTTTTTTTCAATGTAATAATTTGCACAACACCATTACAATAATGTTTTTGAATAAAAACTATTGGTAAATTTGTTCCGCTTAACACATTTTCAAATTGTCAAATAATAAAACTTGAACAAAAGATTAGAACAGAAAAATATATTTTTAATAATCAGTAAAAAATAATCTTAAAATAACTCTATGCAAGATATTTTTTGTTTATTACAACCTCTTTAGCAATCTGAAAAAAACCGAAATAAAAGTGTTATGCCATAAAATAATTCTCAAACATTATAAGCCTTTAATTGCCTCAATGCCACGAAGTATCTATACTATTCTAAAAGTACAAGGAGCCCATATAACATCCTAAACATGTTTTATACTACGACATTTTTATTTTTGCATGTTTCTGTATGTTTTTCAAATTAAAACATCTCCAAGGAATAAATAAATACACAAGGGTTATACTGAAAATGTTGATAGTTTGCTTTGATCATACGCATCACCCATATACTTGTTATCAGAAGTTCCAAATCTATTTGATATCATACTAATACATGCTCGTAACCCTTTCTTTATCATCGGTATCATATCGTTATCACTCAGCAACTCTAATTTTATTTTTGTTTTCTTTAATGGTGCATCTCAAGCTAATCCTGGTGATGTGTAATAACAAGCTGGATCTAAATCATGAATATTAATACAAAAATCTCTAAAATTTTCAAATACATCAGCAAGTAACAACACAACTGAAACATTGTACAGATCAAGATAATCTCTAAATGTTTTACAATTAAACTTTTTCCATACAATTTGTGCATGAGAGTAATCATCATGACTTATATCTTCAGCGTTTAATCTCAAAAAGAATGATTCTTTTGGTGGTAATTGTGTTTCAGAAAATTTATTAACAGAATCAACCCAATCATATGGGTATACACGTTTTCTTAGAAACAAATTTAATTTTTTACCTGAATAAAACTTTCCAATATTTTTACATTTATCTTTTGCTAAATTCTTTTATAAAGCATCTAAACTATCAGGCATAAATCTATAACTATCTAAGAAACGAAATTCAAGTTTAGCTTCAACTTTCTTACCCTCTTAATTAACAAACTCACCAACCTTAATTTCTCTAGAAAAGCTAATATACTTTTCTTCATCGTTTGGTATACAACTCAACTTTCCTCCAGATAATTTCTTTATAAATAAGTGAGAATCGTAGCCAGATAAATTGTGAAATAGTACTGGAAAGAATTTTGGAATTTTTTATTTTAAATTACAATTTTGATGAGCAGCACCTCTATATTATCCAGTAATATGACAATCATAGCGTACTTTATCTTCATTTAGTTTTTCTCCACAAATGTGGCATGTTTTTGCATTATTAAAATCATGCTTGTTTTCATCAGAAAATATCATCTTTTTTGAAAATTTAATTTTGGTATAAATTTTTATGATATCTTCTTGTAAACTATCAACAAAAATTTGTGCAACATCATCTGTTTCATTAGTTGAAGTAAATGTAACTGAACTGCTTTGATAAATGCTTTCGTCAAAACATTTATTATAATAACAGAATTAACTTGGAACATGTTTTGGATACTGCTTAGTATAAGATTCATTCGGATTTGGTTCACAAGTGTCAATAGGTTTGATAAAACTTTCAAAGTCAGCATATACTACAAACGGAACTCTCATTGATTTATTGTGATTAGTAAATTGCATTGTTGATTTTGGCGGTGGAAGTTCGATACGTACTGAATCATGTGTTTCACAATAAGGTATATGTTTAGAGATATGTAAAGATTCTTCAGAATTAAACCCTAATAAACAATTTCTACAATAGTGTTTTTTGCAATGCTTATTAGATGTTTGTGATGAAAGTAATCTGCTTAAACTTTTTATTAAACAATAATGATTAGTAACACCATTTGAGATTAATAGTAAATCTATTAAATGTTTGCGATCATTATTCTTTGATACATGCAAACTATGAACTTCTGAGTTTTCATAACCGTATACATTGACACTGATATCTTGATTAGTTTTCTCAAATTGTGTAATTTGATTTAATGATACTGGAAATTCTATTTTATCCCAGTTTATTTTTTCAGCTTGATTTTTTAGTTCTTTATCTACTCTTTCAGGATGAATATCTTAAGGATTTAATGCTCTAGCAACACACCACTTAAAACAGTGATTATCTTCATTCTTTATATTATTTATTGCATTTTTAGTTGCTAAATTTTTATCAAGTGGAATGTATGATTTAGCTTTAATAGGATTATACTCACTAATATTTATATCCATATTTTCAACAGAAACAAATCTCCAACCTGACCCCGACTGTTGATATAATGATAATGATTCTAAAATTTTTTGCTTTTATATTTCATAAATCTCATCTAAACCTGTTGATTCTAATACAACTTGATAATTCGATCGAAATACACCAGTTGTGATTACAGTTTCTCCTGTTTTAATATCAGAACTATATAAACTTTTAAACTTTTATTTTCGTTTAGTACTTTAATAGCACTATTTTTAGCATCATTTATGAAGGATAAAGCATCGTAGCCTTCTATTCCTTTAGCTGTAAATTGTTTTGTAACATTCTTAACAGATGATTTCTTTAATTTAAATACTTTTTGTTATCCTAAAGGTGTAGGAGTTAAAATTGTTGATGATAAATCTGGAATATGTTCGACTTATATATTTCTCTGTTCGACTGATGGAGTTTGTATTAGTGTGTGCACTAACACATTAAACAATTCACTTTTTCGCATTCTATAATATTATTTAATCTTTCGCTCTTTTGCGATTTGTTCTAATTCTTTTACCGTTTTATTTTCCATTTTTATATAGTACGATTTTAAATCATTTTCAAAAAAATTTCTAATTAAAATATATACAAAAAAATGTAAAGTTTTTTTTTTTTTGTCAGGCTTTATTATTTCTATTTTAACCACTTAACGAATTTGCTCGACATATGTCGAGCAAACTTTTTTAGCCGAAAAAAATTTGCTCGAGATATGTCGAGCATTACCAAAAATTGGTATACTTTGAGAGCTAGCTCGCTATATGTCGAGCAAAGCTTCTGATTGGTTATAATGATATCTGATGCGCTTCCTGTACGATAAACTCTTCTTTTTATGACTGCCACGCGCCAGTGTTTACACATGGGCGGTTGGAAGTGCATTGCATTGTTTCGTGACTTTTTTTTAAGTGATTGATAATTTTGCATGAATTATCTGTTGCGTAACCTGCATTGTTGAATTATTTGTGCCCATTTTTTGTGTTACTTATAAATATGATGGATTCCGACAGTGACGAAGGAAGTTTATTGGGCGATACCGACTCAGTTCATGTTAGTTCGTCTGACGATGAGAGGAGTGATTCCAGTGACAGTGAAGGTTTCTCAGACGATGATTCTGAAGAAGATGAGCCTACGCTTGCAGACGTGCGTGCATGGCAAATTGAACCTCAACCAACGATACCTCATCCTAGGTTTCCATTTGTTTTCGACAACCAAAATATTCCTGCTGATGGAAATGCATTAGACTTTTTGAATTTATATTTTGACGATGAACTAATCAATATTATTGTCACTGAAACAAATCGGTATGCATTGCAGAAAGGCGATAGAGATTTTCCTAATACCAATGCAAGGGAGATTCGTGTATTTCTCGCACTCGTAATGTTGCAAGGCTTGGTAGTAAAGTCTAGTCATTGGCTTTACTGGTCAAAAAAACCTCTCTTAGACACTCCATTTTTTAGAGAGTGCATGCCTCTCAAAAGGTTCAAGGCACTAAAAAAATATTTGCACTTTGCAAATAGTGAAGACTACAATCCTGAAACTCACCCCCAACCAAAATTGAACAAAATTTACCCTATTTACCAGCTTCTCAGCAATAAATTCAAAACATTGTATAAGCTGGATCGTGACGTGACCATCGACGAAAGTCTAATGCTTTATAAAGGTAGACTCGGTTGGGTGCAATACATCCCTCTGAAACGTGCAAGATTTGGAATTAAATTTTATATGTTATGCGAGTCTTCAACTGGATACGTTTGGTCTACTATTATTTATACGGGCAAAGGAACACAAATGGATGAAAAGTATAAAGATCTTCCTGCAGTCTATAATGGACCCGCTACTCAACAAAGGTCTTTGTTTGACAACTGACAATTTTTATACTTCGCCTGCACTTGCTGAATTATTGATAAATAATAGAACTGACACATATGGAACCGTCAAGCAAAATAGAAAAGATATGCCCCCTCAAATAAATTCAAAGAAGTTGAAGAAAGGAGAGACTATTGCATTTCGCCGTGGAAAAGTTCTGACCATGAAGTGGAAGGATAAGAGGGACGTCACTTTACTTTCCACTGTTCATTCTTCGGAAATGGTTCAATGTCAACGAGGGCGCGTAGCTACCAGTATTCCCAGAATTGTAAAGGATTACAATGATACGATGGGAGGGGTCGATCGAGTAGATCAGTCATTATCTAGCTACCCCATCATGAGGAAAAGGGGAAAAAAATATTACCAAAAAATTTTTTTTCATCTTCTTGAATTTGCAGTATGGAATTCTTATATATTATATAAGCAAGCTGGACATACTAAAAAACCGTTGGACTTTCGAATGGATCTTATTGATCTTCTTGTATCCACGTATAAAGACAATTCAGTGAAGAGCAAAGGTCGTCCTAGCACAACTCCCTCTCCCCTTCGCCTCTCTGGTCGTCATTTTCTGGATTATGTTCCCCCAACAGAAAAGAAAGATAAACCGATGAGATACTGTGCTGTTTGTTCACAAAAGAGAAATGCGCTAGGAAAAAAAGTTCGAAGAGAATCAAGATACCAGTGCTCAGAGTGCGATGTTGGTTTGTGCGTCGTTCCATGTTTTCGTGAGTATCACACAAAAGTTGACCTTACGTAAGTCTGCAAAAACTTATTTTCTGAACTAAAGCCTTATATTATATATATAAAGCGTAATTATATATTGAAAGTCTTATATTATTTTTATTGTGTTACTAAGGAAAGAAAAGGAATAAGTTTCAGTTTCATGTCGTATTGGGTTTTATAAAATTGTTTTGAAAATTTTATAAGTGCCTGCAATTTCATTATAATCTCAAGTAGTTTTCTATTATTTCAATGTTCATAAATTTATAGATTGCCTTATTTTATTCTTATTATTTATAAATACGTGAAAGTTTCTTGTAATAAAACTACTTTTACAGTTAAAAATTTGAAATTTTTGTATGCGTGATTTTGCCTAGTCTCTACAATTTTACAGTGCCATAAATGTACATTTACGAAAGTTTATGTAATGTTATATAATTAGAGTTTTTAATAAAATCATAAATTTATAAATTTATTGAAATCAACTTTATATTTTATTGTTTAGAAATAGAGGAAATTAAGTTTGCAACTAGGTTCACTTCAATTTTTCAAGAATTTTGCAAGAATTTTATGCAATATTGCAATGCTCTACATATGTCGAGCAAGTTTTCAAAGGTCAATTAGGAAGGTCATAAATTATTAAAATATATTAAAATTTATTAATTATTATTATTTTCCTTTTTTGCATGGTTAAAACAGTAAAATCAATTAAAAAAAAAATAGATTTGTTTTTGACACACTTTTGAAAATTAATAGGTTCGTTAAGTGGTTAAAGCCATTATCTACTTTTTCCATCTTGCAATTCTAAATATCTACATCCATGCTTAGTTTCACGCATTGCACTATATTATGATTAATATTGTAATTTCTCCTGTTTCCATGTTTGTTCATGTAACTGTGACTGGTTTTTTCCTAATTGTTTTTAATCTTTCATATTTTCGATCTAATACTTTTTTGCTTAGTTTCTTTTACTAGGTGTATTCTAGGTCAACCAACTGGTTTTTTATCAGTTGCTTCTATTGCTTTTGACATGATTGATTCTTTACCTATCAACCTATTATCTACAGAATCATCAACAAAGTACTGAAGTTGTTAGACGTTTTTGTGATATTACTTTCTTTTAATAGATTTTGTAAATATTCTTTGTATAACTTATTTTTATTAAAAAAAGAAAATTATTTAACTCCTTTCAAAAAAAATTAATAAACAACATTCATTTTATTTTTGTCTGATTGTAAGTGTAAAAATTTATGAGATATTACAACAGCAAACGCTTCAGTATCTGCTGGAACAGCGGCATTTAATGTTGCTATAATTTGTACATATACTACTGATGATTTTAATCTTTCTGATTGTTTACTAAAAGCCTCCAGGAAAATGTTGTAGATTGTGGAACAGTTAGAGTATCACACTGCCTTGCGCAAAAAGTTACTGGAGGTGTCACTTTTGATTCAATACTTTTATAAAGATTAACTCTCTCTACATCTGATGGAATCACATGCGGTATAAACAATGATATTTTATCAAGATTAACTTTTCCTGCAGCTGCAGCAGCATTTCTAAAAATTGCTTCGGTATCACCTTTTCTAACAAGAGTTAGTGTATGTTTAAATCCGTAAATAACTTTGTTGTAATCATCACAGAATCCAAAAATGTGCTTTAAAGGTATACAAAATGAAAATGTTCCCTTTGTAGTGGGTTTCTAAATTATATATGCTTGTCTTACTGTAAATCCTGGGTTATCACCTGTTGTTGTTGAAGAATCTTTATACCACAATGGATTTAATCCTTGTGCTAATTGAAAGCCATTTGGACATTTGAGCATTCCTAACAGTGTAGTTGCTTGACTTGGATAATAAACTGACTCTACTTCTTGGTTTGATAATTGATATGATATTTGACTAAATAAGTGCATAATTCCATTATTTGTAAGTGTCACTACATCTGCATTAACATAAGATGCCCCATCAAGTTTAAGAAGTCTTCCTTCAAATAAGAGAAAAGCCTAAGGTGGAAGTGTGAACAAATCCTGTTGCTCAATGTTGATTCTTATTTCTCCAGCGCTATTTAAATTTGTGTGAGCTACTGGTTCATATTCATGGAATTCAAATCTTTCAATTCCATCATCCACAGTTCGGATTTCTGTAAAATTTAATACATCAGAAGTTGCCATTTTTTATATACATGAAAAAAATTTTTAATAGAAATAATTACGCAAGTCTAAGACCACAACCTTTTGAGACCACGACCTTTTTTTACTAGATCTTCTATTCTTATAGCTGTTGATATTATTGTAGACCCCATCATCATTTTATTTATATTTGGTGTAACTTCATCAGTTCCACTATTTAAATTTGAAAGTATTTCTCTAATTGTATTATTAATGACTGTATTTGGTTGTGAAACTTTAGATAATGCTTTTCTAATTAATTCTTTTCCTTTTTCAACTGCAACATCTCTAGCAGCTTCTATTGCTGATGTTGAAAGTTCTTTCCCTGCTGATTTAGCAGCAGTTATTGCAGTTTTTCCTAAATCGCTAGCAGCTAGCCTATTCAACATAGCTGATGACACTCTTGTTACATTTGATGCTGTTGCTGGTTTAAATAAGTTTTTAATAGTATCAAATATTCCATTACCACCAATAACATGTTTTTTTATTCTGTACATTTAGCATTTTTATGTACACTATATTTTTTATTAGAGATAATTTTGTATTGTCTTTTATTGGTTACTATCAATAATACCTTGTCTTAACAATTGATCACAAATTGAAACAGCTTCATTTCTTGATCCAGTATTACCTGCTCTCCGTGCAGCTTATACGTAATTCAAGCATATCAAATAGCACAATAAGGTCGCTAGGAAGAATTATTGGTCCTATTCATGTTCCCTTTGATTCAAGCTTTCTAGTTCTTATTATCTCTCTCCAAATGGGGGCTATTATTTCTTTATATTTTCCATTCCGAGATGACTTTGGTTTACCTGTATCAGTAGTTATTGCATCAGTTTGTATTAATATATCTCAATAATTTTGAAGATCAAAATCATTATATATTTCCTTTTCAGGATTGAACTTTGTTATCAATTCCCAAAGACCAGGAGTACCTGGTATTTTATTCCATTTATATCTATATCATCATTATTTATTAATATTGGAACTTTTCCTATAAATAATTTACCCTCTTTAGAATGTATTCCAAATTTAGTGTCGGTAGACTTTTTACTATTAGTATACCTAGTAGTGTACATCCTAAGATAGTCTGTTGCAATTTTTCTCAACTTTAAAAGTTTTTCCTCATCAGAAGGCATTATTTCTTTAACATGTTCAGCCATTATTTCAGGATAAGCATTTGAAAAAGTGAGTGCGAAAAGATTAGCTTGATCTTGCAACTTAGATATGTCCTCCTTTATTCCAGGTTGACTATCAATTAACAGCTTGTACAATTTTGTCAAGTCTATCTGTAAATTAGAACCACCTATCCTTTCATTCTTTTACAATTGTTTTTTATTGTCAAAAAAATATTCGACCGAACACATTATTTGTTTCATAATAAATTGTTATATAACAAAACAATTATTTTAATACTTTGTTGGGCCTCCCTTTGCTTGGATTACAGCTTCTAGAAGTATAGGCATTGATTCAACTAAAGATTTTGTTTCTTCTGGTTGAATTTTTTCCCAAGCTTCTTCAATTGCCACTTTGAGGTTATCTTTTTTGGAAAATGACCGATATTCAATTATTTGGTCTAAAATTTCCCACAAATGTTCAATGGGATTAAGGTCCGGTGGTTGTGCGGGCCATTTCAAGACCTCAACATTATTTTCAGCAAACCACTCCTTGGTTTTAGTGGCACTATGCTTGGGATCGTTATCTTGCTGAAATACAAAATCAGATCCTAACCGAAGTTTTCGAGCAAATGACTTCAAATTTTGCTTTAATATGTTTCTGTATTGCACCTGATTTATTGAAGTATCAATAAATTGGAGTTTTCCGACACCCTTCCAAGACATTGAACCTCATACCATCACGTTACCACCACCATACTTGACAGTTCCTCTCACGCAGCCTAATTTTTAGGCTTCTCAAGCTTTTCTCCCAACCTTTTGGGCTTCATCAGATGACTTTAAGTTGAATTTCGATTCGTCGCTCCACAGGATCTTTTTCCAGAAACTTAACGGCATGTTTTTGATATTCTGAGCAAACTCCAATC
Organism: Hydra vulgaris; assembly: GCF_038396675.1. Classification (NCBI taxonomy): domain Eukaryota; kingdom Metazoa; phylum Cnidaria; class Hydrozoa; order Anthoathecata; family Hydridae; genus Hydra; species Hydra vulgaris. The sequence continues at coordinate 31,148,759 of NC_088926.1, forward strand.
TTCTTTTCATGTGTTTCTTACTCAAATATGGTTTATTACACACAAGTCGTCCTTGATATCCTTGGTCTCGATACGATTTTTGATTGTCTGATGGGATAATTTGATTCCATAATTCTCTTCAGCTTGCTCAGCCAGTTTTCGAGCAGAAATGAAGCGATTTTTCTTGACTTGTATAATTAAGTTTCTATCAAAACTCTAAGAAGTCTTTTTTTTGCGACCCTGCCCTTTTTTTGTGGCTGTTGTTCCGATCAAATTCTTCATTATGTCGGATACTGTAATATGAGGAATCCTAGTCTCTTGCTGCACCTGACGATAGGTTTTACCCTGATTGACTAGATCGACAGCTAAATTTCTCTGAGAAACAGTCCAGTGACGTTTACTTCCAACCATTTTACTTAAAAAACATGAAATCTTTTTTTTATACGTAACTTTTTTTTTTTACTACAAAAAAACAGTTTTTCGTTATGCAATTTCATTAAGTGTATAAAAATTTGCTAAAATATTTCAACAAATTTCACATAAAATTAATTAAACTTACCTAAATATCGCTTGGTCGGATAATTTTTTTACAAGCCTATTTGATACTAAGTTTCTTTTAGGACAAATAATAAACCAAATAAAGCATGAATCAAAAAATATGAACGTTAAATAACATACTATTCCTAATAGAATTAAAATGACAGAAAAAAGTAAGTATTGCAATTCATTGTTTTTAGCATAATTTAGAGCGTAAACATTTCTTTTTAAGAAAAACTTGTTTGATCGGATAATTTTTTGAGACACTGTATTTAAAAAGATGTAAGAGAAAAACAAAACTTTTTAAAGACTTTTAGACATTTAAAACACATGTGTCCACTAGGACTTTAAAATACACGTATTTACTGGGAAAAAATTTCAAAATTAAAACAGCATTAGGCTGATACAATGATTTGAAAATGATATTTTTAATCCATTGTTTCAGCCTAATGCTGTTTTTAATCTGAAATTAACAATGAAACAACAAAACTATTTTAATACTTAATCAAATGAAACTTTTTTATCCATAAGTTTTACTAATATTAATGCTTTTTGAAAAAATTTATACAACTCCAGTACTACCTGAAACTTTAAAAAATTATAAAAAAAAACCTATGTTATTTACATTTTTTCTAGTCACATTAACTGGCAAATTTTATACCACTTAATCCATATTGAACCACTAATTTGGTTCAATATGAATTGATGTGTAAAATTTATTTAAAATATTCAACTTTGAATACATTTTTGATTTCCAACAAAGAGCAGTTAAAAATATCGTACCTTACACTTGTACTTAGTACTTGGTGCAAGATTATCTATTGTTATAAAACCAATCATATTTAAGATTGTTGTTGATGTTTTCTCTCTTTCGTCAAACCTTGAACATTTAACCATTAATGTTTGATCTGATGCAGAATTATTGTTTAGTTGCCACTTAAATTTAATTGATCGAGCTTCACATTCAACTAATTCAAAATTTTCTATAATCTTCTGTAAATACACTAAAAAAAAAACAACTTAAAATTAACAATTTAACATTTTAAAAGAGATGTTGGATTTCAAACCGGATGTTTTTAAGGTGCACATAAAATGCATAAAAAAATACTAAACTTTAAATGTAGACTAACTATGTTGTCAATTAATGCATTTGATTATTTAAATAAATATTTGTAAAATTTAGTAAAAATAACATTCGACAAAAAACGGAAAACAAAAGATTGAGTTTTCTGAGTCAGATTATGTTGAAGTAGTGATGAAGACTTTTTTCAGTTTTAGAAGAAGTGTGATACTGAATGAGAACAAATAAACAAAATGATAATTAGATAATTTTTTGTATATTCCATATTAGTATGCCTATTCCATATTTCTAACCCCCTACTCCATGTTAATGATCCATTAAAGAAAACTACAAACTCCTTATAATATTGTTAAAGTTGTCTTTTTTCACTGACAATTTTTAGGCAATCAAAAAAAAAATTTTTTTGTTATACTAATGGTATATATTTTTATACCTTTCTCACACCAAATGAAATCCCAATATATTATACTTTAAACTTACAATGCGTTTTGACTTATGTATATATATTTTTATATTTTTTTGATTATACATACACAGATATAAACAAGTTTAGCCTTGCAATAGTAACATTTTACTTGAACAGAGACTTTATTAAACATTTTAAAACAACTACCAACCTCAATTGAATACAGATTATCTAACAAATCTTTAAACGAAAAAAAAAGTCTATTCATTAAGATGCATTAAAAAAGTCTGCATTTTATAACATATCTTTAATACTATCCAAATCTGAACTCTCCTAACACTAATAAAAATAAATTACACATTATTTGGTTTAGTGGAACCGAGACATTAACAAACATTTTAAAACAATTTGCAACCTCAATTGAATATAGGTTATCTACCAATTCTTTCAAGGAAAAAAATTCTGTTTATAAAGATGCATTAAAACAAATTTATTAAATAATATTTATTAAATAATATTTATTATTTGGTTGTAGAAATATTCTTAAATATAATTGATATAAAATTTTGCATTATATTATAAGCTCTACAAGTTTTTCAACAGAAACACAAAAAAAGATAGCTACAGTTGCATGCCAAATTTTGAGCAACAAACTCATTGCTAGTGTTGCAAACTGCAACAATATTAAAAAACTACATGCCCATTAATTAACCAATGTCTATCAAAAAATATTTTATATATAGCCACTATAACATAAGCTAATGCCAGTTTTACCAAAAAATCCTATATTGTTATCAGGATTATCTTAGCAAATTTCGAATCACTTGAATTTGACATTAGATGCCACTGCAACCCAAAACATGTATTTTTAAAACATATTTTATTTTTTTGCTTTTAATTGCTAAATAGCATGAAACTTAGAGTTTCATAAAATTGTTGTATTTTTTTCATTTAAATTATTTTAATAGAAATAGTTTTTTTAACAATTTAAAAAAGTTATAAAAAAAATCATTTTATCATACTATAACATGGTTTCAAAGGTGTAAGGATTGTGAAAACGTGTTTTAATGTTTATTTGCAGTCCTGTTGTGTAGGGTTAAAAATCAAATCAAAAACCGTAATTGAGGACTTTCATAATGTTATAGTGCATTATTTTTACATAAATTACATAGTTTTAAATAATCATTTATACTTTTTTTCTTAAATAATTGATTGGGTCGATTTATTTGTTGCTTTTTTAATATTGGATTTTTTTGTACCATCATGGTTATGACCGACATGACAAAAAAAAAAAACATTAAAATATTTGCAAAACTTCAAGTAAAAACTATGAAACTCAGCATATAATAATATCAATATGTGCTAAATAAACAAACAAAACGGTTGTTTTTTTTTTTATACTGTTCGCTGCATTAAGTTAGGCAAAGTTGTTTTGTTCAGAAGTGGTAAAAAGTAAACATTACAAACATCACACTACATAGAGGTAATATTTGAAAAAATTTTAAGACTTAAATGATGTAACTTTTGCATACAAATTATATATATATATATATATAAATTTAAATATATATATATATATATATATATATATATATATATATATATATATATATATATATATATATATATATATATATATATATATATATCAATATATACATAAAAATAGAATTGTAAACAATTGATAAAATTCACTATTCTGCTTTTAGATTGCTTTTAATGTGTCGTAATTGTTAAAATCTTATTTGTTACAAGAGCTTAAAAACTAATGATATTTTGAAAGTATTTTAGAGAATCGCCTAATTTATTTAAATTTCAAACCTCTCTAAAAATATTTTAAACTAATTAACAAAAAAATTATAAATTGAAATCAAAATCGGTATTCGGAAAAGATTATATTTCCTAGTAATTTATTTCATAAAACAATCTTATACTTAACATAATCTTTTGTTAGTTTATTACAATTATTTATTTATTTTATATTTGATGCATTCAATGTAGTATTTTTAATAAGGATTATAAACAATTTATAGAAAGATTTTATCAGTTACCAATAAGATATTCGTAAACGTAACTTATGTTCTAAAACTTATTAGGTCAAAAGAACTTAACACGATATTAAATTAATAAGAAACAAAAATACATTTGTGAAAAGAATTCTCTTAAACAAAAGCAATTCTCCCTTTTTTTATACTATTTATTTAATTTATACTATAAATAAAAAATTTTTTGAGTTTCCCTTTGCTTATACAAATCTATGATAATCTTTCATAGAGAGACTGTATTTTAAGTAATAAATAAGTTAGCAGACGATTAGAAAAAAATAATATATTTGAAACTATTTTACATTAATTTGAAACTAAATTTTACACTCAAAGCTTTACTATTTTACATTCCTTCAAACTAAATTAAAATTTTTAAAAGCATATTTAACTTAAAATGTATCAAAATTAAACTGTTTTTTATAGAACAATTTGTTTTTTTTAAAAATTCTCAGTCACGATTAAAAAATTTTTTTTAGACCTAAAATTTTCTGAATAAATGTCACATAAACGATGTTAAAAGATAATTTGAATATTTTTAAAATAAAGTTTTTGCTTGACAAAACGCTTTCAACATTTTAAAAAAGCAAGCAGCATAATGCTTCTTAACAAGACCTGTCAAAGCATTTTTTTGGCCGAATTTAGTTTCATTAATTTATCTCTAAATTCTTAAATAAAATTAAAAAAAAATAAAAAAATAAAATAGTAATTATGTTTAAATAATAAAACTTTATAGGTTTTCTTTAGGAAGAATTTTATTAAATACTTTTAAATGCTCGAACAATTTTGCTTATGTTCTAATTAATAATAAAAAATGTAGAAAACAAACTATGACACTGTGACTTTAAAAATAAAGTTTGATGTATCAATATTATATCAATATCATAATGGTATTGATATAATGTTAATATTATGTTAATATACAACAATAATAATAATAATAATAATTTGATAAAAATCTCAAGGAAATGGAAGAGACTATATTTCATCTGAGCTTCCAACTCTAGGTGCTGTTCTTCGTAAAGCTATAAAGAGTTGTCAGAAAGGAAAGTATATCCATTGGATTGGAAGTTGTGTAACAATGGAAAAAAAGTGATAAAGAAGAGTGCTCTAAAAGTGAACTCGAATGTTCTAGTTACACTGAACATATTAATTTATTAAACATAAGTAATGATTTCAAAGTAAAGTGAAATCAGATAAAGATTTAAAATACTGATATTACTGCAATAAGATATGACGATTCAAACACTACTGCAGCTGCAATTGCTTCAGGATTTTTAAAAGATTTGGTCTTAAATGAATTTTGTGTTAGGCATTTAATAGAAGAGCTTGATGGGAAAACAACTTCAAAGACAGGGTTTTCTGGACTTATTGGTAAGTTGCTTCTAAGGCTACTGAAAAGGAAAGAAATTACAGTTTCAAGTCAATATCTATAGGTCATGGTTTAATTGAAATTGGTGAGAAAATAATAAAAGAATTATATTCAGATCGACAATATGCTTATAAAATATGCCAGACAGTAATTTCAGGAACACTTACTGAAGGTTTGGCGAACCAAAAACCAAACACTATAGGTCATTCAAGGTGGCTCAACACAATTTCTTCCTTACTTTAATTGCGGGTATGCAAGCATGGGCTAGAGGGAGATGACCTAAGAAACTTGGAACTAATTGTTAAGTTTCTTGTACCAGTATACTTCCTTAAATGGTTCCAAATCAAAGTGAAGCATAGTTGGATAGAAGGCCACAGCACATCTTGAGCCTACACAACCTTATCAAACTTCAAGATGCAAACGTGCAAAAAGTTATTAAAAAGTATTTGAGATCATCTGCATGGAATTCTCACTCCGAAATGTTATTGCAAACATTACTTTGCAGCCAAAATAAAATTGAAGAGAAAAAAGAGTGCAAGAGCAGAAAATAGATCTATAATGCCTCGTTTCAACAGCAAGAAGGACCTTATTCAATTTTAGCATTCATTTTTAGTACCTCTAGTAGTTATAAAGATTGAGGTGTGATTTTCTTTGTTGTTTGTTAACTTATATAACCTTTATATTTTAAATAAGCATTTATAAAACCAGGTACGCTAAAATAAGGGGTTGGGAGGGATGGAGGTGGGTTTGAAGAAAGGAGGGTTTGAGAAACACTTTAATAATTTTAAAACTGTTCTATATTTACCGATATTAATGAAAAAAGTTTTCAAAGTTTTTTTACCGCCGATATAGGATAGTCCTAGACATAATACAACATTGGTCCCCCTCCCCATTTGAGTTAAATTTTAAAACATATCTATTTTTGCAAATGTTACCATTATTCCGATAAATTTATGCCTTTCTTTAATGTATACAGTACTGGCCAAATTATTACAATAATTGAGAAAAATATCAAAATTAAACTTTATTATGGGCCAAAAAATTTGCCACACAAACAGTGGATGACTGGAAAATGGTAAGTTGTCTAAATTTTTGATTACTTCTATACTGTCCAGAAGAATAAGTTTTAAATTTGATTAGCAACAAACAAATTAAATAAAACTTAATTTAAATTACTAGAATATGATTAATTGTAATAACTGCAAGCCTACAAAAGTAGTTTGTGTGATCCACTGTATATGAGTTGGGTGTGTTTAAGGTATGCTTTTCTGATGAACCAACATTGGAAATATTGGACAACAATTGCTGCTATGCAAGAAGAAGACCAGGAGAAGAACTTCTTCCATAGTGTCTGGTGCAGAAGGTCAAACATCTAACTAAAGTCATGGTTGGGAGAGTGATGGCATGATGAATGCTAAACAGTACTAATGCTAAACAGGCTCGTCTGATTCCTAAACTTGAGGACTGGTTGCCTGATGGGAACTCTATTTACATACAAGATGGGGCACCCTGCCATACTTCAAACATCATCAAGGATTACTTTGTTGACATCGGTATGGAGGTGATGCCCTGGCCGGCAAAAAGTCCTGATATAAACCCAATTGAAGAGATATAGCACAATCTGAAAGACAGAGTAAACGAGGTCACCACCACTAAGTTGACTTAATCGAACGCATTGATCATGTATGGTTTCACAACCTGGATATTACACAGTTAATTTCCAAATACTATGCAAGTATGCCAAGTTGAATTGCAGCGCTTATAAAAACCGAGGGTGGTGCAACCAAATACTAAAAACATATGCACAATGAGTAAATTGTACACAGTACATGTATGTTTGCTAAATTTGGACTTATATCTTGAGCATGAGGAATAAAAACCAGTTTTTAGTGTAAAAAAAAAAATTTCTATCAATTATCATATTAATTTTCCCAGTACTGTATACCTGAAGGCGAAAAAATTCTAAGGGCAGACCTTTTTAGTTAAAGTTAAAAAGTACGGGATGCACTAGTGTACACCTCTGATATATATATATATATATATATATATATATATATATATATATATATATATATTATATATATATATATATATATATATATAATGTTAATTGTAACTTTTGCCATTAATTAGGTTTTTAATAGATACAAAAAGAGAGGGTGTGTTCTGTTCTTTGAAAACTCAACTTTAAAAAGGTTTTTTAAAACTGAGTTTAAACTTTTTTAAACCATTTGCTTCATCAGTAGACTATTGTAATAAGGTACCCAATAAAGTTAAATATTTTTGATGCAGATATTATCTAATCCTATATAAATGGATGAATGATCTTTAAATCTGATCAAAATATGTATTCTATGATAAAATGATCTTTGAGGTCAATATTGTTTATAAAGTTGATTGCTATATATGCCATTTCATTTTAGTATAACATGACTAATGACATCCTTGTGTTGGGATGGGAGTACAGTTTTAAAAAAACCTATTGAATATTTTAAAAAGTTAAAAATTAATCAAAAATGTTACTATTTCAAAAAAAAATTTGAAAAACCTTGGCACAATTTTGATGCAAACATCACCCATTTAATTCAATAAAAGTAACTAAACTTACCATAAGCTCCATGATAAAACCAAATGCAGTAAATAAACATTAACATCTAAAGATTTAAATGAAACTTTTGAATAATTACTTAAAATGCAAGTCCTTCTACAAAAAATAAGATACAAATTATCTTATTAAAGCACAAGTGGTGTAGGTCACATTCTTGTTTTGAGATATTAAAATTTTTTCTACAAATGTTATTTGAAAATCAGTAGCGTAGTAGTAGTAGTAAGTCTGCTATTTATGAGTTACTATAGGAGCTAGAAGTTACACCATTAGTGCATTAAACAGAATGCATTTTTCTAACTCAGAAAATCATAACATCATATCTAACTCAAAAAATAATAAAATTGGAGTTACACCACTTGTGTTTAAATGGGCTCAAATATTGAAAAAATTACCTTTACTTTTTTTTTAAGAGTGCAAGAGAGTAAATGTATCTTTGCATAATTGCGATTACATGAAATATATTGATGAGGTTATAATGAAAGAACTATTTTTCAGACTTCAGTACAAACATTGACTAAAGGTTTAGGCTAAAGCAGTAATTATCCAGATATGAAGGACTTATATCAAAACAGAAGAGCATTTAGCTATTTTTTTTTTTTTTTAATTTAACTTTTACTGAAAAATTGTGATCAAGGTGCCAACAGATTCTACCTGTTGACAAGCTTCCCACCCCTTCTTAATCTATTAGGCTGGTGTAGGTGACTAGCCAACTCATTCTATTATTCCCTAAGGGTACAGCTCCAAAACTCGGTTATATGGTTCTGAAGCCGGTTGGTAGTCAAACATCCCAAACTCTAAGGCAGCTCACAGAGAGGTTGATTCCATCAACAGCTGTAAAAAACTAGATGATCAACAGTGCCATGTGGCGCTTGGATGGTGCCTCTGTTCGTACTTTTGGTGTGCATTGTCGAGGCCACCCTTAAAGCACTTTCTTACATCCTAGGGTTTATTATTGGTAATAGGGCAATTGCTTGGACTAATGACGGTATACTGAGTACAATCTGTGCTTTGAGTCAAAATCTTTAACCAATTTAAAAAATGACTAAAGTATCAAAAAACTATAAAACAAAAAACCATCTTCATCACCAAGTTCTCAAATCTTTCAGTCGCTAATACTTGTGGTCTTCAAAGTAACTTTTCTTTAGTTATCTCTTGCAAAGATCCCCACACCTATTTGCTCTTTATTAGACTAATTTGAGTTCAGCCGTCTTATCTTATGATCGTAGTGTTATTGGTTACCTACCTTCAATTTGTAAAGACTCCAATAATCACATGCTTGGCTTGGGCATTTAAATTCGTAATAGTTCAGCCATTAATTGGGAAACTAGGTTTAAATCCACAAACTATTTTTTTATGCGGATTAGCTTAGCACCACTTCACTCTTTCACCTTTCTCTTTGTTCTATATCGCTCTCCTTCATATCAAGACTGCACTCTTTTGGATATTATTTCTGATTAAATTGACCAACCCCTTTCTCTTTACCTTTCAGTGAATATTGTTGTTGTTGATGACTTTAATGCTCATCACACTGATTGGCTTGGCTCTAGTGTCAGCGACTCTGCATGTGTTAAAGACCACTACTTAAAACCTCACTCTTCTCTGTGGTTTTTCTCTCATTGTGCTGCTACAACATTCAATCATAACCATTACTTCTATATCTATCACCAAAACAATCCTCTAGAAAACAGATCTCTGTTTACTATTGCTAGGAAGCATTGTAATAAAGTCTAACACTAAATCCTGCTATTCTCAGGTCAAAAAATCTCATATTTCATCTCAAAAATTAGACTCCAGAGACTTCTGGAAGATCTTTAACAGTGTTTATAATAAGTGCAAATCTGTTCATCCACCTCTCTTGCATGGTTCAGATATTGTTACCTCACCTAAAGACAAAGCTGAATTGTTGGCTAAGAAATTTTTATTAATCTTGTCTCTTGATTCCACTAAACACACCCTACCAGATATAGTCAACAAACAAAATGATCCAATGCTTGACATTTGTATCACTCTAGCTTTTGTAGGGCATCTAATATTCCATCTATTTTGAAATAATTCTGGAGAGCAATCAGACTCGTTTAGCTACCGTCCCATTAGTCTTCTTCCGATCATAAGCAAAGCTTTTGAGTCTTTCATTAACGAACACTTAATCACTCATCTTGAATCCAGATAAATGCATTTGATAGATGTGGAAAGGTTAAGGCTATTGCTCTCAACATTTCTAAAGCCTTTAATAAAGTTTGGTATACTGGTCTTCTCTATAAGCTCTCATTATACAATCTATCAGGTAAGATCTTTTAGGTTGTTTAACCCTTTCTTACCAATTATAGTATAAAAGTTATTCTCAATGGACAACACTCTTCTTCATTTCCAATTACTGTAGGAGCTCCTCAAGGTAAATCCTTAGCCCCATACTTTCTTTAATTTACATTAACAATCTCCCAGAAAATCGTATATCTAAAGTGGCATTACTTGCCAATGTTTCAACCATTTATTCTGGTCTTGATAAGAAGCCAACACTCTCTGATTGCTTAGAGGAAGCATTTGAGCTAAAAAAGGATTTCCCTTTTTTTTTAGAGCACGGGGCTCTCAATGGCTGGTGAACTTTAACTCAGATAAAACTTTTTTTCAGCAAATAGTTATTGCAACAACCTAGATCTTTGTCTATTTATAAACGGTAAGGTACTCAATGAATCATCTACTCTTTGTCTTCTAGGATTAACTCTTACTTCGGATCTTTCTTTAAAATAATATATCAAATCCATTGCAAAATTAGCATCTGCTATGGTTGCAGATCTTTTTATTGCGCTCACCACTATCATACTCAGGATTCTATTCTTTATCTCTATGAATCTCGAATCTTGTTTGAAATACTGTTGCCATATCTGGAGCAGAACTTCAAATGATGCCCTTTCTCTTTTAGACAAAGTGCAAAAACACCTTGTAAACTTAGATAGACCTGCTTATGCAGCCAATCTTCAACCATTTTCAAATCATGCAAATGTTGCCTCTCTTTCTGTTTTCACTAAATACTATAAAGGGCGCTGTTCTAAAGAGATAGCACCTCTTATGCCATCAACTAAAATTCTTTTTCATGTTACACATCATTCAACTAAGCCATATCCTTTTACTGTGACTGTTCCTAAGTGCTCCAAAAGTTCTCATTTGTCTAGTTCTTTTCCTTAAACACCAGTTCTTTGAATATCGCTTCCTTTATCTTGTTTTCCTGATTCATACAATTTGCTATCTTTTAAGTCCCCTGTTAATCATTTTCTTGCTTTACAAACTTCATATTTTCTTTTCCAGTAACTCTAATAGTGGTTACTGGTAGCCTTGTTGGAAGTGCAGATGTTTTAAAAAAAAAAAAAAATCAAAATGTGCAAAATATATCAAGGCAGTTTTAAAATAAATCAACAAATGTAAAAGAGAGAGAGAGAGAGATTAAATATAAATAGATTGTTAGCCAGCCCAATGACACCCCATATACTACAGAATATCTAATGAATTTAAAATTACTAAACTTCAATGACCTATTTTTTTTATGAAGTAATATTACTATATCAAAAAATATTCTTAATAACACAAAAACCCTGTAAAAATATATTCTTGACTAACACCCTGATATATATATATATATATATATATATATATATATATATATATATATATATATATATATATATATATATATATATATATATATATATATATATAATTTAATCTAGGTCTTGAAGCAAATGTTTTTAGGTCTATATTGTGTAGAATATCCATATTAAGATGACTATGACACATGTTGGTACAAAAATATGAGTCTGTTTTTCTCAAAATCTTTAAATACTTTTTTTGCAACTGTACAATTAAAAATTTAAGTTAAAGTATTAAAACCTATTTCAATAGTTTTTGTGAAACCTAGATGCTTTGGAATGGGAATTGCTCAAAAAATGTAAAAACCTGAACGCCATTAACAGTTAATAAAAATGACAAGTTTTCTGCAATTTACTTAACCAGATAGAATACAAAATATTATATTAGTGAAACTGAAAGCAAGAAGTACACAATACTTCAAGTACGCAAAAAAGAAATTAAAAATTGCAATTTTTGAACAAGTTGAAGAAATTATTAATACAATATTATTCAAATTTTTAAAAAGAATAGAAAACCTTAATTTAAACCTTAATTTTTCAAAAATTTTATCAACATCCATAATCCATAAAGAATCCATAATCCAAAAAGAATCTATCAAATTTTAAATAATTATAATTGTTGAAGGCTTCAGCAATTATTATAACTGTTTAAGGCTTAAACATTCATAAACTTTAATAATTATATATGTTTAAGGCTTCTAGTAATTATAATTGTTTAAGGCTTAAAAAATTATAATTATTTAAATTTTATACTTTTTTTTTTGTTTCTTTGCGAAATCTCAAGAGCTAAAACTTAATCTTACATAAAATTCTTTTTAAATAATCTTTTTTTTTAATTTTGAGTGATCTTGTTTTTAACTGCATCTAATAATTGCACCATTAATTCAAAAATTCAACAAGAAAATTGAAGTCTTTGGTGCTATGAATTTAGATATCGTACTAGTGAATTTAAATCTAACAATAATTGTCAATGTAAAACCCAATTAAAATAAAACTATTTTAATTAAGTTACGCATTGTTGCAATAATGATTGATAATGATTTGGATAAAATAATTATTAAAATTTTAATTTTTTTCTTTTAACTAATTATTATTTTGTAAATAAATTAGATTATTTCAAGTTTCAAATTAGATTTGACAGATAAAAGCGAATTAGCTCTTACAAAAAATACAAACATTTTGTTGAAAGATAGCAAAAAATAAACAAAATAATAGAATATTTAAATCAGTCATAAAAATTACATAAATCACTTTAACTACAATTATCGTTAGAGTTTTTGTTCACATGGTTATGAGAAAATAACAGCGTAAATCACAAACGTAAATAAACAAGCATCGGTGCTTGTTCAATATCTACAATAAAGTACAATAATAAATTATAAATTTTTTTGTTTTCAAACTTATTTATATTGTTTTACATTTAGCTAAAGCAGGACTTCTAGAAAATCATAATGCACTTTTTATGCTTAATTCTTGATAAAAATATGTCCATAGTGAAATAATAATAGACTTTTATATAACAAAGTTAAATAGCTTCAATAAATCGTTAAGAGGCTGCCCATAAATTAAGTCAACAATTTTTTAGCTATTTTTTTCTCGCCCTCCTCTTTTTTATTAATTTTTCAAACCTCCAGAGACTCTCTCTCTTCCATAAACTTACGTTAGTATTCGATAACATCCTTCCCCCATTCCGTTTCCTTTCCTTCTGAATATATCTATTGCCATAATAGTATGAAAAATTTATCACAATTTATAAACAGTGCAGAGTCACAATCCTTGAATGTGTCAACCCTCAGCAATTTAACTTTAGACCTAAACCCTCTTTACGTTTAATTTAGACACAGTGAAAGACAATTATTTTTAATAGAGTCTAGTTCAACAAAAATGCATTAACTTTAAATATAAGTTAGGAGATCATATTTTAGCTTGGTCTTCTATTCCAATAGATCTCAGTTAATGAAAAAGTTGACTTTGGATTCACAACTAAACTATAAAAAGCATATTTCAAACGTTGTACATGCAGCTAATATTAGACCATGCCTTATTTCAAAACGTTTCAAGTCCCGCGATCCTAGTATTTTAGTAAGAGCCTTCAATACATACATTAGGCCTGTATTTGAATATTGCTCCCCAGTTTTGTCGTCATTTCATGCTGAACTGATAAAGGTAGTTGAGAACGTGCAAAAACGTTTTACAAAGAAAATCCTGCACTTAACCAATTTGATCTACTATAACTGACTTCAGTTGCTTGATTTGGAGTCGCTTGAAATAAGGCGTGTAAAATATGAATATCAACTTGCTTTAAAATTCTGCATAACATGGTCTTACTTGGTAAATCTATACTTTTTTTTATTTACAACAAAAACAACACGCGAGGACATAAATATAAAATGCACAAATAACCTTTTACCTATGGGTTAATGGCTACTAAGGGTTTATAGCTTTAACCTACAGATTGAATCGTTTCAAAAAAATGTTCAAGATTTAAGGAATGAACTTCACGAAATTCAAGTTGGTATGACCTTTGTTGATGATATGTGTGATGACAAGGTAAAATCATTTGATGAAAAAATTAACAAAGTAACGGAAAAAATAATAAATGTAAAAAAAATTTAAGGGAAAACTTCATCGGATAACTGTGACCTCAAACTAAAAAGCGTTGATTTGGAAGATCAGAGCAGGAGAAGTAATTTTCGAGAAAGATTTTGAAGTCATCAAAACTAAAGTGAAGAAATTGTTTGCTAAGAAGCTTGAAATTGATCGAAAAATAAAAATTGAACGAGCACATAGAGTTGGCAAAGTAAATCTCGGTCGAGAGAAAACTGTTGTTTTAAAACTGCACGGTTTTGAAAATAAAAAATAATAATGGAAAAGGTCTCCAAACTTAAAGGTACGAATATTAATATTAACGAAGATTTTAGTGAGACGACGAGAAAAATTTGCAAGGAGCTATTTGCATAGATGAATGCCCATAGGCAAAATTGTTATTTTGTCAAAGTTATATATAATAAACTATTAGTTCGTGAATTCAAACAAGACAAATCGAACGGAAGTCAAAGTTTGCATATCATATATAAAAATAAATAAACAAATTATATTTTTATTACAAATTTTTTCATATATAAGATTATTCTTTTATTTATCAAAAATGGCGATTAATGTTTTAAAGAAAGTTGATTTTGAAAATTTAAATTCTTATCCTTTTGAGTACAATCTTTTTAATAATCCTTCTAAAGAGAACTTAAATATTTTTCAAGGAACTTAAATGAGTTTAATAAAAAAAAATATTTTGATCCCTATGAATTTAAAATTGAAAAAGATATAAGTTCTTTTTCTATACTACACTTGAACATAAGAAGCATGCGTCAAAATTTTGAGAATTTTAAAAAATGAAAGGGTTTAGGAAATAAACCTTTTGTTACATATATATATATAAAACAAAAAACATTTAGCTTTTATATAATAAAATATTCATCTCAATTAGGAGAAGCTTGGCGTGAGTAAAACTATCCCTAAAATTAATAAGGTGTGTAACATGTATTGTTGACGATATATTGGTTCACGTTTACTTTTATTTGTACTACTCCATGCAACGTTTGCATAGTTTAGATGGCAATGGATAAATTAATCATATGGCTGAGTTAAGGTTTGCTTATTTAGGATGTTTCTTGTTTTATATAATATACATTCCAATAGTTTTAGATATTTTACTGCCCAAGTTTACAATGAGCTTTTTCCATGAGAGATTTTTATCAATATAAACGCCTAAAAATCCGATGAAGCTAACAAATGACAAGGCATGTCATTTGGCAGTAAGTTTTTTTTAAATGAGGGTGAAAAAAAAAATCAATTTGTTTTATCAATAATGAGAGATTATTTGTCTTAAACCAATCAGAGATTTTAATTAGTTCATGTTTTCAAATAGAGAGTTTAAGTTACTGTAAGATAAGAACAAATTATTCTGCAAACACAATAGTCATTAAGCTTGAGGCTTTATAAAGATCATTGATGTAAATAAGAAATTGTAAGGGTTATAATATTGATTCCTGGGGCACTCCACATGTAATAACAAGCAAATTTTTATGCCAATTTGAATCAAAACGGACAAATTGCTTGCGATTACTTAGATCGTTTGTAATCCATTTTAAAACATCACTAGTTATTCCATAATATTGTAATTTGTTTAGAAGAATTTCATGATCTATGGTATCTAATGCTTTTGCTAAATCTATGAAAACTCCCAAAGCATGTTGGGAGTTTTCAAACGATTTAGTTATACTTCTTGAAAACTGGATATATGTATGTTCCGTAGAATTATTTTTTTTGAAACAATATTAATTGTTATATATGAGGTTATTACTTAATCGGTTTTTATATACTCTTTTATAAAAAATTATTTCTAAAAATTCTTTGAGAAAACGCAAAGAATGTATATAGTACGGTTTTTGCTAAACTTAGATGAGAGAAAATTCTTTGTCTGATGGAACATGAAAATATCCTAAAAAGAAAATTTTTTTAAATAATCATATGAATTAATAGCAATGTTTTCATTGAAATCATTTGTGGCGAAGGCATTGTTTCGTTTGAGCATTTTAAAAGCACATTCAAATTTATCAAAAGTTAGCTCAAAGAAGTTAAGATGTGATGTTAGGAAAACAATTTTCAAAGTTATCAGTAGGATGAATTTTTTTGGCTAGTTTTTGGCCAACAAAAAAAAACATTTATTTAGTTTAGCAGCTATCTTTTCTTGATTGACCAAAAACTCTTTGTTTAATTTAATGGTTTTGGGTAAAGACATTTTTGTTTTGTTTCTGCATGTAATTTCTTGAATGATTTCCCAAGAGCGTTTAGAATTTAGTTAATATTTTAGATATTTAATATATGTTTTTTTTAATGTATTGTTTTTGTTTAATTTTCGAAGATTTTCTTAGTTCCTTGGTGGTCCATGGTAATTTATTGTTTCTGATTCGTATTTATTGAAATCTGATTCGTATGTTTCAAAGAATGTTTTTAAAAAAGTGTTGCTGACTGAGTTTACGTCGTTTAGAATGTTGATATGTTCACAATGTAGTAAAGATAATTGTTCCTTAAACCATGTTCAATTTGCTTCATGAAAAATACGTTTCATATGAAATTGGTTTTGTTCGTGGCAATATTTTGTTATTAATATTATTAGAGAAAAATATTGGAAAATTGGTCTGAGATATCGTTTTTGATTACGTCCTTTTTAATAGTTTCATTAAATAAATCTTCGATTATCTATAATAGGGGAGAGGAGTTTATACACTTTTTATACACGTTTATACACTTTTTATATTTTCTGACATTAAAAGCTAAATATTATATTTAGAGTGGAAATAGTAACTTGTAAATGTAACACTAAGTATCCTGCATATTTTAGTACCACAATTTTATTGATTAGAACATAATTAAAATAAATACAGCACAAAAAGTAAGGTAAAGATTTGTGTATCAACCTGCCCCATGGTGGGGCAAGTTGATACACACCATGGTGCAAGTTGATACATTTAATAAGACTTAAAAATGAAGCTTTAAAAAACTAATTAAGTAATCAAACACAAAAGATTAGGTAAAAAAACATAAAAGTTTAGGTAAACAGGTAAAAAAACACATAAGATTAAGTAAACAAATACAAAAAATTAAGTAAACAAGCTAAAAAATGATGTGTTTTTTTTTAATCACTCTAAACAATTTTTACAAATAAAAGCAGGAGTACCCTCTGTACATCTGTAGCTTGACTATTGGCATAAAAAATAGTTCAAGCAGATGTGGAGTGCAGAAGCTACTGGGCTTTTCTTACATATCGCTAATGAATCTGAAAGAACTGATGTCGACGGTTGAAATTCAAATGAAGCTCAGTTCATAGTGACGTCTACTTGAAGATGACCATTGTTTTCAGCAGTAGCAATTTCCTCCACGTTCAAAGCAGAATCGACACCTCCAGAAACTGTAGGATCTGGCTTGTCACTAACAGGCGAGGGCAGAAACAGGACAGCGTCAATCCAAAAACGATTAAAACGAAAATCCTTGTAGATTTGAAGCCTAACTGTATGTTAGCAGATGACATGGCAAGCTTTAATGCATTACAACATATAGCGGGAATGTCAAGAGGCTGCATTGGCCGCTTCTGATAGACAGAACATTTTCATGTCTTTTCATGAGCCCTTTAAACCAGTCTACTCCTGCAGATTAAATGGCATGCCAGGAACAAGGAATTATTTTTTGTAGACTCTTAGCATACTGATATGCAAGCTTTTTTGTTTCTTTTGGCGAAAGACCAAAAAACATTTTCGCTGCGTCTAGCAGATAATTAACAAGTTCAAGCTCCTCTGCAGCAGTAAATAATAGTTTGTGTTTGGGATAACCAGATGTAAAAACTCTTTCCTTGGCTTTTTTGCAGAAACGAAGTAATATCATTTTATCTAAGCCATGGGTCAAGGCGACAGTTCTGAGACTTTTGCTTTTTTGAAATAACTTCCTCAGCAGCAAGTTTAAGAACTTCCGATGAGGCCCCAAAAGTAGTTTTCCTTTTATATGTTCGCACCAGCTGAAATTATAAAAAACTAAAAATGTTTACTTTCTCTGGTAATTTAAATATATTTAATACCAATATAATTACAATACGAACTTTTAAAGTGTTTACAAATATACGAAAACATTGATACTAGCGGTACGGCAACTTAAACTCTGTTATAATTGAGCCACTGAGATGCATATTGGTATAAGTCACTCATATCTAGTTTGGTATAAGTCTGACTAATATCACTATGGCTGTAAACAAAAACAGCTGCTTATAAAGCAAGTGCTCTAACCACTGCGCCACAGCCGCATATATCAAGATATCAACCAAATATCATCACAATAACACAGAATATCAAGAAATAAACCAGAAATATCATCAGCTGTTTAGTGAGGAGCATAACAAAAAACAGTTCCAGCATCATTATCGATATCATTAGACTTATACCATTCTGCCATGTAATAGAATAAACAAAATGCTAACCAATGGTGGCAATAATTCAAAATATTGAAAAAAGTGACTTATACCATTATGCATTTCATGGGCTCAATTTTCATTGGCGGATTTTAAAATTAGGGCGCGTTTTTTAAGAAACGTGAAATATAAGAATGGAACAACTTAGTTGGATTGCAATCCAAAAGATTGGATTGCAAAAGTTTTAAATAGTGGTATTAATAATAATTAGGCCGTAGGTCTAACAATGTTTTATTAGGCCTATTTACCTATTTACTATCTTTGCGAGAAAAAAAAACATTAGTCTACACCAAACAATTTAACTGCATTAATGCAAATACATAAACAAAAATATTTTCGACCATATTCAAATGCCTTATCAAAGGGGTAAGATGATTCAGTGTATTAATTTGCCCCAAGTGGTTTGTACCAACGTGCCCCTTTAGTTTTAACAGAATCAACGAACAAACAAATGACATATACAAAATCATTTAGCAATGTTTTCTTAAATTTATGGGTTGATGAGCTAAATGTACTTACCATTTTTGTAAAATCTCTTACGAAATACGTTGTCAGTTTTTTTTGAAAGTTGCTCTATTTACAAAATGCTTCCCAGCTTGATCAATTTTGAAATGAACGGAAATCTTTTTACATCGGACGTTAGGAAACTAAAAAGCTATTTCCCGTACCAAATCTTATTCGCGCAATTAGTGTAATAGCTGTTTTATTAGCTTTGTATCAATTTGCCCTCGTATTAACTTGCCCGCTTCTCCCCTATATATTATGATAAGCTATATCGATTACAAAGTATTCTTGAATTTTAAGTTTATTTTTGAGTATTTGTTTCAAGTTTCATTGTCGCTTTTTTCGATCCCAACAAACTTCAGCTTATTTCTTCGATTTCTGTCTCCTAGCTCTGCTATTTTTTCTTTTATGTTATTATTTTCATTTTTAACATTTTTACTTATATCTTATGATTTTTAGACTCTGTTTTTTTTAATTTAATTGTTGTTTTTACTTACGAATTCGACAGATTTGTTTGACTCTGACAGTTCCTATTTCAATATCATGTTTTCATCATTCAAGTTGATTTATTTTCTAGTTTCTCAATTCAATTTTTAAAATTACTTTAAAAATTGAATTGAGAAATTTTTAAAATTTACTGGTATTTTCATGAACTTCGATTATTTCTTTTAATTGTGCTGATGTAAACTTTTTTTGCCATTAAAAACTTTTAAAAGCTTTTAAAACGCGTCTGTTCTGTATCTCATAACAATCCCAGTACATAATAATCCATGTACTATATGTTTGAATTAATAAAACTGTAAGTATCCTTCACTTGTTAATAATTGTAAATTTTCATTGTGATATTGATTACATTTTAGTTCACAAAGTTATAAAAAAAGTTTTGATGTCATGTTAATGGCTTCAAGTTTATTCATCACTAATAAAAATAAATGTGATGGTAACATGGTAACCATATTGTATATCTGTTATAGATCTGTTGTGGCAACATTGTATATGTGTTGCAAAGCCGACAAAACCAGGGGGAGAGGGCAGGGGGCTATAAGATATAGATAATTTTTTTTAGAAAATGACAATTGTGCCCATCCATTTTAAAACTCGTGTCGTCCGCCATGTGTTGTAACAATGTTGTATAAGTATATATGCAATAAATTACAATGTTGTGATATTGTTTTATTTTTATTTTATAAAAACTAAAATGGATGCAACACTAATAGAGAAAAAAGATAAAAACTGAGGCAGATATCTATCAGGAATCATAGTTGCGATGCTATCAATTTAATCGAAGAAAAATACCATTGTCAAATGGTTTTAAATCAATTTATTGTATATTATTTGCTTTTTGTTACTCAAATAACTTTTAAAATCCAGATCTGTTTTTAAAATTTTGTCATAAGAACTAAAAATGTCAGACCAAGTAATAATGCACCAAACACATTTTATTGTCCTTAAACTAATGAAAAGCACGCTATTTTTAAATATTTTAAATTGTTTTCTGCTAAAAACAATTTAAAATATTTAAAAAAAAGTTGCTAATTAAATATATGGGCTTCAAAAAGGCTTTCTAAATGAAAATCAATAGAAATCCCATGCGTGATCCAGATAAATACGAACAACAAAATGACAATGCTTAGCGTAGTAATGATTAGTCGTTGTCCTGCCGGTTCCTTTTCTGTAATGACAATCCGCTGTTTTTCTATCACTGCCTAGCTTTTAGTGACAATAACATATAACTGAATTTACTATATCTTATTAAAAATAAAATGCTATACGAAAACCAATATGGTATTTAAAAAAAATAATTTAACCAAACATGCCATTCTTCAACTAAAGCGCTAATACTATACAAGAAAGCACTCATAAAACATTCATCAGAAACACAGTTTGAGCAAAAAAAAATGAATGACAGAAATCAGTTTAGTACAAAAATCAAATAAAGTCTTACAAAAATTTGATTTTTCTACCAAACTGACTTTTGCTTTGTCAAACAGAAACAGAAAAAATTATGTTAGTAATTGAAAATACCTTCATTTATTTTTAATGGTTTTTAAAAATATGTTTTTTTTATCATATAGTTTCGTTTAGGTACGAAATTAAGTTATGTATATTAGATACGTCAACAAAATATGGGGGAGAGGGTCAAAATTTTTTGACAATTTTAGACAAATGGGACCTGGGGTAGGGGAAAGTCATGGCAAGTCGATGTCAACAATGTTACTTCTTTATATAAATTAAATTACTTAAAAAAAAGGAAACTTAGGCAGCGTTAACAGACCTGTGTTACGCACTCGCAAAACTTTTAGTTTTTTAATAAAGTTATTTATATTCCTGCAGTATTTTGATAAATCTATTTATTCTACCACTTTTAAAAAATTGTTTTGTGCTTCAAAAAGACCCGACACATACATAACTAAATAAGCACACACGAGATGTTAACTCGTAACACTATCATCTTTTCAAAGCTGGCGTTAGATATTCTAATGAGAAAACAAAAAGGATTTATGCAAGTACATGAATTTTTTACAATAACTTAAACGCTTATACCAGGGGTCAACAACCTGTAACTCGCAAACCTCATACGATTCTCTTGATTTCAAGATGCAACTCTTTACTCATACACAAACAATAAAAAAATATTATAATAAAGATGTTAGAAGCTCTTTATAAACAAAAATACTTTATAAATTGTAACTTTTAGCTACTCCGTCTCACAAAGTTGCCAACCCCTAGTTTATGTAACTTGTGCATTTTTTGTTATACTAGACTCTATTATAAATAAATAACTTTCACTGTGAAAAAGGATAAGGTCTATAGTTAAAGTGAAGAGGGTTGACACATTCACGGATTGTGACCTGTACATAAATTGTGATAAACTTTCAACACTATTATTGCATTGATTTATTCAGGTGCGAAGGAAGAATGGATTGGTTATTTATGGCTAACATAATTTTATGGAGGAGAGAGAGTCTCTAGAGGTTTGACAAGTTAATGAAAAAGAGGAGGGCGAGAAAAAAATAGCTAAAAAATTGTTGACTTAATTTATGGGCAGCCTCTTAACGATTTATTGAAGCTATTTAACTTTGTTATATAAAAGTCTATTATTATTTCACTATGGACATATTTTTATCAAGAATTAAGCATAAAAAGTGCATTATGATTTTCTAGAAGTCCTGCTTTAGCTAAATGTAAAACAATATAAATAAGTTTGAAAACAAAAAAATTTATAATTTATTATTGTACTTTATTGTAGATATTGAACAAGCACCGATGCTTGTTTATTTACGTTTGTGATTTACGCTGTTATTTTCTCATAACCATGTGAACAAAAACTCTAACGATAATTGTAGTTAAAGTGATTTATGTAATTTTTATGACTGATTTAAATATTCTATTATTTTGTTTATTTTTTGCTATCTTTCAACAAAATGTTTGTATTTTTTGTAAGAGCTAATTCGCTTTTATCTGTCAAATCTAATTTGAAACTTGAAATAATCTAATTTATTTACAAAATAATAATTAGTTAAAAGAAAAAAATTAAAATTTTAATAATTATTTTATCCAAATCATTATCAATCATTATTGCAACAATGCGTAACTTAATTAAAATAGTTTTATTTTAATTGGGTTTTACATTGACAATTATTGTTAGATTTAAATTCACTAGTACGATATCTAAATTCATAGCACCAAAGACTTCAATTTTCTTGTTGAATTTTTGAATTAATGGTGCAATTATTAGATGCAGTTAAAAACAAGATCACTCAAAATTAAAAAAAAAGATTATTTAAAAAGAATTTTATGTAAGATTAAGTTTTAGCTCTTGAGATTTCGCAAAGAAACAAAAAAAAAAGTATAAAATTTAAATAATTATAATTTTTTAAGCCTTAAACAATTATAATTACTAGAAGCCTTAAACATATATAATTATTAAAGTTTATGAATGTTTAAGCCTTAAACAGTTATAATAATTGCTGAAGCCTTCAACAATTATAATTATTTAAAATTTGATAGATTCTTTTTGGATTATGGATTCTTTATGGATTATGGATGTTGATAAAATTTTTGAAAAATTAAGGTTTAAATTAAGGTTTTCTATTCTTTTTAAAAATTTGAATAATATTGTATTAATAATTTCTTCAACTTGTTCAAAAATTGCAATTTTTAATTTCTTTTTTGCGTACTTGAAGTATTGTGTACTTCTTGCTTTCAGTTTCACTAATATAATATTTTGTATTCTATCTGGTTAAGTAAATTGCAGAAAACTTGTCATTTTTATTAACTGTTAATGGCGTTCAGGTTTTTACATTTTTTGAGCAATTCCCATTCCAAAGCATCTAGGTTTCACAAAAACTATTGAAATAGGTTTTAATACTTTAACTTAAATTTTTAATTGTACAGTTGCAAAAAAAGTATTTAAAGATTTTGAGAAAAACAGACTCATATTTTTGTACCAACATGTGTCATAGTCATCTTAATATGGATATTCTACACAATATAGACCTAAAAACATTTGCTTCAAGACCTAGATTAAATTATATATATATATATATATATATATATATAATATATATATATATATATATATATATATATATATATATATATATATATATATATATATATCAGGGTGTTAGTCAAGAATATATTTTTACAGGGTTTTTGTGTTATTAAGAATATTTTTTGATATAGTAATATTACTTCATAAAAAAAATAGGTCATTGAAGTTTAGTAATTTTAAATTCATTAGATATTCTGTAGTATATGGGGTGTCATTGGGCTGGCTAACAATCTATTTATATTTAATCTCTCTCTCTCTCTCTTTTACATTTGTTGATTTATTTTAAAACTGCCTTGATATATTTTGCACATTTTGATTTTTTTTTTTTTTTAAAACATCTGCACTTCCAACAAGGCTACCAGTAACCACTATTAGAGTTACTGGAAAAGAAAATATGAAGTTTGTAAAGCAAGAAAATGATTAACAGGGGACTTAAAAGATAGCAAATTGTATGAATCAGGAAAACAAGATAAAGGAAGCGATATTCAAAGAACTGGTGTTTAAGGAAAAGAACTAGACAAATGAGAACTTTTGGAGCACTTAGGAACAGTCACAGTAAAAGGATATGGCTTAGTTGAATGATGTGTAACATGAAAAAGAATTTTAGTTGATGGCATAAGAGGTGCTATCTCTTTAGAACAGCGCCCTTTATAGTATTTAGTGAAAACAGAAAGAGAGGCAACATTTGCATGATTTGAAAATGGTTGAAGATTGGCTGCATAAGCAGGTCTATCTAAGTTTACAAGGTGTTTTTGCACTTTGTCTAAAAGAGAAAGGGCATCATTTGAAGTTCTGCTCCAGATATGGCAACAGTATTTCAAACAAGATTCGAGATTCATAGAGATAAAGAATAGAATCCTGAGTATGATAGTGGTGAGCGCAATAAAAAGATCTGCAACCATAGCAGATGCTAATTTTGCAATGGATTTGATATATTATTTTAAAGAAAGATCCGAAGTAAGAGTTAATCCTAGAAGACAAAGAGTAGATGATTCATTGAGTACCTTACCGTTTATAAATAGACAAAGATCTAGGTTGTTGCAATAACTATTTGCTGAAAAAAAGTTTTATCTGAGTTAAAGTTCACCAGCCATTGAGAGCCCCGTGCTCTAAAAAAAAAGGGAAATCCTTTTTTAGCTCAAATGCTTCCTCTAAGCAATCAGAGAGTGTTGGCTTCTTATCAAGACCAGAATAAATGGTTGAAACATTGGCAAGTAATGCCACTTTAGATATACGATTTTCTGGGAGATTGTTAATGTAAATTAAAGAAAGTATGGGGCTAAGGATTTACCTTGAGGAGCTCCTACAGTAATTGGAAATGAAGAAGAGTGTTGTCCATTGAGAATAACTTTTATACTATAATTGGTAAGAAAGGGTTAAACAACCTAAAAGATCTTACCTGATAGATTGTATAATGAGAGCTTATAGAGAAGACCAGTATACCAAACTTTATTAAAGGCTTTAGAAATGTTGAGAGCAATAGCCTTAACCTTTCCACATCTATCAAATGCATTTATCTGGATTCAAGATGAGTGATTAAGTGTTCGTTAATGAAAGACTCAAAAGCTTTGCTTATGATCGGAAGAAGACTAATGGGACGGTAGCTAAACGAGTCTGATTGCTCTCCAGAATTATTTCAAAATAGATGGAATATTAGATGCCCTACAAAAGCTAGAGTGATACAAATGTCAAGCATTGGATCATTTTGTTTGTTGACTATATCTGGTAGGGTGTGTTTAGTGGAATCAAGAGACAAGATTAATAAAAATTTCTTAGCCAACAATTCAGCTTTGTCTTTAGGTGAGGTAACAATATCTGAACCATGCAAGAGAGGTGGATGAACAGATTTGCACTTATTATAAACACTGTTAAAGATCTTCCAGAAGTCTCTGGAGTCTAATTTTTGAGATGAAATATGAGATTTTTTGACCTGAGAATAGCAGGATTTAGTGTTAGACTTTATTACAATGCTTCCTAGCAATAGTAAACAGAGATCTGTTTTCTAGAGGATTGTTTTGGTGATAGATATAGAAGTAATGGTTATGATTGAATGTTGTAGCAGCACAATGAGAGAAAAACCACAGAGAAGAGTGAGGTTTTAAGTAGTGGTCTTTAACACATGCAGAGTCGCTGACACTAGAGCCAAGCCAATCAGTGTGATGAGCATTAAAGTCATCAACAACAACAATATTCACTGAAAGGTAAAGAGAAAGGGGTTGGTCAATTTAATCAGAAATAATATCCAAAAGAGTGCAGTCTTGATATGAAGGAGAGCGATATAGAACAAAGAGAAAGGTGAAAGAGTGAAGTGGTGCTAAGCTAATCCGCATAAAAAAATAGTTTGTGGATTTAAACCTAGTTTCCCAATTAATGGCTGAACTATTACGAATTTAAATGCCCAAGCCAAGCATGTGATTATTGGAGTCTTTACAAATTGAAGGTAGGTAACCAATAACACTACGATCATAAGATAAGACGGCTGAACTCAAATTAGTCTAATAAAGAGCAAATAGGTGTGGGGATCTTTGCAAGAGATAACTAAAGAAAAGTTACTTTGAAGACCACAAGTATTAGCGACTGAAAGATTTGAGAACTTGGTGATGAAGATGGTTTTTTGTTTTATAGTTTTTTGATACTTTAGTCATTTTTTAAATTGGTTAAAGATTTTGACTCAAAGCACAGATTGTACTCAGTATACCGTCATTAGTCCAAGCAATTGCCCTATTACCAATAATAAACCCTAGGATGTAAGAAAGTGCTTTAAGGGTGGCCTCGACAATGCACACCAAAAGTACGAACAGAGGCACCATCCAAGCGCCACATGGCACTGTTGATCATCTAGTTTTTTACAGCTGTTGATGGAATCAACCTCTCTGTGAGCTGCCTTAGAGTTTGGGATGTTTGACTACCAACCGGCTTCAGAACCATATAACCGAGTTTTGGAGCTGTACCCTTAGGGAATAATAGAATGAGTTGGCTAGTCACCTACACCAGCCTAATAGATTAAGAAGGGGTGGGAAGCTTGTCAACAGGTAGAATCTGTTGGCACCTTGATCACAATTTTTCAGTAAAAGTTAAATTAAAAAAAAAAAAAAATAGCTAAATGCTCTTCTGTTTTGATATAAGTCCTTCATATCTGGATAATTACTGCTTTAGCCTAAACCTTTAGTCAATGTTTGTACTGAAGTCTGAAAAATAGTTCTTTCATTATAACCTCATCAATATATTTCATGTAATCGCAATTATGCAAAGATACATTTACTCTCTTGCACTCTTAAAAAAAAAGTAAAGGTAATTTTTTCAATATTTGAGCCCATTTAAACACAAGTGGTGTAACTCCAATTTTATTATTTTTTGAGTTAGATATGATGTTATGATTTTCTGAGTTAGAAAAATGCATTCTGTTTAATGCACTAATGGTGTAACTTCTAGCTCCTATAGTAACTCATAAATAGCAGACTTACTACTACTACTACGCTACTGATTTTCAAATAACATTTGTAGAAAAAATTTTAATATCTCAAAACAAGAATGTGACCTACACCACTTGTGCTTTAATAAGATAATTTGTATCTTATTTTTTGTAGAAGGACTTGCATTTTAAGTAATTATTCAAAAGTTTCATTTAAATCTTTAGATGTTAATGTTTATTTACTGCATTTGGTTTTATCATGGAGCTTATGGTAAGTTTAGTTACTTTTATTGAATTAAATGGGTGATGTTTGCATCAAAATTGTGCCAAGGTTTTTCAAATTTTTTTTTGAAATAGTAACATTTTTGATTAATTTTTAACTTTTTAAAATATTCAATAGGTTTTTTTAAAACTGTACTCCCATCCCAACACAAGGATGTCATTAGTCATGTTATACTAAAATGAAATGGCATATATAGCAATCAACTTTATAAACAATATTGACCTCAAAGATCATTTTATCATAGAATACATATTTTGATCAGATTTAAAGATCATTCATCCATTTATATAGGATTAGATAATATCTGCATCAAAAATATTTAACTTTATTGGGTACCTTATTACAATAGTCTACTGATGAAGCAAATGGTTTAAAAAAGTTTAAACTCAGTTTTAAAAAACCTTTTTAAAGTTGAGTTTTCAAAGAACAGAACACACCCTCTCTTTTTGTATCTATTAAAAACCTAATTAATGGCAAAAGTTACAATTAACATTATATATATATATATATATATATATATATATATATATATATATATATATATATATATATATATATATATATATATCAGAGGTGTACACTAGTGCATCCCGTACTTTTTAACTTTAACTAAAAAGGTCTGCCCTTAGAATTTTTTCGCCTTCAGGTATACAGTACTGGGAAAATTAATATGATAATTGATAGAAATTTTTTTTTTTACACTAAAAACTGGTTTTTATTCCTCATGCTCAAGATATAAGTCCAAATTTAGCAAACATACATGTACTGTGTACAATTTACTCATTGTGCATATGTTTTTAGTATTTGGTTGCACCACCCTCGGTTTTTATAAGCGCTGCAATTCAACTTGGCATACTTGCATAGTATTTGGAAATTAACTGTGTAATATCCAGGTTGTGAAACCATACATGATCAATGCGTTCGATTAAGTCAACTTAGTGGTGGTGACCTCGTTTACTCTGTCTTTCAGATTGTGCTATATCTCTTCAATTGGGTTTATATCAGGACTTTTTGCCGGCCAGGGCATCACCTCCATACCGATGTCAACAAAGTAATCCTTGATGATGTTTGAAGTATGGCAGGGTGCCCCATCTTGTATGTAAATAGAGTTCCCATCAGGCAACCAGTCCTCAAGTTTAGGAATCAGACGAGCCTGTTTAGCATTAGTACTGTTTAGCATTCATCATGCCATCACTCTCCCAACCATGACTTTAGTTAGATGTTTGACCTTCTGCACCAGACACTATGGAAGAAGTTCTTCTCCTGGTCTTCTTCTTGCATAGCAGCAATTGTTGTCCAATATTTCCAATGTTGGTTCATCAGAAAAGCATACCTTAAACACACCCAACTCATATACAGTGGATCACACAAACTACTTTTGTAGGCTTGCAGTTATTACAATTAATCATATTCTAGTAATTTAAATTAAGTTTTATTTAATTTGTTTGTTGCTAATCAAATTTAAAACTTATTCTTCTGGACAGTATAGAAGTAATCAAAAATTTAGACAACTTACCATTTTCCAGTCATCCACTGTTTGTGTGGCAAATTTTTTGGCCCATAATAAAGTTTAATTTTGATATTTTTCTCAATTATTGTAATAATTTGGCCAGTACTGTATACATTAAAGAAAGGCATAAATTTATCGGAATAATGGTAACATTTGCAAAAATAGATATGTTTTAAAATTTAACTCAAATGGGGAGGGGGACCAATGTTGTATTATGTCTAGGACTATCCTATATCGGCGGTAAAAAAACTTTGAAAACTTTTTTCATTAATATCGGTAAATATAGAACAGTTTTAAAATTATTAAAGTGTTTCTCAAACCCTCCTTTCTTCAAACCCACCTCCATCCCTCCCAACCCCTTATTTTAGCGTACCTGGTTTTATAAATGCTTATTTAAAATATAAAGGTTATATAAGTTAACAAACAACAATGAAACTCACAACTCAATCTTTATAACTACTAGAGGTACTAAAAATGAATGCTAAAATTGAATAAGGTCCTTCTTGCTGTTGAAACGAGGCATTATAGATCTATTTTCTGCTCTTGCACTCTTTTTTCTCTTCAATTTTATTTTGGCTGCAAAGTAATGTTTGCAATAACATTTCGGAGTGAGAATTCCATGCAGATGATCTCAAATACTTTTTAATAACTTTTTGCACGTTTGCATCTTGAAGTTTGATAAGGTTGTGTAGGTTCAAGATGTGGTGTGGCCTTCTATCCAACTATGCTTCACTTTGATTTGGAACCATTTAAGGAAGTATACTGGTACAAGAAACTTAACAATTAGTTCCAAGTTTCTTAGGTCATCTCCCTCTAGCCCATGCTTGCATACCCGCAATTAAAGTAAGGAAGAAATTGTGTTGAGCCACCTTGAATGACCTATAGTGTTTGGTTTTTGGTTCGCCAAACCTTCAGTAAGTGTTCCTGAAATTACTGTCTGGCATATTTTATAAGCATATTGTCGATCTGAATATAATTCTTTTATTATTTTCTCACCAATTTCAATTAAACCATGACCTATAGATATTGACTTGAAACTGTAATTTCTTTCCTTTTCAGTAGCCTTAGAAGCAACTTACCAATAAGTCCAGAAAACCCTGTCTTTGAAGTTGTTTTCCCATCAAGCTCTTCTATTAAATGCCTAACACAAAATTCATTTAAGACCAAATCTTTTAAAAATCCTGAAGCAATTGCAGCTGCAGTAGTGTTTGAATCGTCATATCTTATTGCAGTAATATCAGTATTTTAAATCTTTATCTGATTTCACTTTACTTTGAAATCATTACTTATGTTTAATAAATTAATATGTTCAGTGTAACTAGAACATGCGAGTTCACTTTTAGAGCACTCTTCTTTATCATTTTTCCAAAGCCTCATCATAGGTTCTTTTAAAATGGCTACTATTTATCATCTCCTTTTTCTTGAATTTCTGTTCTTTCTTACTACATTGCTCAAATCCCATTTGCTTTCTTTTAATCTCTGTGTAGTATTTTGATCTTATCATAATTTGAGGTTGTTTTGTGTTTTTTTTTCTTTGCAAATGAATAAATTCTAACTCTGTTATAGGAATCCTAACTGACTTTTTACATTAACAGTTGATATGAACTTTTGTTTCACATCCCAAACAACTTGATTCATTACAGAATAAAATTGCACATTTGCAATTAGTTATATTAAACAGTTGTGACATAGACTTCATTATCTTGTCAGTTTCTACTTTTTTGGTTAATCTTTTTCTGTGAACATCCTGAACATCATTATAAACTTTTTTTCCATTGTTACACAACTTCCAATCCAATGGATATACTTTCCTTTCTGACAACTCTTTATAGCTTTATGAAGAACAGCACCAAGAGTTGGTAGCTCAGATGAAATATAGTCTCTTCCATTTCCTTGAGATTTTTATCAAATTATTATTATTATTATTATTATTGTTGTATATTAACATAATATTAACATTATATCAATACCATTATGAAATATTTATATAATATTGATACATCAAACTTTATTTTTAAAGTCACAGTGTCATAGTTTGTTTTCTACATTTTTTATTATTAATTAGAACATAAGCAAAATTGTTCGAGCATTTAAAAGTATTTAATAAAATTCTTCCTAAAGAAAACCTATAAAGTTTTATTATTTAAACATAATTACTATTTTATTTTTATTTTTTTTTTAAATTTTATTTAAGAATTTAGAGATAAATTAATGAAACTAAATTCGGCCAAAAAAATGCTTTGACAGGTCTTGTAAAGAAGCATTATGCTGCTTGCTTTTTTAAAATGTTGAAAGCGTTTTGTCAAGCAAAAACTTTATTTTAAAAATATTCAAATTATCTTTTAACATCGTTTATGTGACATTTATTCAGAAAATTTTAGGTACAAAAAAATTTTTTTAATCGCAACTGAGAATTTTTTTAAAAAACAAATTGTTCTATAAAAAACAGTTTAATTTTGATACATTTTAAGTTAAATATGCTTTTAAAAATTTTAATTTAGTTTGAAGGAATGTAAAATAGTAAAGCTTTGAGTGTAAAATTTAGTTTCAAATTAATGTAAAATAGTTTCAAATATATTATTTTTTTCTAATCGTCTGCTAACTTATTTATTACTTAAAATACAGTCTCTCTATGAAAGATTATCATAGATTTGTATAAGCAAAGGGAAACTCAAAAAATTTTTTATTTATAGTATAAATTAAATAAATAGTATAAAAAAAGGGAGAATTGCTTTTGTTTAAGAGAATTCTTTTCACAAATGTATTTTTGTTTCTTATTAATTTAATATCGTGTTAAGTTCTTTTGACCTAATAAGTTTTAGAACATAAGTTACGTTTACGAATATCTTATTGGTAACTGATAAAATCTTTCTATAAATTGTTTATAATCCTTATTAAAAATACTACATTGAATGCATCAAATATAAAATAAATAAATAATTGTGATAAACTAACAAAAGATTATGTTAAGTATAAGATTGTTTTATGAAATAAATTACTAGGAAATATAATCTTTTCCGAATACCGAATTTGAATTCAATTAATAATTTTTGTTAATTAGTTTAAAATATTTTTAGAAAGGTTTGAAATTAAAATAAATTAAGCGATTCTCTAAAATACTTTCAAAATATCATTAGTTTTTAAGCTCTTGTAACAAATAAGATTTTAACAATTACGACACATTAAAAGCAATCTAAAAGCAGAATAGTGAATGTTATCAATTGTTTACAATTCTATTTTTATGTATATATTGATATATATATATATATATATATATATATATATATATATATATATATATATATATATATATATATATATATATATATATATATATATTTAAATTTATATATATATATATATATATAATTTGTATGCAAAAGTTACATCATTTAAGTCTTAAAATTTTTTCAAATATTACCTCTATGTAGTGTGATGTTTGTAATGTTTACTTTTTACCACTTCTGAACAAAACAACTTTGCCTAACTTAATGCAGCGAACAGTATAAAAAAAAAACAACCGTTTTGTTTGTTTATTTAGCACATATTGATATTATTATATGCTGAGTTTCATAGTTTTTACTTGAAGTTTTGCAAATATTTTAATGTTTTTTTTTTTTATCATGTCGGTCATAACCATGATGGTACAAAAAAATCCAATATTAAAAAAGCAACAAATAAATCAACCCAATCAATTATTTAAGAAAAAAAGTATAAATGATTATTTAAAACTATGTAATTTATGTAAAAATAATGCACTATAACATTATGAAAGTCCTCAATTACGGTTTTTGATTTGATTTTTAACCCTACACAACAGGACTGCAAATAAACATTAAAACACGTTTTCACAATCCTTACACCTTTGAAACCATGTTATAGTATGATAAAATGATTTTTTTTATAACTTTTTTAAATTGTTAAAAAAACTATTTCTATTTAAATAATTTAAATGAAAAAAATACAACAATTTTATGAAACTCTAAGTTTCATGCTATTTAGCAATTAAAAGCAAAAAAATAAAATATGTTTTAAAAATACATGTTTTGGGTTGCAGTGGCATCTAATGTCAAATTCAAGTGATTCGAAATTTGCTAAGATAATCCTGATAACAATATAGGATTTTTTGGTAAAACTGGCATTAGCTTATGTTATAGTGGCTATATATAAAATATTTTTTGATAGGCATTGGTTAATTAATGGGCATGTAGTTTTTTAATATTGTTGCAGTTTGCAACACTAGCAATGAGTTTGTTGCTCAAAATTTGGCATACAACTGTAGCTATCTTTTTTTGTGTTTCTGTTGAAAAACTTGTGGAGCTAATAATATAATGCAAAAATTTATATCAATTATATTTAAGAATATTTCTACAACTAAATAATAAATATTATTTAATAAATATTATTTAATAAATTTGTTTTAATGCATCTTTATAAACAGAATTTTTTTCCTTGAAAGAATTGGTAGATAACCTATATTCAATTGAGGTTGCAAATTGTTTTAAAATGTTTGTTAAAGTCTCGGTTCCACTAAACCAAATAATGTGTAATTTATGTTTATTAGTGTTAGGAGAGTTCAGATTTGGAAAGTATTAAAGATATGTTATAAAATGCAGACTTTTTTAATGCATCTTTATGAATAGACTTTTTTTTTCGTTTAAAGATTTGTTAGATAATCTGTATTCAATTGAGGTTGGTAGTTGTTTTAAAATGTTTAATAAAGTCTCTGTTCCAGTAAAATGTTACTATTGCAAGGCTAAACTTGTTTATATCTGTGTATGTATAATCAAAAAAATATAAAAATATATATACATAAGTCAAAACGCATTGTAAGTTTAAAGTATAATATATTGGGATTTCATTTGGTGTGAGAAAGGTATAAAAATATATACCATTAGTATAACAAAAAAAATTTTTTTTTCGATTGCCTAAAAATTGTCAGTGAAAAAAGACAACTTTAACAAAATTATAAGGAGTTTGTAGTTTTCTTTAATGGATCATTAACATGAAGTAGGGGGTTAGAAATATGGAATAGGTATACTAATATGGAATATACAAAAAATTATCTAATTATCATTTTGTTTATTTGTTCTCATTCAGTATCACACTTCCTCTAAAACTAAAAAAAGTCTTCATCACTACTTCAACATAATCTGACTCAGAAAACTCAATTTTTTGTTTTCCTTTTTTTGTGGAATGTTATTTTTACTAAATTTTACAAATATTTATTTAAATAATCAAATGCATTAATTGACAACATAGTTAGTCTACATTTAAAGTTTAGTATTTTTTTATGCATTTTATGTGCACCTTAAAAACATCCGGTTTGAAATCCAACATCTCTTTTAAAATGTTAAATTGTTAATTTTAAGTTGTTTTTTTTTTAGTGTATTTACAGAAGATTATAGAAAATTTTGAATTAGTTGAATGTGAAGCTCGATCAATTAAATTTAAGTGGCAACTAAACAATAATTCTGCATCAGATCAAACATTAATGGTTAAATGTTCAAGGTTTGACGAAAGAGAGAAAACATCAACAACAATCTTAAATATGATTGGTTTTATAACAATAGATAATCTTGCACCAAGTACTAAGTACAAGTGTAAGGTACGATATTTTTAACTGCTCTTTGTTGGAAATCAAAAATGTATTCAAAGTTGAATATTTTAAATAAATTTTACACATCAATTCATATTGAACCAAATTAGTGGTTCAATATGGATTAAGTGGTATAAAATTTGCCAGTTAATGTGACTAGAAAAAATGTAAATAACATAGGTTTTTTTTTATAATTTTTTAAAGTTTCAGGTAGTACTGGAGTTGTATAAATTTTTTCAAAAAGCATTAATATTAGTAAAACTTATGGATAAAAAAGTTTCATTTGATTAAGTATTAAAATAGTTTTGTTGTTTCATTGTTAATTTCAGATTAAAAACAGCATTAGGCTGAAACAATGGATTAAAAATATCATTTTCAAATCATTGTATCAGCCTAATGCTGTTTTAATTTTGAAATTTTTTCCCAGTAAATACGTGTATTTTAAAGTCCTAGTGGACACATGTGTTTTAAATGTCTAAAAGTCTTTAAAAAGTTTTTTTTTCTCCTACATCTTTTTAAATACAGTGTCTCAAAAAATTATCCGACCAAACAAGTTTTTCTTAAAAAGAAATGTTTACGCTCTAAATTATGCTAAAAACAATGAATTGCAATACTTACTTTTTTCTGTCATTTTAATTCTATTAGGAATAGTATGTTATTTAACGTTCATATTTTTTGATTCATGCTTTATTTGGTTTATTATTTGTCCTAAAAGAAACTTAGTATCAAATAGGCTTGTAAAAAAATTATCCGACCAAGCGATATTTAGGTAAGTTTAATAAATTTTATGTGAAATTTGTTGAAGTATTTTAGCAAATTTTTATACACTTAATGAAATTGCATAACAAAAAACTGTTTTTTTGTAGTAAAAAAAAAAAGTTACGTATAAAAAAAAGATTTCATGTTTTTTAAGTAAAATGGTTGGAAGTAAACGTCACTGGACTGTTTCTCAGAGAAATTTAGCTGTCGATCTAGTCAATCAGGGTAAAACCTATCGTCAGGTGCAGCAAGAGACTAGGATTCCTCATATTACAGTATCCGACATAATGAAGAATTTGATCGGAACAACAGCCACAAAAAAAGGGCAGGGTCGCAAAAAAAAGACTTCTTAGAGTTTTGATAGAAACTTAATTATACAAGTCAAGAAAAATCGCTTCATTTCTGCTCGAAAACTGGCTGAGCAAGCTGAAGAGAATTATGGAATCAAATTATCCCATCAGACAATCAAAAATCGTATCGAGACCAAGGATATCAAGGACGACTTGTGTGTAATAAACCATATTTGAGTAAGAAACACATGAAAAGAAGATTGGAGTTTGCTCAGAATATCAAAAACATGCCGTTAAGTTTCTGGAAAAAGATCCTGTGGAGCGACGAATCGAAATTCAACTTAAAGTCATCTGATGAAGCCCAAAAGGTTGGGAGAAAAGCTTGAGAAGCCTAAAAATTAGGCTGCGTGAGAGGAACTGTCAAGTATGGTGGTGGTAACGTGATGGTATGAGGTTCAATGTCTTGGAAGGGTGTCGGAAAACTCCAATTTATTGATACTTCAATAAATCAGGTGCAATACAGAAACATATTAAAGCAAAATTTGAAGTCATTTGCTCGAAAACTTCGGTTAGGATCTGATTTTGTATTTCAGCAAGATAACGATCCCAAGCATAGTGCCACTAAAACCAAGGAGTGGTTTGCTGA
>NC_088926.1:31190000-31297500 GCF_038396675.1 Hydra vulgaris
AGAATGAATGAGCAACGGAAACAGTATATAGTTGATGGCAAAATGTCAAACAACATTTCGCCCCTGAGGACCAGTTTGGTTTTTGGCGGCATGCTATACATTATTCCTACACACATTATTCCGGCATGCCATTCATACAAATATATTATTCCTACGCACATTATTCCTACATGCTATACAAATAAATACATTACAATGTATTACATATTTCAGAAAAAAGTAATCAAGCAAGAGAACAACATCGATGCCAATGTGTATTAAATTACACATTTTTAACACATACCTTTTAATTATTTTTGAACTTCACAATTATTTGCTGGCAGGAAATTTATAACGCACCTTCACTGGAATGATGCTCAAACACGAATGAACTGAACACTCATAAATGTTATTGTTGTTGTGCTCTGTCACAAAATGTCAGTAATGATGTTTTAGCGATGTTTTTTTTTAAATAAATACGTTGTTGACTTAAAAGCAACAACACTTTGTCGCTTTTTTCTCTCACTAAATTCGTTTGTTTTTTTTTACACATATTCTTATTTTTTAGGATGAATTTCTGTTGAAAAAAATAAAATAAAGATCAATTTTACCGAAAAAATTGCAATTTTTCTCGAAAATATAGATAAAAAATAGTTAAAATATGCATGAAACCCCCTCTGGCGGTGGTCATAGGTAACAATCAAAATCAGAAATGAATTTCTCTACCCCAAAAACCCCCCATATACACATAAAAAAGATAATATAACGATGAATAAAAAATCGAATTTTGAATCAAAATGATGTTATAGGGAAAAAATCATTTTTTGAAAAATGGGAGACTCGAAAATCGAGATAGACCTATGGTTCTTTCACCAAAGTTGCTTAGAATTGTCCATAGAATCATCCTAGGGAGCGGCTCTAATCGACAAAAAATTTGGCCCTAATATGTATATATGTATATGTATATATATATATATATATATATATACATATATACATATATATATATATATATATATATATATATATATATATATACACACACTTATTTTCAGAACTTCTCAGCACAAAATGTAAAAATACTTTTAAAAATATAACAATTTTTAAAGTTTATCTAAAAACATTTTATTATTTAAATTCATGACTTGTTTGACTATATATAGTCATTATCAGTTAAAATATATTTGTCAAAAGCGGTATAAAGTATAGTATATAATTGTACAAACGAACATAATATAAGCCATAAAATTGATAACAAACTTCCTATATATACAAAAATAACTATTAAAAATCATTTAACAAATGTCAAATATGTAAAAAAAGAACCAGTAAATTATTTTAAATGGTAGCCATTTTAACATGATTTACTTGTTACAGGTTTTTCCCATCCTATATTAATACTTTCTTTATTTTTAATTCAATTTTGTTATTGGCACAATCCTTAGTCAAAAAGCAAACAAATCAAAAAATGTTTTTCTTTTGAGTGAAGAAAATATAAATAGGGTATAAAAACTCTTTTATAAATATGAGAGTATCCCTTCTGTAGTGTTCAATCATTTGTGTCTTTAAGTGGCAAGACATTTTGTCAATATAATAGGCAAAACAAATTTGTAAGACGAATGGTTTAAAATCTACAGGAAGGTGATCTTTAGATGAAAAAAAGTTAGGCACTTCAACACTTACACAAGTTAGATACTTTGATATAAACTGAAAAGTTTACTGAGGTAAACAAAATAATCATACTTCACATGGGTAATAATTAAAAAAGACAAACATCACAATCTAAACTTTTTTTATTAAACTCCAAAAATAGATGTATATTTCACTAAAATTACATTTCAATGAAGTATTTGACAAGAGTCCCCTTTCAATAACATCTTTACATAGATTACATTTCAAGTAAGCAACTTGCAAAAGATCTCACAAGGTGTTACATTAGAAAAACAGTGAGTACCTGATTCTGATGCATATTCTCCCTAAAACCAAAGACCTGTTGAAATTTTTATTTGTAGAGTTTGAAAAAGTCATTGCTAGCTATATCGTGCTTAACCTGATCATTAATCAAACCATGTATGCGCTTCATAACAATACAAGCTTCTATATAACAAGCTTGCTTGCAAACAAAACAAGCATGCAAAAACTGGTATCCTGGTAGAGGCAAGGCGACTTATTTGCCTAAAACTGCTGCACTATGATTCTCTCTTTTGCTTCAACAGTCAAATACTACTTGAAAAAAGTAGCGCTTTTATCGCGAAAATGCTAACACATGTCTTGTTTGCTTCAACTTCTTAACACTAACAAAGTGAATACCAATCAAGTCAGTTACCAAGTCGGTTACCGACTTACAATGTCTCTTAACAACTGGTAATCTTCGCTTTGTTAGCTCAGATATTTTACCAATATAAAAGAGTTCAAATAGCGAGTTTGTTTGGTCTTCAGATGGTAATGAAACATCATAACTACCTTTATTTAAGTTGTGGATTTTTTCAATTCTCCAAGATGGGTGCATATTATGTTTGAGAATTTTAAAAAGATTGTTAATATCAAAACGAAGACCAGTATAGTAAGGATAGTATTGTTAATTTTGAAAGTTCTATCAATAAAACACTTATTTTATATGAAAACGAAGTAAAGCTGAAAAAGTTGGTGTATGATCCAGTATAGGTTTTTTTACGAAAAACTGTTGTAATTTTTGAACTGTTTGACTTACATAGAGTTATGTCCAAAAATATATTTTTGAGTTTTCTTTCT
This sequence comes from Hydra vulgaris, assembly GCF_038396675.1. Lineage (NCBI taxonomy): Eukaryota > Metazoa > Cnidaria > Hydrozoa > Anthoathecata > Hydridae > Hydra > Hydra vulgaris. The sequence goes on from NC_088926.1 coordinate 31,192,731, forward strand.
TTTTCATGGTAAAAGATATTGAAGAATAAAAATGCGTGGTTTTCAGGGGAAAGCAGCAAAAATGTCATGTACATAACAATTGTAAAACAATTGTTTTACTCATATGACTTGACTCATTTTTCTTCAAAGTTACCCATAAACAAATTAGCAAGTACAGGTGCTAATGGAGAACCAATAACAATGTCACCAATTTGGTCATAAACCTGGTCTTTAAACAATGTTTAAATCATCTAGCTCATATTTGAAAAATCCAAAAAATATTTTGAAAAAAAGTCCAGAATTTAAAAATCCAGAATTTATTTCGGAATTTTTTAAGCTTTTAAGCTGATAGTTTTCTCAATTTTTTTGAAACTTTTTTTATGAGAATAATTTAATAAGTTAAAAAATATTTGTTTTTTAATTCAAAAATATATTTAATTATATAAATTTATAATTACAAAAACTATTTGGATATCCCAAAAAACTAAAGATAGGAAGAAACATCTGGAATTCCGGATATATCCAGAAAAAGATAATCCCTGTTTAAAGTGAAAATGCGTTTAGGCTGTTGCGAAAACAAAGAGTTTTTTTAAATTACTTTTGTTAATTTTAAGATTTGTACTGTTTTTTATGATAACATCGGCAACAATATCTATTGTTTTTTGTAATGGAATGTTTACGTATAAGCTTGTGATATCGAAAGATACAAAAAAACTGTTAAATAAGTTACCTTCGTTAACTTCTTTAACAAAGGTGAAAGAATCTTTAGAAAGAACAAAATTCAGATGGTATTAATGGAGAAAATAAATTTTAAAGAAATCTAGCCAAATGATAGTTATAAGTGCTAATAGATGATACGATAGGTTGGAAACATATATCGTGATCAGAAGACCTTAATTTATGCATTTTCAGAAGACCGCAAATGCAAGCAGGATAAAAACCAAAAAAAAATTCAAATCATCAAAAAAACCTTGACTTTTGAGTTTCCTTAAGAAGTTTTGAAGTAGCATTTCCCTATTAATAGTGACACCGTTTTTTTTAAGTGTTTAAATTTAGTTGGATCATTAATAATATTGTCATAAACCTTTCTATCCAATATAACAACACTATTTCCTTAATCTGGTTTTAAAATGACAATAAACATCTGGTTTTAAAATATCATGTCTTTTTAAAGTTTCCTTAGATGGTCAGTATTTATATATATATATATATATATATATATATATATATATATATATATATATATATATATATATATATATATATATATATATATATATATATATATATATATATATACAAATTGGCAAGATAAGATAGTTTTGCTTTTAGTTTACCAGAAGTGTCATTTTTAAATTATTCAGAAGAAATCGATTAATGAGTTCAAACTAAAAGCTAAAAGAAAAAAGTTAGCAGGCAAACCAAAACCAACAAATGAAATTATGCATACAAGTTGCAATACTTTTAGAAATCTGTTTGATTTGTTTATCTTGACCTACAATTTATATTTTTTAAGTAATAATTATTTTTTATGATATTAAGTACATTAAATATAAATGTCTATTTTTGTATTAATGTGATTTATGTAGCTGTAATTAGTTTAAATAAACAGAAAAGATTTGTGAAAAATGTGCTAAATTTTGAAACATTTTACATTTCGCAAAACAGTTTTCCTTATTTTTCTTAAAAGTAAAAACTTTAAGTCGCCAAACTTAAAAATGACTCTAAGTCATCTTATTTTCATATAAACAGCAAATCAAACTCACTTAAAAAAGACCCCGTGCACAATTCATCTTATTTCTATGAAAATAGCACATCAGACTATTCAGATTGGATGGAATTAAAGAAACTCTTAAAATTATCTTTGAGTAAGTACATAAGATCAAAGAGAATTTACAAGTACTACGATTACATCAAGGACTGGTTTTTTTATTCAATGCAGTCTTGATGTATGATGAAATGTAGAAAAACAAAATTATTGTCAGGGTTGTTTTGATTGAAAATCCTAAAAAATTTCAAAAATTTTTCTTTTAGTGAATTTTTACTTGGAGCTCCATCTGTTAATATTGCAACATTTTGTGCAGTATTTTAGTTATTTGAATCTTTTCCACTATCAGAGTAAAACTTATAGCTTATAATTACTAAAACAAAGAAGAACTTCTATTACTCTTATATACTTATATTAAATCGTATTATTAGCCACTACTGTCCGTTTTGGCATTGATATCACTAATAATAACTATTAAGTATTATATTATATTATTACTAAAATTTTACATAAAATTATATTATTATGAGCAAAGGTAATTCTGCTTATTTTATATATAAGAAAAAAACTAAAAATTGAAAAAGTTATATGTTTTGTTAGAATCTTTTAAATAATTTATAATTCTTACCCTTTTGTAGAAGAAATTTCGAAACTCCAAATTTCCCATACAATGCAGCACAATGCAAAGCTGTTCCCATATCACACTAAAATTAAAAACAGCACAAATACAAAAATGGTAGCTGTCAAAACTGTTTTAAATATTAAACTTTAATAAATTTACAGTAGCATTCACTGGCATTCCATTTGAAAGAAGCAACTCTACAACTTTTTCATGTCCATTTCTGGCAGCAAAATGCAAAGGACTATGTTTATGTATTGCATCAAAAAATACTGTACGGTCATAAAGTAAGATTAATTGAACCTATTGGAAAAACATAAAAAAATTATACAACATGTAAAAAGAAATTTCAAGAATAAATTAAAGAATTGATTAAACAAATTTTATTAAATTACTGATTATTTATGAAAATATTATTTTTAATTTAGTTATAAAAGTTTGCATTATACTGTTTTATATATATATATTAATACTGACTTGTATTGTCCATAAATTATTGGAGACAATAAAACAGGGACAATGCAATACTAAAAAAATATACTTATTAGATTTTCAAAATGCTTAAATCATAAAAACTCCAAATAAAAACCATGGTGAAATAAAATGAACATTAGATTATTGTTTGGCATGTCTTCGTCAAGCCAACTTTGCAAATAGACTACATTATTTTCATAGTTTTGATTTTTCTTCTATTTACACATATATTAAAATAAATTATCAAAACAAGACTTACTGTAGAAAATCTACCATACATTGCTGCAAGGTCAAGAGCTGATTCTTCTTTTGCATTTCTTAAATGTAAGTCAGCATGGCACTAACCAAAAATTTTGAAAAAATAATAAACATTAAATATATAAAAATTTAAATACATAAAGTTCTTTTATTTGATTGTAACTTCAAGAAATTTATTTCAGGTTACTAATTTAAAGTTCAATTAATTTAAATTCAAGTTATTTACAAACTAAAATTTTAAAATTGAAATGTTGTAAGAAAAAAATTGATTCTCTAAGTGGTCCTTGAATCTTAGTTTGTAAAACCTATGTATGAATATAAAATCCAAAATATAAAAAGATCAAAAATCCAAAAAGAATTTAAAGACAAATCTTAGTATAAATGCACTTTATTACCAGATTTTGACTTTTGAGAGATCAAAACCTAGTTTTTAATTAAGCTCAATAAAAAATGTAGCGACCAAATAAAAAGCAAATAGATTTATTCATTTTTATTATCTAGATTCTATTACAAGATTCTGTTAGGAATAAAAAAAATTAAGAAAGTTATTAGATGATAGAACGGAAAACAGCTCCTGAGCAAAATTTTACCTAACAAAGAAGAAGTAGGTCATCAGCCCTTACTCAGTTGCTGACAAAATTGTTCATTATTGTTTCCATTAGATAATACCTCAGCATTAGAGACATAATGGTTATTGAAACAAAATTAAACTAAGTTATTCCCTTAAGCAGTTTACTATTTTGAAATTAAATATTTATCAAAAGAAAGAACAAGATAAATGAATATCCAGCTGTTCACTTCATTCATACGGTCACTGGAACAGTAAACTTATTTTGTTGTTTAATGGCTAATTTATTCAAAGTCTATTGGTAAAAATACGTAGTATATAGATCTTAAAAAACTTTTATTACGTACAATTTCACAGGAAAGAAAGTAGAACTTGTTGCCATTTTTGCAAGTGAGTCATCTGAAAAATCAAATTACAAAGGATTCCTACAATCCATAAATGTTACTGGTTTAGTCCAGATTGACCATCAGGTATTAGAGACTGTGGAGGCTAGTTGATGAATCAATTGCTCCTTGATTTGACACAACAACTAGTAATACTGGCTGGAAGGTGGGATGTGTTGCTTTAATCAAAATAGAAATTGATAAGGAAATTTTGTAGATTGCTTATTGGCATCAAACTTAGTCACTTGGCACATTAAACATGTCAAGGAAGCAGTTAATGGAACAATGGTCTAACAATTTTGCCTAAAATTATTAATTCCAATAACTGCTTGACAATTGTTTGCCTTTGTGGAGAATTACAGGATAGAAAGAAATCGGACGCTTATCGTTGTGTAAGATTCATGCACAAGAGCTATAGGTCTTTAAATACATAACATTAGATCACATATACTTGTGTTTAGACCAGGACTAATGCAAACCTATAATCTTAAAAGAATGGCAGATTTCATTGCACTGTTTCAAGCCAATCTGAATTTTCATTATTGAATTAATTATCAATCACCAGTACATCACAGATATGCAGTGGTATTGCAAATTTGTCAGTACAGCAGCAGACATGTTTTTAATTGGTATTTAACTCAACATTTAGTCGTGTTCCTTCTGTTTGATCTGCAGCAATCAAATGAGCAGCAGCCTGCAAATTGTTACTGTTACTGGATGAGACAAGATGAAGTAAATAGAGCAAGATAATGGTTGACATATATAATATACTTTGTATACTTCAATTTAAACTTTAAAATATAAAATCTATAGGGTCTAAAATTTAAAACACGAAGCCTATAAACTTCAAGGGGTCAAGACAACTTATTTATTTGAGCTTTTTGAAAAAAATTAAATACGATGAATTTTAATGTTTAAATGTATTTTTATAATAAAGTATTTTATGAAAATATTTATAACTTTACTTATATTTAAAAGTTACATTGAAATTAATTTAAATTGTATTTACAAAATTTACAAGCTGCTAAATAAACTAACATTAATTGCTAAATAAAGATATTTATAGTGACCTAAACACTTAATCGTTTCAATTTGCAATTGTTTATTATGTTTGGTTTTTAGATAAGTATATAAAGATTTTTTTTTGGTTATACATATATTTTTTATTCTTAAAATTGATAACAAACATCAACTGTCAGCTTAAAAACAACAAAACACAAGTTTAAAAATAACTGGTACTAATTGGTTAAGTTACCCAATCTGCAAATACTTAAAAAAAGATTACCTCTAAAAGAACTTTAACAACTTTAGTATGACCATATTGTGATGCCACATGTAGTGCTGTATCACCAGCTAAATTCTGCAACAACAAATAAAATACATTACTACAATAAATCTGCTTGGAAAACACATGAACAAATCTTGTTTTAATTTGCTTTTAAACAAAATCATACTAAATAAGGCTGCAAGCAACAACTATTAATCAGAACTTAAAACTAAAAGTTAATAAATGTTAAAAAAATCAAATGCTTTGAGCTAAATAAAAGAGTACATTAACTTTAATTTTAATTTATTTAGTGACACTCTAATAATTTAAATAAGCAGCATTACAAAAATGAAAAAGCTAGCTTATATATATATATATATATATATATATATATATATATATATATATATATATATATATATATATATATATATATATACACAATATATATCCTTTATTATAGAGATAAAGTTTCTATTTAAAACCAGGTTTAAGTAGTTAACAGATTCTAAGGGCGCAAAAACTTCAGTATAGATCAATTTATAAAAAGTTTTGAATAAAAGAGTTATTTATATTATTATTTTAATTTTTTATTTGTTAAAGGTACAACATTGATTATATGCTTGAATTTAGTTTTTTTATTTTCATATAAAATAAAAATAAACTTTTACAACTTTTAACAAGAAGTAATAAGCATGTTAACATTGCAACTTTTGGAGTAAATTTTACAACAACATGCAAATAATTTATTTGAAAAAAAAAGAATTGTATCAAATATCCTGTTAGATTTGTACATAATAACAATTCTAAACTTTTTGATTTAACTTCAAATAATTAGTTTACTTAGTAAACTGTTCACTTTAGAGGTAACATTATCAGGAAGATAACCAAATAGAAAAGAAATAGAGACCAAGAATGGAACCTTGTGGTACCCCAGAAGTTAATAGAAATGAAATGTTTTCCATTAAGAATAACCTTAATACAGCAGTTAGAAAAGAATGATTCAATAATTTAAAAAATTTTCACATACACACTATATGAAGTGAGCTTATGGTGAAGACCAACATGCTAGACTTTATCAAAAGTCTTAGATATGTCAAATATAATAGGTCTTGCCTCACTGCTTCGGTCTAACAAGTTAACAAGTCAGCAGAATTAAAGAGGATTAAAAATGTGTATAAAAATTGTTTGATATACTTAATAAAAAAGTAATAAACTGTTTGATTATCTCATCTTTAATATTACCAAAAACCATTTTCCCAAACAATCAAAACCTTTTTTAAAAAAAGTTTTTTTATTGTTAAGGAAGTTTTTATTTAATTTAGAAAAATAGTTTTCTTGGCTATTCCTAAAATTAGTTTTTTTTCAATTTAACTTTTTTTGTATAAACCTTTTTCTAAAACAAATTTGAAACCAATTGTTTTTAAATTATCTAACTTTGTCTGTAGCATGTATTCACCTCCTTAAAAATAGTGAGCCGTGAGCTTTCATCACATTTATTTAGGAATGATAATTCATTTTATTTTAAAACAAAATCTCCTTTTATTTCCACATTTTTTCAGTGATGTTCCTAGAAACATTCTCACTGAAAAAATATTTAGCAGTAAATGAATTTTCACAATTTTTATTTTTTTCATTGAAAGAATATGGTTTTATTCGTTTTTAAAAAAAAATATATAAATATTTTTTATTGTGTTGGTAAAAATCATTATCTATATTTTAAATCTTTTTACACATTTGAACTTGCATTTAAAATAAAACAAGCAAAACTTAATTAAAGTTTGCGAAAAAATTTATTTAACACCTGTTAGAACTATATGTTGAATGTGTTGCTGTAATAAGCTTTAGAATTTTGTAGTTTCTTATAATAGCTTATTTTATAAGAAACTATAAAATAAGCTTTTATGTTTAAATTTAATTTAAACTATGTTTAAAAGCCACAAATAAAAACAACTTATAATCAAATTCACAAAATTTTAAACTTATGATTACATATAAAAGATAAAAAATGGCATACAAATAGTTATTTTTAATAAAACTTATAATAAATGAAAACATTCTAAAAAAGTCTTAAGTTGATTTCCTTATATAAAGTAATATTCAAAATTTTCATTTTTTACTTTTTTAAACTTAATTAAATTTTGAATTATTTTCTTTTTTTGTTTTGCAATAATTTTCATCTGTTGAGAAAACAAAAAAAAAACAAAAAAAGTCAGATCATTCAAAGGATGTAACAACATACCGGTTCATTTACACTGGCTCTTGAAGGTCCTCTGGTAATAAGTAGTGATGCAACTTCATCATGTCCATTAAAAGCAGCAAGATGTAAAGGAAAACTTCCTAAAAAAGCTAAACATTTTAGATTTTTATAAATTCTATAGCACCAATGTTCAAGGAAAAAAACTAGACAAATAAAGGTTTTTTAACATGAAAGTAACATTTACAGCAAAAAGATGCAACTACTAACTTTTGGTTGATGTTCTAAGTAATCAAAAAAAATTTTTGTCTAGAGTATCAGTTGTGTCATCAGCAAATGAGCTACTTTAGAGGTAAGACTATCTGGAAAATCATCAATGTAGATAAATAATAACACAGAACCAAGGATGGAACTTTGTGGCATCTCAAAAGTTACTTGAAACTCCCCAAGACCAAGAAGGCCACTACAGACAAAGAGGCTGCTTAATTGCGGTATTAACCCTCTTTAAACTCTATAACTCTGAAATACAAACATTGAAAAAAGCTGCTACGTGAAGAAACAAGTTGAGTGGGCATAACCAGGGACGTGGTGGAGATTGAACTTGGAACCTCTTGTTTATGAAGCTCTACCACTACACCACTACTGCATTTATATTTATATTATATAGTTGTCTACTTATATTTATATTTATATTATATAGTTGTCTACTTATTTTTATATTTATATTATATAGTTTTTATTTAATTTATATTATACGTTTATTTATATTCATATTATATTCCATCAAGAACTACATTAATACTGTAGTTAGGAAGAAATATTTCAATAAAATTTTACCTAGATACACCATATAAAGCAAGTTTATGGAGAAGACCAGTATCAGACTTTATCAAAAGCCTTTAATGTCAAAAATAATAGCATTGTCTCACTTGCCCCATTTTTCTATTATAATGGTTAACAAGTCAGCAGTAATATAAAAGAATCTGTATTGATTGTCAACAAGTAAGTTATTAGACTATAAATATTAGAAGTTTGTTAATTAAAGACTATGCTAAAAAAAAACCACAAATGTCATCTACAACAGGTCCTCCTGGGATGACAGGAAGACTTGTTGTTTGGGATGACAAGAAGAGCGTTATCATAAGATTTAAGAGATGAGTTAGAGGAGGAGTCCTTGCAAATATTTCTGCCTTATTTTCGGGAATGGTAATAAAATCATGAATGGAATGTTAGAATTGCCTTTTAATAATAAATTTTTTTTAGCAATGTCATTAATGTCTTTAACATCAATGACATTGCTAAAATTTTCTAAAAAATTTTCATCATTGATGTTAAAGATTTTCTAAAATCCATTAAAACCTCTAAAATAAAAAATCAAGATTTAGTTAAATAAGGATAATGAACCTTAGTATCAGACAATACGTATTTGCATTGATTTCTTGTAATAATAAAAAAACATTTGTTTTCCAAAGTGGAATTAAAAATACAAAGCCTTCCTAAATCCAGGAAATTTTCAAGAAGATGTAGATTTTGGCAGAAGGATAAAAGACATCAGACCCAAGGACCATCATGTGAAAAATGACAAAAAGAGGGTAGTAGTAAGTAGTAATATGTTAATCTGATGTAGAATATGAAAAAGATTCGAGCAAGATCATAGAATAGTCTGAACTACCTAATGAAAAACAAGAAAAAAACTGAGCGCAAGCAAGGGTTAGAAACGTAAAAACAAGCACCAAAAAGTAAACTACCTGAGTAAGAGATTGAGAAAAACAAAAATTTTGAGCTTTAATCCAAGTAGTGCACCAATTTATAGAGCCAAGTCATACAGTGTGATGAGCAATCTAGTCACCAAAACATCAATGGCTGATATAAAGTGTAATCTAGGAAAGAAAAACAATGATAAACAACAAAAAGAAAAGTGATTGAGTGAAGAGGTGCTTAGCAAACCTAACTTCACAACAAATAGGTGAACTGATACATAAATATATGCCCAGGCCAAGCATGTGACTATTAGGGTCTTTGCGAATCAAAGGATATTAACCCAATTTAAATTAGTATTAATTAACAAAAAGCAAAAAGTTCTGGTAAAATTTGCAAGAGGATAAAATTCAAAGATAAAAAGTTAATTTGGAAAATCACAAATATTTGTAAAAAGTTTTTGTTCAATATTTTTAGATATTTTATTCATGTTTTAAACTAATAGATAATTTTGACTAATCATAGATAGTGTATGACACTCTAAGTAATAAATTATGCATTTGCCTCAGTTGTCTCAGTTGCCTCATTCCTCCTCAACCTAAGTTGTTACAAAGAGCTCCTTATGTGGCCTTCACAATGCAAATCAAAAGCACTAACAAAAGTATCATTCTTGCACATAACACTGTGAAGTCAGTGTGGAACCAGCAACTCTGAGAGCTAACACAGTATTTTATACCTCACTTCAATCTCAGAACCATTAAACTGAGTTTTAGAGCTGAATATATATTATTAGGGTGGTCAAAACAGTTTAAAATGATTCATAAAAAGAATTGGGAAAAAATAATTCTGATAAAATTTTTTTGTATAAATGCTTACTTTTATTTTTAGTTTTAAAATTACATTTTTAATGTATGCGTATATATATACATAATGTATGTATATATATATATATATACATATATATATATATACATATATATATATATATATATATATATATATATATATATATATATATATATATATATATATATATATATATATATATATATATATATATATATATATATATATAATGTATGTATATATATATACATATTGTTTTAAAACATCAAGAAATACAGTTTCTCTGAATACAAATAATATTATTATATAAGAAATTTTCGCTGGGTTATGGATACCAGCATCATCAGCTTGAAAAATATCTACAATAGTTTTAATTGTTATAGTTTATATAAAATTGTTACTATTGACGTCAGCAGTTGAATGGCTTCTTTTGATTTTTAAGTTTTAAAAATGGCATCCAAAACATAGTTTTGACATATGGCCTTCATCAAGATTAATTCAAGATTAATATGTCAAAACTATGTTTTGGACGCCATTTTTAAAATTTAAAAATCAAAAGAAGCCATTCAACCGCTGACGCCAATAGTAACAATTTTATATAAACTATAACGATTAAAAATTATTGTAATATTTTACAAGCTGATGATGCTGGTATCCATAACCCAGCAAAAATTTCTTATACAATAATATTGTTTGTATTGAGAGAAACTGTGTTTCTATGTTTTAAAATAATATATAATATACTCTCATACAAGATGTCATCTTTCAAATATATATACATATATATATATATATATATATATATATATATATATATATATATATATATATATATATATATATATATATGAATATATATATATATATATATGTATGTATAATATATATATATATATATATATATATATATATATATATATATATATATATATATATATATATATATATATATATATATATATATATATATATATATATATATCAGTTGCGTAGCGAAGGGCCCACAGCCGCAGGGAGACCCAGAGTTATTAGGGACCCAAAGCGACTAAGGAAAATTTTTAAAAAATAACGTCAGTATAAAAAGTGTCAGTATAAAAAATAACATCCATATCAACATTTTACACTTTGTACTATTATTATGAAGTTAATAATCTTGACTAGTTCTTTGAATAGTGAGCAACTTTTTATTTAAATAATCTACAAATATTAAAATTAACTCCACTAATTTATAAAATATTATACAATTTTCAAATTTGTAAATTATGAAGTCGTAACAGTTTAATGCAAAGTATGATAATTAAGCAACTTAAATAATTAAGCTATTTTAGTAAAACAATAACTTGCTTACATGCTTTAAAAAAAAAATAATTGCCTTTTTTTAAAAACAAAAACAAAAAAAGCTTTACTCTAGGCTGCTAAAATTTGTAAAATAGTTTTTTAAATAGTTATAGTATTTTTATATTAGAGTAGATTTAAAATAGTGTTTTTAAAAAATTCAGTTTTTTTAAATAATAACTTGATAAATAGCATTTGACTAATAGCTAGCTGTTCAACTGTTTGACTATTTTTGTGACTATTATGTTTGAGTATTTCAATTTAGTTGCCAGCTTTTCTGTTGTTGTTTTTTTATGTTTTGTAATTTAAGTTTTTATGATTATTATTATTATTATATTTTAAATGTCTTTTTATTTATAAAAAAAATTGTTTATTATGTTGTTTATACACGTTATTAATGTTCTTGTCATGCTTTAACTTCAAACACAATACAACTAAACAAAAATTAGAAATAAAATGGTAGATGAAAGTGCCAATACAACCGATACTTAAGATTTATCTGAAGATACCAACTAGTATTTCTTTTCAATATAAAAAGGAAGATGAAATAAGCTTTCATTACATCCTACATAGATATGTAGATGTAAAAAAAGTTTTATCTAAAATTATTAAACAATAAAAAAGCAGCAATAGCACAAACGACCGGTTTAAGAAATAAAATGGATTATTTAGATTTCCTTTGCATTTTGGTGTCAATTATTGAAGTATTAGTGTCATTAAATATTGTTTTGAAATTATTGCAATCTAAAAATATGGATTTAGATAAAGTTTGTTCATTACTAGAAACTGGAATAAAAGAAATAAAATCACTGCATAATAATTTTGATAATATTCTTGCAAAAGCAAAAGCTCTTGCTATAAAGTGGAATATAGTTTCAACTTTTACAATATACTAAACGAACAAATAACTTTTTGATGACAGTTGTGTAGATTTTCGTTTTGGAACATTGAACATCAATTTAAAATTGATGCATTTAACAGTTATAGATATAGATATAAATCAGATAGGTTCTCGATTTACATCCCTAAAAAAAGTAAATAGCTATTTTTCATTTTTAAATCCCAAAAATACAGTAATATTCTGACTAAATATTTAAACATGCCATAAATTTGCAAAACAAATAATCAATTTTTTGTCGCTATGCTACTGATATATATATATATATATATATATATATATATATATATATATATATATATATATATATATATATATATATATATATATATATATATATATATATATATATATATATCAGTAACATATATATATATATATATATATATATATATATATATATATATATATATATATATATATATATATATATATATATATATATAATGTTCAAGCTAAGTATATACCAGCATTATCAGGTATGTTTGCAGAAGCATCATTGTGAAGCAAAAAACAGACAACATCCCTAACAGAAAAATTTAAATTAAGAATGAAATTAAACAAGAAATAATTTAATAAATAAAATTTTTGACATAAAAGCATTTGTAAAATAATTACTACAGCATTCATTAATAAAATCAAAAATAATAAATTTAAAAAAATGTCAATTATTAATGACTTGTAACCAGTTTATATTCTTTCTTTTCTTTTTTACTGATTAAGATGATGACTTTTTACTACTGATTGACATGCTTAAATCCAGTTACAAAATAATGTTAATAGTGTAATTGACATGTTTAAATCCAGTTGCAAAGTAATGTTAATAGTGTAAATCTGTTGAGCATTATACAAAATGATCATATCAAACTAAAATAGGGATAGAAAAGTACATACATTGACTGGCTGGTTCGGATTTGCAGATATCTAGAAATCGAGAAAAAGATTTATTACAGTAAAAAATATATTTCCATATTTTTCTTCTTGTCTTTTTCTAAAAAATTGAATCAATCAAAAGTTTAGTTCTGTAGAAGTGTACACACAATGTTCAATAGGTGTTGAAGAAAATTTATTGCCATCAGATATATTTGTTCCAGGATCAGTTTCCACTACTCAGTCAAAAAAGAAAGGTGCCACAGAAATAAGCCAGTTTTAATTAGAATTTATATGCTCAGTTTTGTAGCAAAGTGCCAGTAGCTGAAGCCACAGATTTAGTTTTATTCCTACAAGATCATAAGAGATGCTTCGTTATAGGCATTCAGATGCTACCTTGTTGGTCTTTTTGATTCACAAACAAACTTCTTTTTCAAATCAATCTGAAGCAACTCAATGGACATGTTGAGATGATTCAGATTGTGTGAATTTATTCATTTGTAACTTCTATAACTGATGTTTTTTTTGTAAAGCTCTACTATTAAATAGTTTAAACACATAAACTAATTCTCCATACACAGAGTGTTTTAAAAGTTACTGTTTACTAAACTATTATGAATATGTACAATAGAATATACAAAATAATATATAAATAGTATGAATATGTACAATGGAGTATAACGGGCTCACTGCGGATTGTTATAAAAATCTTAAAAGTGGAGATTCCTTTGTAATTAATAATACTCTACATCTCTGATATTTTTATAATCTTACTTTTGTCCATTTAATGCAGCTAAATGAAGAGCAGTATACCCAGAATCATCTCTCCAATTGATGTTTGGACCTTTAAACAGTCTAAAATTCAATGAAAAAAAAAATTGAAAAACAAATAACTAAAAACCACTAAAAATAAAAAAATTAAATCCTAATGAAATTTTCTGTTTTGCACACCTTTTTTTTACCCTTTATGATCATTTTATTTAACATTTTTTTAACTTTATGGGTGTCTAATCTGACAATTTTTTTTTGATTTTTGTCTTAAAAATTTTGAAATTTACTATTATATTTGTTATTATTTGTTAATTAAATATATATTACTATTGCTATTATTATTATTATTATTATTATTATTATTATTATTATTATTATTATTATTATTATTTAATTGTTAGTATATTTTATATATTCTCAAAAATAATAAAAAGCATTTTAACCCCTAAACAGAGACACCCATGAATTGTGATACACCCAGAAATACCTAACTGTAAGCGTAGGAGTAACAAAAAACATAAATACCTAACTGTAAGCATAGGAGTAACAAAAAACATAAATACCTAACTGTAAGCGTAGGAGTAACAAAAAACATAAATACCTAACTGTAACCATAGGAGTAACAAAAAACATAAATACCTAACTGTAAGCATAGGAGTAACAAAAAACATAAATACCTAACTGTAACCATAGGAGTAACAAAAACATAATATGGAAATGTAACGAATAGGGAGAACAAAAACATAAATACCTAACTGTAAGCGTAGGAGTAACAAAAAACATAATATGAACTGTAAGCGTAGGAGTAACAAAAAACATAAATACCTAACTGTAAGCGTAGGAGTAACAAAAAACATAAATACCTAACTGTAAGCGTAGGAGTAACAAAAAACATAAATACCTAACTGTAACCATAGGAGTAACAAAAAACATAAATACCTAACTGTAACCATAGGAGTAACAAAAAACATAAATACCTAACTGTAACCAGTTATAGGAGTAATAGTCACTAAATTATAGGAGTAATAGGTACCTAACTGTAAGCGTAAGAGTAGCAAAAAACATAAAGATTGAGTTTAAGAAATGTTTATTTAAACCAAAAATTTAATATAAAGAAAACCTTAAAAAATATGTTATAATATAAACTTTAAATCATTTTTACTTTATTACATAAGATATCAAAAATTAATAGAAATTAATAGATAGTTAATTAGAAAACATTCACATGTAGTCATATTATACATCTAACCATATGTTTTTGAGTTCAGGAAATCCATTTCTGACATCGAAATTGAAGTTTCTGAGGCTTATTTTCCTACTAATATGGTGTGCTAGCAAACAATGGCAGAATTTGAATTTTTTGGATGTTTTAAATTTCTGTCACATTCAACTTTGAAACTTAAGTATGTTTACAATTATGTCAAATGATGGTAGTGAAAAATAAATTGCAGTATTGAAGCCTGGGAGCAAAAATATCCTAAAATATTGGTCACATACCATGAAAGTGAGGGCAATATGTTATTAAAATAAAAACTATTTTAATATCTCACACTAAATTTAAATTAATAAAAAGAATTTAAATTTTCTTTAATAATCTTTTTAGATTTCAAAAGTTGTAAAAAGGTTTCCACCCTCCTTAAAATGAAAAGGTTGTTATTTTTAAATGGTCTTAATAAATTTTTAATTCTAAAAGATTATTCCATAAAATTAAAGTCTGCCAATGAAGTTAAACTTAGTATAAAATAGTAAAAAAATAAGTTCATTAACTCATCACCTTGACCTTTGGAGTTATAGGCAAAATTTTGGAGGTATTTGATTCCCAGGTCTAATCACCAGAATTTTTTTCTGCAAAACATTCGACATAAGCATAAACATACTTAAGTTTGAAGTTTGCACAGTGTGTAAAAAGTGTAACATCTTCAACACCAACACTTCAATTTCTTGAAGTTCAATTTCCATTTCAAAGTTATTAAAAGACTGGTTTCCTTTTGCAACTTTATATACAGTTCGAAAAATGCAGTTAAATGCAGTTCAAAAAATGATTGCTATTACAATTTTCTCACGCATTAAAGATTTTAAAATATTTTTTGACAGACTCTATTTTTTAGCTTCTTCTACCATCTTTAATGCGGCTAGATGTCCAGCAGATTCTTTATGATCAAATATTTTCTTATGTAATGAACTTAACTGTTGCTTTCTATCTTCACCATAGTAAGAAACTTCATAAATGAACCATTCTTTAGATAATTTCACTCCCATCTTGGTTTCTACGCCAAGTGTTTTCAGTTTTTGGCAGGTAGCTAACTCAGTTTTTTGGTCAAAAACAAAACCACTCATTTTGGAACGAAACTCTGTTCTTTGCTCTGAGGTCGAGCAACTTGGCCAGCTAAAATTGATGTTATTGTCTGCAGAAGGTAAATCTGACATAATTTTATTTTCTTGTTTCCTTTGCATTTAATTTAATTTTTTTCTGAACAGGGGAGTCCACCAAGAAGAAACTGATAATTGTTTTCATAATTAGTTTTGCGTTATTTTGTTTAATTGATATTTTTATATCACTATTTAAATATATAAATTGGGTTATAACTTTCAATTTAAAACGCTAATAACAGGAAAATCATCAACAATATAATAAAAAACTACTGTTGCAAATAGCATAACGTTTGTGTTTTAAAAATAGATCTTTTTTAAGTAGCGTAAGGCATTGTGAGATTAATATTTGGACAAATATTGCACAGAAACAATAGAATTTTTTAAAAAATTTCATAAAAACTTGTATAGTTGTGAGATTAATAATCAGAAAAACCAACAATTTGGCGTCATAAAATGAACGTTATTAAGAAAAGAAGAAAATAAATTAAATTCTTTTCGAGCAAATTTTGAAACGCAACGCTGTAATGCTTTCAAATCTGTAAAAAATGTTTATATTTAAAAACAAATTAATTTCATTATATAATAATACGAGGAAAAAAATGTTTGTAAAAAAATTACATTAAAAAAAAAAAAGGTGCCGGAACACACCTTTTTTTTTTATATATATGTAGTTTTTTTGCCGGTTTGTTCTAGGAGAAATTGCACTGTATTTGCCGGTTTGTTCTAGGAAAAAATGCACTGTAAATATATATATATATATATATATATATATATATATATATATATATATATATATATATATATATATATATATATATATATATATATATATATATATATATATATATATATATATATATATATATATATATATATATATATATATATATATATATATATATATATATATATATATATATATATATATATATATATATATATATATATACTTTATGGATGACATTTTCTTTGATTATAAATTGCAAAAAGCATTCCTTACCTAGATAACATTATTTTCTGCAGGTCTAACCAAGAGGATCATAGCAGAAACCTTAAACCTTTCAATACTATCTTTATTGATTTTTTTGAAAATCGTTTTTCAATCAGTTTTTTAATTTATTTTCTTAAACCTTTTGTTGTAAGTTCTCCAAGCTTTACTTTCTTGCATATATTGTTTTCTCACTATGATTATTAGATCCTAATTGTTCAAAATTTTTTAACTTTCTTGCATATATTGTTTTCTCACTATTATTATTAGATCTTAATTGTTCAAAATTTAGTAACTTAAGCAAAAATATCCTTTATTGATTTTTTTCTTTCCAATTTCAGCCATTAAACAACTTAAGGACCTTTAACTACTAAATAACTAGCAGTAGCAAACCCAAATATTCTCTTCAAAATTAAAGCTGGCGCTTCTTATTTTACAATTATCAAAATAATAAGTCAACAAAGGAGATTATTGCACTTTCTTCACAACTCTATAAAAAATAGAAAGCCATCAATCTGTCATTGACCAAAAGATAAAGTATATTTTCATGTTAATAGTGATGTCATAAATAGAGAAACTTTAAAATTCCATATCTTTACTTTGAAATTCCATATCTTTACAGATCAAAAGTACTTCATTCAGAGCTGGAACATATATCTCAGTAGATGCACTTTTATAATGCTTTTCTATAAATACCTTAGTACACTACACAACGAAATGTGAAATGTAAAGCTACATGGCAATCACAACTCCCATATATAAAAAAATACTTTAGGCTATTAGTAAAACACCATCAGGTCAACTTATTTTCTCTAAAAGACCTTGGGAAAAACTTGCTATGGATTTTGTTCTGCAAGACTGCAAACAAACTCTTTCTTGTCATGGTAGATGAATGTTTTAAATGCTCACTTGTAGAACTAGTTACTTTGCTTAAAACCATACTATTGATGCTTAATACATATAACTATATCTATATTCAATACTAGAATTTTTATAAATTTTTTTTATTTATTTATTACTTTGTTTTTAAAGAATAAAACTTTAAAACATTATTGTTATGCTCAACATTTTTTTCGTATTGCCTAAAATTAATTTATTTGTTTTCTGTATGTGTGTGTATATATATATATATATATATATATATATATATATATATATATATATATATATATATATATATATATATATATATATATATATATATATATATATATATATATATATATATATATATATATATATATATATATATATATATATATATATATATATATATATATATATATATATATATATATATATATATATATATATATATATATATATATATATATATATATATATATATATATCCTTCATATTTTTACCCGAATACTTTTGACTTTTGAGTTAATAATGCCTCTAATTTTCCTAAATTTCCAGTTTGTGCTGCTTGAAGTATTTCATGCTCTTTTCCCATCACATAAAGTTTTCTTGATTAACTCTTTTTCATAGTTGGGATTTTACTTTATAAGAAAATGTTATAAATCTGTTCTAAATGTAATTGTTGTTTTCTTGATATTTCGAAATATTACGCTCACTTCAAAAGTTAAGCGCGAGAATTGACTTTAATTAAAGCATAACTTTTTAAATTTTTTGTAATTTTGTTTAAGCATCTGAAAAAATTGTCTTTAATTTTAAATGCATAATTTTTTTGAAATTTTTTATTTTGTCTGAGTATTTGTTGATGTTTTTTTTCAAAAAGTCAATGCAGTGACGGATACCAAATATCTTGATGGGTGAGTAGGCGGGACTAGTTTAGAAACTCTCGCAGATCGTGACCACATCATCTCTACCTTGTTCTTTAAAGAACAGCCAGAAATATTGTATGCATATGATTTTAATTAAGCTACTAGGATAACAAGCTAAGAAAAAAATCTTGAATCGATTGAGTAAACTCTGGAACAATATTTCGTTATTAAAAAAAGAGGAAATCACCACGTATTTATCTTGATGTGCAGAAAGTAAATGTTTTTTTAACAAATTCGTTAAAAATTACCATAAGATTTTTTTTATATAGCTGTACGATTATTTATTAATGACAAATGATATATTAGTGACATATTTAGTGCAGTAGTTTTATTTAGATAACACCATTAGTCCCAGCACATTTAGATTAGAGAGACTTCTACTGGACATATGTCAAGAAAACATAGATGTTATGTTTGTATCAAGAACGGGGAGACAGAAAACGTCCGCAAATGTTACCAAAAAAAGGTATTTGAGATGGAATAACCAAATAAAAAAGTTGAAATTTGATATTAAGTATCTTTAAAACCATTTTAAGTTGTCATTATTAAAATTAATTTATCTTTTAGCAAAATAAAACCTTTTTATTTTTCTGAGACCAATAAATATTGAATACTTTTTTTCTATCAATTTGGACCTTTTTGATGAATAGTATTTTCTTTAAAAAACGAAAAAAAATGAAAAATTTCAAATTGAAAACGAATACGACATTTTGTCAATAATAAAAAACACGACATTTTTTTAATAATGTAAATAGAATACGTGGCAAAATCTCTAAATCAATTGGTTATCTATTTGGCATATAGCTATATAGTTATATGCCAAAACATTACGAAAACAGAAATACTTATATAAGTATTTTTATTTTGTATTTATATTATCTAGATAAACAGTTCATATAAGTAATTTTTTAAACATTTGTTTTTTTATACAGTTATGAGAGCCCCATTGAATTTTGTTATTTTTGTTTCAGTAAATTTCTTGTTTGTTTGTTTTTTCAAAAATTTTGCTATCTGGCAAATTTGAGTTGGAATTTTCTAACCATGAGCGAGATCTCGTCTCGTTCTCGTTTCTCGTGAGAAATGGGACTTCTCGTGAGAAACGAGAAATAGAAAATTCTCGCGAGAAGTAGAACGAGACTTAAATATTATATTATTTTCCAAATTAAAAATTATTATAATTTACAAATGCTTAATAATTTGTTTTTTTAATTAAATAATATTTTGACTCCGTGATTTTAATAAATCTAATTAAAAATTTAATTTGTTTTTGAGAAAAATAAATTAAATTTTTAATTAGATTTTTTTTTTAAATCTAATTAAAAAATTTTAATAAGATTTTAAATATTTTTAATTAGATTTTAAATATTTTTAATCAGATTTTAAATACAAAAGCTTTTTTTATAAAATGGTGCACTTTCGACTTGATTTCATTAGTTTACCATTGGAGTTTCAACTTGACACATATTGTTCATATTGAAAAGAAATATTCTTGCCTCATTTCAACGATCAAAAATGTCACCAAGAAAAAACAAAATCTGGATATTTTCAAAAATAAGTGACGGTGCTGAATGAAGGCGTGCAAAAAGTCTTTGAAACAAAAGGTGGAAACACAAGCGGACTTCATCGTCACCTCGAAGAAAAAACACAGCCAAGATTACGTTGAACATTCTGAAAAAACTGACGACTCTCTTCTTCCTCCTCCTAAGAAGAAACAACGAACCATGGTCGAAATGCTTGAAACAAAGTCCAAATATGACAAAGACAATTCCATTCAAAAAACATTTTGACTCTGCAATGCTGGATTACTTTTGCACTGATCTGGCATCCTTTTCAGCAGTCGAAGGAAGAGGTTTCAAGAAATTGTTTGACATTGCAAACCCTAAACTGAACTTTCATCACAGAACAACATATTCAAGAAAGCTTTCAATTCGATCAAGAAAAGTTCAAGCTGGAATGAAGAGCATAATAACGGAGATTACGCCAAATCTAAAAAGTGCTGCATTGACTTCTGACATTTGGACTTCTAGAGCTCAGGACAGCTACATCTCTTGGAATTTTCATGCTATTGACGAAAATTGGAGACTACATCACTGGACACCCCATGTCCAACAGTTCTCAGGCAGACACACAGGTATCTTAATTGAAGGAAAGCTGGATTCTTTTTTAGAAAATCTAAATTTGCCTGCTGATTTGCCAATGTACTGCGTGAACGACTAGGCAAGAAACATGAAACTTGCAGTCAAATTGTCAAAGCGCCTTGACCAATACTTGTGCAACAATCATACTTTGCAATGTGCAGTTCGAGACTCATTTGGAATGACTGCTAGAATGAATGATGCGTTGCAAACATGCAAAGATTTGGCTTCTTTAACTCACCAGTCAACAGTTGCAGCTGAGTTGCTTGAATCAAAATCAGACGCTCAAGGAATCAATTTTAGACAGTTACGCCAATCTGTTGACACAAGATGGAATAGTGAACTGGATTGCATGGCTTCTGTCCTACATCTAAAGAGTGCAATTATCAGCTTATGTGCAAATGAAGATATTTTTTCTTCAAATAACATCCGTGCATCACAGTTAGCCTCACAGGTTAAGGATAATGTTGAGTGTCAACCTGTTGCCAGAGTCCTTTCAGCAGATTTGTCCCCTAATTGAAAACTGAAGCGCAAGTTAAACGTCAGACTTGAAACACAAGAGCCAACATCTGAACTGAATCCTATTTTGAGCGAAATGTTCCAGTATAAATATCTCCCTGATGCCAAAAAAGTCTTTTCGATTCTTGATTGGTGGAAATTGCATTCAAATACATTGCCAGAGTCTCTTCATTAGCTAGACAAATTTTAGCTATTCCAGCAAGTTCAACCAAATCAGAGAGAGTTTTTAGCTTAGGTAGAAATGTCGTCCAATTATCCAGACACAACTTACACCCAGAAAAAGTAGAACAAATCATCTTAATCAGAGAAAACATTGTCTTGTTGGAAAAGTTTGGCAAAAAAATTCTGAATTAATATTTGAAAAAGTTGTTTATATTTGACCAATATCATTTGTGTCTATTTGTCAAAACCATGTTTACATTTTTTTTTTTTTTACTTGGATTTTAATAAATTTGTTTTCTAAAATTGTTAAATTTCTCGTCTCGTGTTGTTCTCGGTCTCACGAGAAGTACTAACTTCTCGTCTCGGTTTGAAAAAAACCTAGTCTCGCTCGTGGTTATAATTTTCGCGTATATGTGTGTGTGTGCGCGCTCGCACTGAAACGTAATAGTAAATAAAAAACAAAATGAAATAAAAATGAATCTAAACATAGTGAAAAACACATCACAAATCTAAAAATAGTTACCCGACTGGGGCTCAAAGGAATTATGGATGACAAAACACTACCCTACGGTTCGTAACAAAATTCGAATATAATCGAATATAATAATTGTGTAAATTTATGGTGCTTGTTGGTTTTAAAAACTATTGATATTTTATATACCATTGGAAATGTCTAAAACTAGTATTAAAATAAGTATCTACAAAATGTTATGCTCATTTTAGTAACAAAATTTGAACTTTGAAATTTTGAAAACTTGAAAATTAAAAATGCGACCGATTTTAGAATGTCGCATTCTAGTTAGAATCATTGTGTACTTCGTGTGCACAGGCGTGTTAGAAGCAACTGATTTCTTTAACTTGTTCTTTAGGTTATAAGTAAGAAGAAAAAGATGGGAGCCAAAAAATTTTTACAGTTTGGGGCCGGTTCATGAATATTTATTCAAACTTATGACAGTCAACAAAAAAAAAAAAATCGTTACTTTAAAAAATATGTATATTATACAAAAGTGCTTGTCAAGCGTAACAAAAAATATGTGAAAATCATATGCTGTAAACGTTTGCTTCCCAAGATATGACTCCTTACAGAGTATATAAACTACAGACCCAGAATTTACAGAACGGAATAAGAAGTCAAAAAAAATGAATTTTTCATTCCAATTTTGTTCCAGATAAATTTTACCTAATTAAAAATATAGAATTTTTATTAATCTAAGTTTTGTTCAAAAAAATTATTTATTGAATAAATGCATGAACGGTCGTTTTAATGGAATTTGTTGTTTAATTCGTTTGATTATTCATATTAACAAGTGTCATTTTGAAAGTTAATAATTTATAATGTCATCAAATAAATAGTGTATCTTTTTTTTAAAAAAGATAGGGTCTTTTTTTCCATGTATACTACATCATTTTTATATTTTTTTCAAAAAATAGAAGCTAACCCCCCCCCCCCCCCCACCTCCCTTATTCAGACAAAAAGTGGTTTGAAAGACTCGTCCAGTAAAAACAAAAAACATTAAAACATTTTTTTACGACTTATTAGGTATAGATGAACCTATATTTTTTACAAAAAGATCATTTAAATAACACAACGCACTATTAGTGATAAGAAAAACTAATAAAATTTGATAAATATAAGCTCATACATATAAATATCCTAACAAGCTGTTACATATAAATATCCTAACAAGCTGATATATATAAGTATCCTAACAAACAATTTTTTAGTGAATTTGGCAGTGGATATATAAAGGCAATTTTGAGCCATTTATTTGAGTTTTGCTCATCGGTTATTTAGCTGAACATTAGTGGCAGCCACTACAAATCCCCAGCCGATAACTTTCCGAAATGTTAAAGTTGCTAGTCATCGACTAGCCACTTTAACATTTACAAAATTATTTTTTTCGATAAGATTTGTCATGAACATAACCGAAACATTTTTTCTTTTTATTGATTGTTTTGTTCTTTTTATTACATTTTAAATAAGCATTTAGTTACAATATTTAAAATTACAAATATATAATAATAATAATAATAATAATAATAATAATAATAATAATAATAATAACAATAATAACAATAATAATAATAATACTAATAATAATAATAATATGTAAATTATGTTAGTGTATTTTACAAATAGAGCGCTCAATGTTCTTAAAGACCAGAGCAATAACAAATTAGTTTTTTACTAATTTATACATATATATATATATATATATATATATATATATATATATATATATATAAATATATAAATATATATATATATATATATTTTTTTTTTGTTTATATTTTTACAACTACATATTAACTACAAATTTTTTACACTGCAATATTATAAAGAAACTGTACTTCCTAAACAAAAAAAAAATACATTTTACAAAATACCGTTAAGTATAGGAAGCAATAATTAGGTATGCTATGACTTGATAAGAAGGGTTTTTTTGTTGCAGGGAACTCGTAGTAGACTGAGATTAGTCTTATCATCGAGAACCTTGAGGTATTGCGTAAATTTCGACTTTCGAAAATTTTGAGTTTCGACTTTAAAGAAGTTATATTGCCTGGGAGAAAAATCGAGGTATAATTCGGAATTAATTTGTTGAATAAATATGGGCCACGATAAGAAATAGAAAATTGAGAACTTTTTTTTTTTTCAGGGGAACAATAAAGTTACCAGTTGCTCTTGTGTTAAATTTGTTGATATTAGATTGAAAGAAGTTTCCTGTGAAATCGGTTTGGAACTAATCCTAGCTTGTATTTAAGCATGAACAAAATGTTAGCGTAGATATTAATTTGGTAAATGTTTAGTGCTTTCATTTCTTTTAATAGGGGTTTAGCGTGGGTCAGTTTGTTTTTATGATGTATTATTCTAGAAGCATGTTTTTGTCGTCGATAAAGAGATATTAATTTTGTCTTGTATGTGCTTCCCCAGGCTATGTTGGCATATGTGAGATAACTATGTATAAAGGAAAAGTAAAGAAGTTTTAGGTTTTTTTGCGATAAAAATGGTCTAGCTTTAAAAAGTATACCAATACTTTTAGATATTTTAGTGTTGATGGCATTTATATGAGCTGTCCATAAAACATTTTCGTCAATAATCACACCAAGAAATTTAATTGTTTGGGTTCTTTCGATTTTTTTGTATTCAATACTTAGTGTCGGTAGAATTGATGGTAGTTTGTTCTTCTGTTTCTTTAAGTGAAATAAAATATATTTAGTTTTTTGCGCGTTTAATGATAACTTGTTAGCACTGAACCATGTTTTAAGATTTTGAAGTTCAAAGTTGACTTTATCAAAGAGGTCATTGATAGAGGTAGATGAGTAGAACAGATTGGTATCATCTGCAAACATTATACAATCGAGATTTGTAGAGGCTTTAGGAAGATCGTTAATGCAGATAAGGAATAACAAAGGTGCAAGAATAGATCCCTGGGGGACACCGCATTTGATTTTTAATAACTCCGTATTAGTGATACCGTCTATAATAACACATTGTTGCCTGTTATTTAAATAATTAGTGAACCATTTTTTGTTTGATTTTTTATACCGTATTTTCTCATTTTTTCGAGCAGAATTTTATGGTTGACAATAATCAAAGCTTTTGTAAGATCGATAAAAACTCCCAATACAAATTTTCCTTCATCAAATGGCGAGCTAATGTTGTCCATTAGGTCTAAGGTTGCATGTTCCGTAGAATGATTAGTTTGAAAGCCGTATTGACATTCCCTTAGAATTTTATTGTCTGCTAAATATTTAATAAAGTCGGTTGTACATTATTCTTTCCAGGAGTTTGGAAAACACTGGAAGAATTGAGATAGGTCTATAATTGGTTAGCAATTTCTCCAATTTTAAATACAGGTAAAATCTTCGCAATTTTTAATTTGTTCGGAACAACTCCAGTTCTAATTGATGACTTGAAAACATTAAATAAAGGATCTGCTACAATGGATAAAATATCATATACTACATTGCTGGAAATGTCATCGACGCCCGGAGCTTTGTTCTTTCTGATTGATTTTTTTGCTTCTTCAATTTCTCAATTTTAGGTCACTCTCAGAAAATGAACTAGTATGGTCAGTAAAATAGTTATTTAAATGAATTGTTCGAGTTGTTTATCTTGTATGCCAGGTTAGGACCAATATTTACAAAAATGTTATTAAATATGTCGGAGAGTGTTCTTTTATCTGTATACTCAATTCCATTTTCCGCAATTCTGGAGGGTAACATTTCGGATTTAGTTTTGGTTTTTCCGATAATATCGTTCATAATTTCCCATGTTTTTTTAATGCTACCATTGTGTTTTTGTAATTGTTTAGAATAATAGATTTTTTTTTATTAATTTTTAATTTTTTAAAAAAGGTTTTTGTATTGTTTATATACATTAAGATTTTTTTCGTTTCTATTTTTTAAATATTTAATGTATAGTTTTTGTTTTTTCTTTACCGATTTCTTTATTCCGTTAGTTATCCATGGACATTTCAAATATTTAACTTTTATTTCTTTTTCAATAATTGGAAAGTGTTTATTGTAGTGCTCAAGAAAAATATCAATAAATATATTATAAGCAGTATTTGTAAGTCCTCGGTTTATTGTTGATAAACATTTGACCAATTTGTTTTTGATAAAGTTTCTTTAAATTTGTGAATCGAAGATTTGTTAATTTTTCTTTTATATGTTTTAATTTTTGAATTATTTAATGAGGAAGAGTTTTGTGTAAGTGAGAAGAATATTGGAAAGTGGTCTGATATATCAATTTTAAATATTCCTGTTTTTAAAGATATGTCTAAAAATGAGTTGGTCAGTATATTATCTATGGCTGTAATTGAGGTTGAAGTGACTCTGGTGGGTTTATTAATTAATGAGAATATACCGAGCTGAAACAAATTATCAAAGAAAATTTGTTATTGTTTTCATTGCATTTTAAACAATCTATGTTCATGTCTCCTATGCAAAATATATATTTTTTTTCATTATTGAGTTTTATAAAGATTTGGTTCAAATAGTTAGAAAATTTGATAATATTGCCATCAGGTGGCCTGTAACAAGTAGTTACTAAAATGTTTTTTTTATTTTTATTGATTATTTCTATGGTGAAGGCCTCATTGTCGGCATCGGAGAACGAGAGGTCGTTTGAATTTTTTTTCAAGATCATTCCGAATATAAACTAAAATTCCTCCTCCTCTTTTGGGTATTTTCCTTTCAAAAGAAATCATGTGGTAGTTAGTAATTTGAAGGTTTGAATTTGCTTGAGAAAATTCGTCAGTACACCACGTTTCTGTAATACAAATCATGCTGAATGAATAATTACATTCTAAAAGAAAACTTTTCAATTTGTCGATATTTGAGTTAATACTTCTTATGTTTATGTGAATAACTGTAAAATCTTCATTACCTTGTTTGAATTGGGATTTAAAAGTATCAATTTCAAAATATTCTGTATTACAACATTTTTCGTTAAATATTTTTTTATCTGCTTGATAAAAATCGTTAGGTAAAATATTATTTGCGGTTTTAAAATAATCGGAGTAATGGGTTTCAAACTCTATTGTTTCGAATGCCATTTTGTCGGTTTACATAATTTAATTACAAAAATTGCGGGTTTTTTTTTATTTTATTTTATTTTTTAGCAAACACTCTCCTATTCACGAAATTCTCTGACAAATATTTTATCATATTTAATAATAGCGTATTTACCTTCTTTGCGTAGCCGTTTGACTTCTTCCCAAAGCTTTTTCCTAATCTCCATTGTTTCATTCGAGAGCTTTGTTAATGAAAATACCCGTTCCCTTGAGTTTTTTTGCTGATGTTAATATTTTATTTTTATTTTGAAAGTCTAATAGTTTAATAATCATGGTTCGTGGAGATTTATCTTCTTTTATTTTCCCGATACCATAAGCTCTTTCAACTATTATTTTCTCGGAGATTCCCAGCTTGTTTATAGATATTTTTAGCTCATTTGCACGATCATCAAGTTTCAGTGGGCAGCTCAGTTAATCCATCAATTCTTAGGTTATTCTGTCGTGAACGTTTTTCCAAGTAATTAAATTTGTTTTTTAAATTGCCAATTTCGATGTCTAACAAACTGTTTGTTTGTAATATTTTATTTAAAAAGTTTTCTTCCTGAAAGTTAATACTTTCCTTTAAATCACTGATGTCTTTTTCAACAATTACAAGTTTCGATTTGTTTTTATTAAACTCGTTTTCAAGTTTGTCAAGTCGATCGGTTATTATTTTTAAGTTCGCACTTAAAATATCGGTAAAAATCTTTTCCTCATTTTTTAAAAGTACAGCAGTTTCAGTTAAAATGCCTTTTTTTTGCTCATCAAGTTTGGTGCTTATTAGTTTTTCTTATATTTTTCATCATAACTTCCATTTTGTAAATAACTAATCGCTCG
The DNA here is from genome assembly GCF_038396675.1 of Hydra vulgaris. NCBI lineage: Eukaryota > Metazoa > Cnidaria > Hydrozoa > Anthoathecata > Hydridae > Hydra > Hydra vulgaris. The sequence continues at coordinate 31,221,024 of NC_088926.1, forward strand.
ATAAACACGTCTTGCTCGTTCAATGCCGCAAGTCAAAATAAAACATATATATGTTATATATATATATATATATATATATATATATATATATATATATATATATATATATATATATATATATATATATATATATATATATATATATATATACTGTGCTGTGCAAAAGTCATTATAACAGCGTCGAAAACAAGCTTACAGTGCATTTAAAACGCCATAGGGTCCTGCCATCTGGCGAATACTTCATAACTATTTATTTAAATGGTTGCTTCAGCAGCTGACTTTGTTTTTAAACACATTTTGTGTTATTTTATTAATATTTATCCATTTTTATCGGGTTTTCTCGTGGCGATCGGTGAATTTTCAATTTTTGGCGATTTAGCAGGTATGTTAAAATTTATTTCTAAACTATTGTTTAGTTTAGTAATTGTAATTTAATGACACTTTATGCAGTTTTATAGTATTTTACTTATGGATTTATGTGGAAAGCATGAGATTTTGGTTTTTTTAGCCCATAAAATTGTTTTTTAATATCATGTAACAAAATTGGAATTTTTGGTCAATAAAATTTAAAAATTGTCATATTCTGTAGAAATAACAATTGTAATAACATGATTTATTATGTATTTTATATTTATACTATTGCACTTTTAATATTTATTACTTCTTTTTATTATTTTATATTATTTAAAAATTTTGTTTACATTTTTCAGACATGACTCCGTATAGAAAGTTGACGATGGAACAGAGATGTGAAGGGTCGGCGAAGGTTAAGGAAGGATATGCGTATCGGAAGGTGGCACAAATAATGGAATCTATCTACCTGACTGTATTTGGAATTCGTGAGAGGAAGCATGCCGCAACCAACTCCGTACGCGATCTTTCCAGGGACGGCCGGCCAAAGAAGACCACGGCGAGAGAGGATCGGATGTTTGTTCGTATGAGTATGAAAAATTGTCGAATGACATCATCGGACATGAGGAAGAGTCGGCAGTGGCATCTACAAGCACAGTCAGAAGGAGACTCCTGAAGGCCGGTCTACAAGGTTGTGTAGCGGCCAAGAAACCTCTTTTGACTGTTGCCCACAAGAAAGCTCGATTGGATTTTTGTGACCACATAAGGAATCTCGGGTGTTGAGGAGTGGAAAAGGGTGTTGTGGAGCGATGAAAGCTCATTCCAGATGTTTTGTGGGGCTAAAAGGGCTTATGTAAGAAGGAAAGCTGGGGAAAAGTTCATCCCCGACAGTGCATTGTTCCAACAGTTGGAGACGGGGGAGGTTCCATAATGGTTTTGGGGTTGCATGTTCTGGGCAGGGTTGGCCAGTTGTACAGGTGTGAGAGGACCATGAATCAACACCAGTATGTCAGGGCCTTGAGAACTGTATGTTGCCAAACCCAATCCACAATCGCTTCTTTGGTAAATGGACAAGAGTTCCTGTTCCAACAGGAACATAATGCCCTTGCCAGAGCAAGGCTTGTGACTGCATATCTGGAGGATCATGATATACGGGTACTGAACTGGCCAGCCCAGAGTCCAGACCTCAACCCCATAGAGCACCTGTGGGAAATAATGTTTAAACACTTGCAAGGAGCAAACCCTAGCAATAAGGATGCACTTTGGGTCCATTTACAGAACATATGGAATGTATATTTCACCAGCTACTGTTCAGAACTTGATTAGCTTTATGCCCCGTAGGATCAAGTCTGTCATCAAATCAAGGGGTGGGCAGACAAAGTATTAATAAAATGTGTAATTTTAAATTGTATGAACAGTTGCAATAAAAAAAATAATCCAAATCAATTGTTTTCAGTCGTTTTTATTTGTAACGCTACAAGAAAATAGAAAAAGAACCTTAAAAATATTACTGTTATAATGACTTTTGCACAGCACTGTATATATATATATATATACATATAATGATCGTTTAAATAATAAAAGAAGGCGGGAATTCGTAGAAGACCACACGGCTTGTTGTCTGATACCGCGAAGAAATGATCGTATTAAAATTTATAAGATATTTACAAGTTAAAAAGTAGAAGTCAACCAAGTAAGAAACTTAAGATATTCCGTTACAAATACAAGATACATTATTGCATATTACAGTTGTTAATGATACAATATATAATCTTTATAAATTGATGATTAAATAGAGGGTAAAAAGGAAGATCACTAAAAAAATATCAAAAGTACATCTTCGATTCGTAAAAATGAGATTATTAAGCTTTCGTTTAAAAAAGTAAACGATTTTGATGAATAAAATCCTCGATAAAATTTTTTAAACCAATTCGTTTGATAAGAATGGTCCCCGATAATCAATACAAAATTTAATAAAATTTTGTTTAAATGGGCTGCCTAATAAAATTATCATTGCGTAAAATGTATTTATTTTTATCTTTTAATGAATACAAGTTATGGAAAGAAATAGGGGATGAATTGGTTTTACATTTAAACATAAAACAAAGAATAAAATGTTAAGCTGATATATATTAAAAACTTTTTATTTCAAATAATAAGGCTTTGCATAGATAATGGTCTTTAAAATGTATGAGACGTGCTGCATGCTTCTGCTACAGAAAGAGGTTTAAGTTTATTTTTCTTTGTACTACCCCAAGCAATGTTTGCATAGTTTATGTGACAATGAATAAATCAGTGATTTAATTGTACTAAAGTATATTTTTTAAACATTTCTTGCTTTGTACAATATTCCTATACTTTTTGAAATTTTACTTGATAAGTTTTTAATGTGACTTTTTCATGTAAGATTTTCATCAATACAAACACCTAGAAAGTTGGTCACTGTTACTTGTTTAATTTGTATACTGTCAATAACAAGTTGAGGCATGTTAATTGGCAGTTTATGTTTTTTGATAAGAGGATGGAAAAGAATCCATTTAGTTTTATCAATGTTAAGAGATAATTTGTTAGTCTTAAACCAGTCAGATATTTTGATTAACTCGATGTTCACGCAATGAAATAGAGTAGGAATGCTTTTGTGTGACAAATAAATTAGTGTCATCAGCAGTAGTATAAAATACGGGTTCTGGCACATTTTTTTTCAACTATATACCTATCCATATTCTCATATCATATTTCAACTATATCAACCATAATATTTAATATAATATGGTTACATCAATTTCACAAAGTGAAATCTAAGCGTAATGTCTAGCCTAAGCGTAATAGTAAATTACTCCTTTAACTCAGAAAAACTTCCAGATTTGGGGAAATTCCAGAAATGGGGGTATTAATAAAATATTTGCTTGTTGTGTTGTAATAAAAGGTTGCAACGAATATGTAAGTGGATTTCCAGTTTTATTGTTTAATTCAATTTTTAGATTAGTTTTAAATGGTAAATCAAGTGTAAAGTATCCTCCTAATTCAATATTAGAATGCATATTACAACCTTGTAAAGAGTTAGTATAAAATGGTCCACCAAGTGGAGCGAATAATAAATCACAAGCTATACTTCCTATGCAAAGCGTATTATCTGCATATAACGCTTAATAAATACATTACTTGATACCCTTCCAATAGGATTTGTTCCTTAAAATTCTAACCATAGTTTTCTGAGACTACCACGACCACTATCTTGAATCAAAACTGCTGTTCCATCTTTATTTGGTTCAAGAGTCTGGGATTTTACCCCCATGCCTGTTACACTTGAATTTGGAACTATTTCTAAACTGCTAGAATTAGGTATTATTGTGTCAACATAATACTTTGTAGCAGCATCGTTTGGTTTTATAGGTTCTGCTACATTTATTAATTTGTTTGTACTCATGTCAATATCATTAGTTGCATTATTTTGCCAATCTCTTCTAATAAACATACTATCAGCTTGAGATGCTGTTAATCCATTTGAAACTACTCAACTTGTAGTTGAATAAATTGTTGTACGTCCGAATTTATCAACAGGCATTTTATATATAAAGAAAAAAAAATTACCATAGATTATTAATAATATTCTGAAAATCATATCCTTCATCTAGTTTTTTTAAAACATAGAGACACAAATGTCCACAGAATGAAGTATTTCCAAACTGAACTCTGTCACTATTATAATAAACAGAGTCTTTTAAATAATTAACAACTTCGACAGGTGGGGGTTGTGCATAAGAGTCAAAACTTTATTTTTTTTCACTGTCTTTGTACCAGCAAATCCAATGAAAACCCTGTTTTAAATTTTTCAAATTACCCCTTCAACATTGATAAGTTTATTATTGTTTCTCATTTTTACTAATAAATTATTTTTTTACTCAAAAAATAATTGTTGGGCTACCCTACCCCCTACCCTATAGGCTCTTTGACCTAATTGTTCTATTGCCTAATTGACCTATTGTATATGGATCCGAAGGATTTATAAATCATTTTTTTTTAATTTGTAGTGTCCATATGCTAATGTGCGTATTCCATCTTCTAAAATAACTCTTTTATCGTCTTCTGCGCTTAATGCTATTTTATTGACCTCTTCTGTGTAAATTTCATGTGAATATGATCTTATTACATTCATTTTCCTAATATGATCTCTTTTATTTAATAAACAATGTTTATAATCTTCATGTTATATACTTTCAAACAACATTTTTCTTTACTCCTTTACATTTTTTGTTATCTTTTCCGTGTACTTTGTAAGAATACAACTTTGATCTAGTCTACAAATTCTTCAATTTGTGCTCCTCCAGTCTCATCTTTAAACATTCCTATTACTTTCTTATTAAGACCAACTTTAAATCCTACATTACTAATTGCTGGGTGATTTGGGTTAAACTCACTTGTAATCCAAATTTGCTTTCAATATACCGTAAGATTGGGTGGCTTTGGCCCTACGGGATGACTTTAGCCCAAGCAAAATTTTTGTTTAAAAATGGTTTAAAATCGATACCTCAAGGTATGCCGGTTAATGTTTAGTAGCAAATTGTGAGAAATTTATTATTTATTTAGTCTAACTTAGTTTACTTAACTCGAGTCTTTGTGATATTATTGTAAGTTGCACTTTAGAAGAAGCCATTAAAATCTGAATTTTTTTAGGTGTGTAAACTTTTACATCGATAGCAGTACCTGGAGAAGGTTTTTTATTGGAATATACACTGAGTTCAAATTTTAAACCATTAGTTTTTGATTCTATCTTGTTTTGAAAGTTTAACAGTTTATTACTTTTTTGCAATTGAGATTAAAAAAAAATAGGTTGTCTTTTGCCCACTACATAGGGTGACATTGGCCCGGGGCTAAAGTCACCCCATGTATTAGAGTAAACCTTTTTTAGTGATTATTTATAGAAATGGTAGTTACTATGTTGGAATGAAAAATTTTGTAGTAGTAATGCAATAGAAAATCAGTATAACAGTTTGTATTAGTAAATAGCGAAACTTGTTTAGTTCTTAGTTTAAATGTGCCACAAAATTACAAGCCAAATCGTGGAAAAAGAAAATATGTTACTTATACTTTAGAACAGTTAGACAATGCATTAAAAGATTTGAAGAATGGTTTAATTACTCAACGACAAGCAGCTTTGAAATACGATATACCAAGATCAACATTAAAAAATAAAATAAAACAGACATATCCTAAAAAGTATGGTGGTCAGCAAATATTTACATCAAAAGAAGAAGACATGTTTAAGGCATATGCAATAAAATCATCTGAGTTTGGTTTTCCTGTTGATAAATATGATTTAAGATGCAATAGCAAAGGTATCGAGAGAAAAAGGTGTTGTTATACCTCAGTTCAAAAATAATTTTCCGGGTGGCGATTGGATTCGATCTTTTTTAAAAAGAAATCCAGAACTCACAGTAAGATTTGCAAGCAACATAAAGCGAAAGAGAGCAGAAATAGGAACGGCTGTGATTGATAACTACTTTATAAATTTATCAAATGAAATAAGTAATATATCACCTGATAATATATGGAATTATGATGAAACCAATCTCAGTGATGATCCAGGTAAAAAAAAAATATTAACAAAGCGTGGATGTAAGTATCCTGAACGCATAATGGACTTATAAAAGACCTCGTTCTTTGTAATGCTTTGTGGCAATGCTAATGATGAATTGCTACCATCTTATGTTGTTTACAAAGCTGAGTCGTTATGGAATACATGGATGGAACATGGGCCACTAAAAGCACGTTATAACAGATCAAAAAGTGGTTGATTTGACTCAACATGTTTTGAGGACTGGTTTTTCTCTTTACTTCTTCCAAGACTTAAGAAGGCTCAAGGAAGAAGTGTCATATAGGTGATAACGTATCTTCACATTTGAGCATTGCAGAGCTCGTATGCATGTCAAAGCAATAACATAGGATTTGTGGCATTACCAGCAAACTCTACACATTTCACGCAGCCATTAGATGTTGCCTACTTTAGACCAATGAAGATTAACTGGCGCAAAATATTATGTGAATGGAAGGAGAAAGCAAAAGGAAGGAGAGTTGCTTCTCTTCCTAAAGATGAATTTCCTAGACTTTTAGACCGTTTAATTACCAACTTAAATGAACATGGAAATGATAACCTTAGAGCTAGTTTTCGCAAAACTGGAATTTTTCCATTAGACAAGTCTCAAGTGCTTTCACGACTACCATGTTGTAATGTAGGCTTAGACTCAACTACTGATTTAGTAAGCCAATCAATTTTAGATCATTTATGTAAGTCACTGGATGATCCCTCAGATGGTTCTAAAAAACCAAAGCGACGTAAAGTATGTGCTGTCTCAGGTAAAAGCTTATGTTCAACAGATATATCATCTTGTGTTACAAATGATAATAATAGATTAAATTCAAATAATGTAGATACACCTATCAGTATTATAAATACAATTGAGACCAAAAACATTGACTTTGCTGGCCCAAGTACAAATACTGGAACTACTGAGACTTCTAATCTAATTTTAGCGGATGGTAACTTTAGTCGTAAGTCATACAGAATCTTTAGATCATTCAGCATTAGGCAAAAAGAACTTTTAAAATATTGATAAAACAAAAAATGTTTGAAGGAGAAATTGTTAAATCTTGTAGAGAATTGTTATGTAATTGTTAAATGCAATGGAGAGTTAAATCCTGGACAGGTTTGTTTATTTATTTTGAATTATTTATATTTAGCTAATCAATTAGTAAACTTTATAACTAATTATTTTAATAACTAATATTATTTAATGTAATAACTATTGGTAATAATTTTAAAGTAAACTTCAAAGTTTTTTTTGCAGTTGAAAAAATTAAGAAAAAATGGAAATTACTATTATGAATAAAAATGGACTTAACTAGAAATGGTCACTACCAGCAGTGCAACTTTTTTTTCCCCAGTCTTAAATAGTCGATTTTTAAAAAGGAACCAAATAAATTTTAAAAAAGAAATTTATTCAGTTCCAGAACTTTTTCATGAAATTTTTTAAAACATTTATTTAGTCATTTTTGTTTACTTTATACCTAAACTGTTTTGTTTACTTGGTACCTATACTTGTTTAGTTTGTACCTATATTTTATTTACTGTATACAAGAACTTTGTTACTAAATCTTTTTTTTGTCACTTTATTTTTGTAAATTTATTTTCTTTGCCTAAATATTGTTGTTTTTATTGTTGTTTTGCTTCCTTTAGTCCCTTTTTACAGGGTTGGGCCAAAGTCACCCTAACACACAGGGTGACTTTTGCCCACCATTTAAACCACCCAAAAGATACTTCAGGTAAATAATTTTCAAATGGGAGACAGATAGTTCTAACTGTCCTTTCTATGTACTTCTAATAGTACTTAGTGTTTGAGGAAACAACTTTCGTGGCTTTCGTGCCATAGACATTAAGGATCAAAAATGAGCCAAATCCACCCAATCTTACGGTAGTTAGAAATATCAGCATAAAAGTCTTCTGTTTTAATTTCGTATGCTAAAGAATCTGTATCTGTGAATAATAGTTTTGATCGATCAGCATTTTTTTTTATATAATCATAATGAAGTTCATACACTAGAGTTTTGCTCAAATCCAATATACACATTCCTAAGTAAATTGGTTTTTGTTCTTTTCATATGTATTGCGACTAAGTTTTCATCAAATATTGTTCTACTTTCAAAGTTTGGTTTTGATGCTAGTTTAATAGCTTCATTTCTATCTGTTACTGTAGTCTAATATCAACTCTGTTTTCGACATTCTCCATTGTTTTTCCAAATACTGAATTGTTCATGAGTTTAAAAAAGTCTTTTTCAAAATCATTCGTTGCTTTAGTTCTAAGGTTTGTATTTAGTTGACTTATTCATTGAGCCATGCTCTTTCTTCAAATTTTATTCCTCTATGAATTTTAGTAATCTTTAATGAATCTTTCATATAGTTTTAGATTTTCATAATGTACTATATACTTTTTTTTATTATTCAAGTTTGGGACTAATTTTTCAACTTTATCAATATTTAATCTTTCAGGTGCTAGAGTATAATCATTATGTTCATCATGTAGATGTTCAGGGTAATCTAAATCTACCATATGCATACTAGAGTATGCATGGAATAGATTTCCAGTTTTCTATTTCATTTTTGTCCATCCATTTAAAACCATGTGTTGGAAGTGGTTTACTCATTGCCCATCCATATAAATTATTAGCATCTAAATATTGGATGAATGTTGATCTTTTGCTTTTGTCATATGCGTCACCCATGTACTTATTATTAGAAGCTCCTAACCTATTGGATATCATACTAATTCCACCTCTTATTCCTTTCTTTATCATTAGTATCATATCGTAATCACTTGGCAATTCTAATTTCACTTTTGTTTTTTTCAATGCTGCATCCCAAGCTAATCCTGGTGAAGTATAATACCAAGCAGAATCTAATTTATAATTTTTCAGGCAAACATCTCTAAAATTTTCAAAGACATTAGCCAGTAGAAAAGCACATCTGAAACATTGTACAAATCGTGATAATCTCTAAATGTTTTGCAATGAAACTCATTCCATACAGTTTGTGCATGTGAGTAATCATCATCACTTATATCTTCATTGTTCAATTTTAAAAAGAATAATTCTTTTGGTGGTAATTGGGTTTCATTAAATTTATCAACATAGTTTACCCAATCATATATGGATATACGCCTTTTTTTAGTAATAAATCTAATTGTTTCCCTGAATATAATTTTTCAATATTTTTACACTGGTCTCTTGCTAAATTCTTTGATAAAGCATCTAAACTAGAAGGCATAAATCTATAAGTATCTAAGGACGAAGCTCACGTTTAACTTCAAATTTCTTACCTTCTTTAATATACTCGTCGACTTTAATTTCTCTAGAAAAGCTAATATACTTTTCTTCATTGTTTGGTATGCAACTCAATTTCCCTCCTGATAATTTCTTTATAAATAAGTGAGAACCATAACCAGATAAATTATGAAATAGTACTGGAAAGAATTTTGGAATTTTATAATTTAAATTACAACTTTGATGAGCAGCACCTCTATATTTTCCAGTAATATGACAATGGTCACGTACTTTATCTTTTCTAAGTTTTTCTCCACAAATGTGACATGATATTGCTGCATTAAAATCATGCTTGTTTTCAGTATTAAATATCATCTTTTTTGGAAAATTAATCATATCACAAATTTTCTTAATATCTTCTTGTAAACTATCAACAAAAATTTGTGCAAAATCATCTTTTTTAACTACTTGCGGTAAATATGACTGGACTGTTTTGATAAAAACTTTAATCAAAACATTTAATATAATAACAGAATGAACTTGGAATATGTTTTTGATATTGTTTAATATAAGATTCATTTGGATTGGGTTCACAAGTGTCAGTTTGTTTGATAAAACTTTCAAAGTCAGCATATACTACAAAAGGAACTCTCATTCATTTATTGTGATTATTAAATTGCATTGTGGAATTTGGTGGTGGAAGTTCAATACGTACTGAATCATGTGTTTCACAATACGATTTATGATTAGATAATGATTCTTCAGAATTAAAACCTAACAAACAGTTTCTACAATAATACACTTTAGTATTTTGTCTAGATATTTGTGATGAAAGTAATCTGCTTAAATTTTTTATCAAACAGTAATGATTCGTTTCTCCACTTGAAAATATTAGAGTAAATCTATTAAATGTTTGCGATCATTATTTTTGATACATGCAAAATATGAACTTCTGAATTTTCATAACCATATACATTGACACTGATATCTTGATTGTTCTTCTCAAATTATGTAATTTGATTTAATGATACTGGAAATTCTATTTTATCCCAGTTTATTTTTTTAGCTTGATCTTTAAGCTCTTTATCACCTCTTTGAGGATTATTATCTGTTGGATTTAATGCTCTTGTGACGCACCACTTAAAACATTGATATCTTCATTCTTTATATTAGTTATTGCTTTTTTAGTTGCTAAATTTTTATCAAGTGGAATATATGATTTAGCTTTAATAGGATTATACTCAATAATATTTATATCCATCTTTTCGACAGAAAACGAATAACCAACCTGATCCTGCTTGTTGATATAATGATAATGATTCTAAAATTTTCTGCTTTGATATTTCATAAAACTCGTCTAAATCTGTTGTTTCTAATACAACTTGATTATTCGTTCTAAATGGAGCAGATGTGAATATAGTTTCTCCTGTTTTAATATCACGCTCCATTTCACAATAGAAAACTATATAAACCTTTGAATTTCTATTTTCGTTTAGTACTTTAATAGCGCTATTTTTAGCAGCATTTATGAAAGATACAGCATCATATCATTTTATTCCTTTGACTGAAAACTGATTTATTGTTACATTCTTAACAGCTGATTGTGATAATTTAATTTCTACCGGATTTCTAATTCCATATTTTTGATACAAATTTGAAACTGTAGATTTTAATTCATCAACTTTTTTATTCACAACCTTTTTAATTGGTTCTGGAACATATGATCCAATCCAACTGCAAGAGAATTAATCTTTTTATTTATTTCTTTTCTAATTTGTGTAATAGGCTGAAAAGGTGAAAATTGTTGATGATATATCTGGAACAGGCTCATCAAGTAGATACTCTGTACCAATCTGTGTGTGCGATAACGCTCTTATGAGATCGCTTTTTCGCATATTATAATAATTTTTAATTTTTCGCTCTTTAGGGATTTCTTTTAATTTTTTCACCGTTACCATTTTTATATGTAAGATCTTTTTAATAGAAAAAATTTCTTTATATCATTTTTCGAAATATTTTTTCTTGTCAATATTTCATATGTAAAGTTTCATATGAAATTTAAATGCTTCAATATTTCTATAATTTTTCATAATCATATGTTTGATATTCATATGTGAAGATATTTGGATTATGTGATAACCAATTCCAATCTACTTTATCTAAATTATCTTTTAATAGTTCATATGCATTTGTATTTCGAGATAATTTTTTCCAATTGACTTTATCTAAATTATCTTTTAATATCTCAATCGCATTTGGATTTTGAGATAAATATTCCCACTGAATTATCTAAATTATTTTTGAATAGTTCATATGCATTTGGATTCTTTGATAATAAAATCCAATTGACTTTATCTATATTCTCTTTTAATAATTCAATTGCATTTGGATTCTTTGATAAGTCATCTCAATCTACTTTATCTAAATTATTTTTTAATAATTCAATTGCATTTGAATTTAAAGATAAAATTTCCTAATCTACTGTATCTAAATTATCTTTTAACAAATCAATTGCATTTGGATTTCGAGATAAATTAATCCAAATGACTTTATCTATAATCTCTTTTAATATTTCAATGGCATTTGGATTTTTAGATAAATAAGACCAATCTACTTTATTTAAATTCTTTTTTCTAATATCTCAATTGCATTTGGATTTGCAGATAACATTTCCCAATCTACTTTATTTAGATTATTTTTTAATATCTCAATCGCATTTGGATTTTGAGAACGATTTCTCTAATTTACTTTATCTAAATTATTTTTTAACAATTCAATCGCATTTGGATTTGAAGATAAATTAAACCAATTGATTTTATTCAAATTATCTTTTAATAGTTCATTGCATTTGGATTTTTAGATAAATAATTCCAATCTACTTTATCTAAATTATCTTTTAATTTTTCAATGGCATTTCGATTTGAAGATAAGCAATTCCAATTTACTTTATCCAAATTATTTTTTAACAATGCAATCAAAATTTTATTTTCAAATAAATTATCAGATCCCATTTTTATATATCAAGATGTTTTTTTAATTTTTCAGAATTTAATATTTCAATCGCATTAAAAGATAAATTTTTAATTGAAATTCAATTAAAAATTCCACATTTTTCTCTCTTTTATCTCAATCTCATTTTCTGGTTCTTTAAGTAATAATTTAAGAGCTTTTTCATAATCATATGTGAAGATATTTGGATTATATGATAACCAATTCCAATCTACTTTATCTAAATTCTTTTTTAATATCTTAATTGCATTTGGATTTGCAGATAACATTTCCCAATCTACTTTATTTAGATTATTTTTTAACAATTCAATTGCATTTGGATTTTCAGATAACCATCGCCATTTTACTTTATTTAAATTCTCTTTTAATAGTTCAATTGCATTTGGATTTTTAGATAAACAAGTCCAATCTACTTTATCTAAATTATTTTTTAATAACTCAATTGCATTTGGATTTAAAGATAAAATTTCCCAATCTACTTTATCTAAATTATCTTTTAATATCTCAATTGCATTTGGATTTAAAGATAAAAATATCCAACATACTTCATCTAAATTATCTTTTAACAAATCAATTGCATTTGGATTTTTAGATAAATAAGACCAATCTATTTTATTTAAATTCTTTTTTAATATCTCAATTGCATTTGGATTTGCAGATAACATTTCCCAGTCTAATTCTATTTATATTATTTTTTAATATCTCAATTGCATTTGGATTTTTAGATAAATTTCTCCAATTTACTTTATCTAAATTATTTTTTAACAATTCAATCGCATTTAGATTTTCAAATAAATTATCAGATCCCATTTTTATATATAAAGATTTTTTTTTAATTTTTCAGAATTTAATATTTCAATCTTATATCCATTATCGATCTTCCCATCACGCATTTCAAGTTCTCTATATCCATGACCAGTTCCACGCATTGCACTATATAAAGATTTATATACTGTTTCTTCTCCTGTTTCCATGTTTGTTAATTTAATAGTGACTGGTTTTTTCTTAATTGTTCTTAATCTTTCATATTTTGGATCTATTTCTTTTTTCTCTTCTTTTACTGGATGTATTCTAGGTCTTCCAACTGGTCTTTTCTTATTTACTTTGCATGGATCCAGCTATCCACCTCTTTTACTGGATGTATTCTAGGTCTTCTAACTGGTCTTTTCTCATCAGTTGCTTTTGTTGCTTTTGACATGATTGATTCTTTATCAATCAACCCATTATCTACAGCAATCATTAACAATGAGATAATTTTTAGATGTTTGTGAAATGTTATTTTCTTTTAACAACTTCTGCAAGTTTTCCCTTGTATAATACATTTTTATTATATAAAGATAAAAATTTTTTAAATCAATTCAAAAAAAAGTTAATAAACAACGTTCAACTTATTTCCGTCTGATTGAAAGTGTAAAACTTATCCATTATTACAACAACAAACGTTATATCTGCTGGAACAGTTGCATTAAATGTTGCTTTAATTTGTACATCTACTGATTCTATGGTTTTAATTTTTCTGATTGTCTACTAACATCAAAAACAAAGAGTGGGTATAAATCTTTATAGTTTGAAGGAGTTATGTTGCTTTGTGTAATCAAATCGTTCATTCCATAAAATTTTTCACTAAATACAGATGCACCTCTATAGGCTCTTGAAAATTGATGATTTGGAAATGATAAGTTATAGTCAGCAGCTGGATATTTTTCTTGATTAAGCATAATGTACATATTTTTCAAGTCACAATGATCAAATATGGAAGAATTAACTTCTTGATTTTCATCCTTATTTGTTTGGAATCCAACAATGATGTATCTTGGCTTTTCTGGAGATGTCTTCACGCTAAGTCTCCAGAAAACGTTGTAGATTGTGGAAGAGTTATAGTATCACACTGCCTTGCGCGAAAAGTTACTGGAAGTGTCACTTTTGATTCAATACTTTTATAAAGATTAACTCTCTCTAAATCTGATGGAATGATACATGTGGTATGAACAATGATATTTTATCAAGATTAACTTTTTTTATGTTTAAATCCGTAAATGACTTTGTTGTAATCATTGCAGAATCCAAAAATGTGTCTTAAAGGTATACAAAATGAAAATGTTCCCTTTATGGTCTGTTTTTTGAATTATGTATGATTGTCGCACTGCAAACTCTGAGTTATCAGCAAGTACTGCTGTTGTTGAAGAATCTTTTTACCACAATTGATTTAATCCTTGTGCTAATTGAAAGTCATTTGGGTATTTAAGCATTCCAAACATTGTTGTTGCTTGACCTGGATTAAAAATAGTTTCTATATTTTGGTTTGATAATTGATATGATATTTCACTCGAATAATGCATAATACCATTATTTGTAAGCGCCACTGCATCTGCATCAGCATAAGCTGTCCCATCAAGTTTAAGAGCTTTCCTTGTAAAAAAAAGATAAGCCTCAGATGGAAGTGTGAACAAATTTTGTTGCTCAATGTTAATTCTTATTTCTCCAGCGCTATTTAGATTTGTGCGAGCTATTGCTCATAGAATTCAAATCTTTCAATTCCATCATCCACAGTTGGGATTTCAGTAAAATTTAATATATCAGAAGTTGCCATTTTTTTATTTACAATATAAAAAAAAATTTTCTTTTAAAATGGAAAATAAATATAAAAAGATTAAGCCAATCGAAGAACTCGGCCTTTTTTTGCTAGATCTTCTATCCTTTATAGCTGCTGATTTTATTGCAGACCCCATCATTATATTATTTATATTTGGTGTAACTTCATCAGCTTTTTTATTTAAATTTGAGATCATGTCATTAATTTTATTATTAATGACTGTATTTGCTTGAATAACTTTAGTAGATGCTTTTCTAATTAATTGTTTTCCTTTTTCAACTGCAACATCTTTAGCAGCATCTTCTATTGCTGATGTTGAAAATTCTTTCCCTGCTGATTTAGCAGCAGTTATTGCAGTTTTTCCTAAATCACTAGCAGCTAACCTCTTCAACATAGCTGATGACATCTTGTTACATTTGATGATACTGCTCGTTTAAATAAATTTATTAAACTATCAAATATACCACTTCCTCCAACAACTTGCTTCTTAACATATATATTTTTAACAAATAGCATTTTTATGTACGCATTTTTTTTTTTAATTTTTTTTTACTCATATTATCATATTCATATTATCATATTGTGATTATTTTGTATTGCTTTATACTGATCACTATTCATAACACCTTGTCTTAACAATTCATCACAAATTGCAACAGCTTCATTTCTTGATCCAGTATTACCTGCTCTCCATGCAGCTATGCGTAATTCAAGCATATCAAGAAGTGCAATAGGATCGCTAGGAAGAATTATTGGTCCTATTCCTGTTCCCTTTGATTTTCTTTGATACTCAAGTATTTCTAGTTCTCTTTAACTCTCTCCAAATGGGAGCTATTATTTCTTTGTATTTTTCGCTCCGAGATGACTTTGGTTTTCCTGAATCAGTAATTGCCATCTGTTTGTATTAATATATCTCAATAATTTTGAAGATCAAAATCATTATATATTTCCTTCTCAGGATTGAACTTTGTTATCAATTCCCAAAGACCAGGAGTACCTGGTATTTTATTCCATTTATATCTATATCATCATTATTTATTAATATTGGAACTTTTCATATAAATAATTTACCCTCTTTAGAATGTATTCCAAATTTAGTGTCGGTAGACTTTTTACTATTAGTATACCTAGTAGTGTACATCCTAAGATAGTCTGTTGCAATTTTTCCCAACTTTAAAAATTTTTCCTCATCAGAAGGCATTATTTCTTTAATATGTTCAGCCATTATTTCAGGATAAGCATTTGAAAAAGTGAGTGCGAAAGGATTAGCTTGATCTTGCAATTTAGATATGTCCTCCTTTATTCCAGATTGACTATCAATTAATGGTTTGTACAACTTTGTCAAGTCTATCTGTAAATTAGAATCACCTATCCTTTCATTCTTTTACAATTTGATCTCTTTTTCAGGTTATAATTTTTAAAAATTATAACCTGAAAACAACATAAACTTTTATGTTGTGTTTTGTGTTTTACGTTACGTTTTACGTTTTGGAAAATTTTTTAAAATAATCAATATCAAATGTTCCACATATATTCTTAATTTCAAAGTCTTTATAAATGATATCATTTGTTTCTAATAATCTTAGTATAAGTGCAGTTGATAAAATACTTTTTATTAATTTTTTTTCTTTGAAATCACACTCTAATTGAGGTACATATTTATCTATAATTCTTAATTTATCCTGTTTCTTAACATTATTCCATTGTTTAATCGATTCTTTAATCTCCCTTTCTACACTATAAAAATCACTATCTTCATTCCAGATAAGTTTATTAACTTTATTTCTCTCATCATCACTATAAGTCGTCGATATCTGAAAGTTTCCATAATCAGTGATAAATATAGAGTGAACTCCTGAATTCGTAATAATACCTCTTTTTCTGAATCCAAGAAGTTCCAAATTGTTTTTTTTATTCAAATCTGTTTCACGTGTACTGCATTCTAAGAAGAATAGATATAATGCTGCATATTTTATTACTTGTCAATAAAAATGTTGAGTGACTATTTTTTTATTAAACTTACTTTGAATTACTTTAATAGCCTCTTCTCTTCCTTGGTCAATTAATTACAACTTAGTTTGTTCATCAACTTCATTTTTAACTTTTGCTCTAATTTGTTCCATGGTTGTCTGAAATTTTTCGAGTTCACCAAGTATTAACTCAAATTCCTTGTCATCTATATGTCCATCTACAAAAGCTTTAGAAATATAATTGCTTATTGTATTTAGTTTTGAATCAGCAAGCACTTTAATCTGTTCATGCTTATCTGCTTTTAAATTCATTTTTTTTATTAATTTGTCCTCCTATTATTGATAACACACCTGCTCCTAATGCTGCACCTTCACATGCAATAACTACTGGTGCTGCAATTATTGTTGAAAAAAAACCAATTCCAATAGTTCCAAGTGCCATAGCGCTTGCTAGTAATGCATTATCAATTGCAGAAATTATTTTTACAGCTCTATGATACTTTTTACTTAGCGTTATTCTCTTTTCTCTCTCACGCTCTATTTCTTTTTGAATCTTGCTAATTTTTTGTAAGCGATATGATCTTGGTTTTTAATATTAGATTTTTCTTCAGGTGCATTTGGAAGAGTTGAATAAATGTTATTGTACATTTTATTATTGTATTCCATTTTAAAACAGAAAAATAAAAAAATCAACACAATAGATTAACAGAACAAAAACAATCTCCTTTTTTTATTAACACGTCAGAATAAGAATTATTTACAATTGCTACTATAATATCATTAACAGACTCTGCTATTACACAATCGTGTAAACTTAACATTTTTAATCTAAATTCATGTTTTAATGAAACTAATGCAACACCTTTTCTTACAAATAAGCCAAAATTTAAAACAACATTTTGCTGTGATAAAAATTTTATATTAATGTCTTGTTGCGCAAATACATCATACCTTTCATTTATTAATATTGCAGGATGCTAAAAATCTTTATGTGGTTTTAAAAACTATAGAAGATGGTTCAGGTTTTTTATATTTGTTTATAAACTTATGCACTGGCATGCTATTTGACATTTTATTATATATAAATTTTATTATATATATTTTTTATATTGAGTTTTTACAAGAAAAATCAAAGAATCATATTCAAAAATGGAATATTAGCAAATGAAGAATTTGGTCCTAATAATAAACCTGAACCTGTTGGTGTATAACCATTTCCAGCACGTAAGTACAAACCATTACCTAAAGAACCTCCTTTACTCCATGGTCTCAAATAGAAACCAGATCCTGCAGATGTTAATTCAACTCCTTGTCCATTCTTTTTCATGTACACAATACCATTTCCAGCAATTTTATTAATCATAGTTGACCCAGCTGCTGAACCTACTCCTGAAAGCAGTCCTGTTGCAAGTGATGGTATAACACTTGATGCTAAAAATCTTCCAGCTGTACCAAGTAAAGGTAAAAGTGCACCAATAAATCCACCCTCTATTTTAGAATTGTGTACTAGTTGTGTTTTACTTAAATTAATTATTACACCCGTACCATTTTCATATGCTTTTGTAATTTTATTCAATTATCTTTTTGTTACTGCTAATACATGCTTACCATTAAGATCTGAATGCCATAATTTAATACTAGCTCCATAACCATCTTCATCAATTGCTTTTTTAACTTTTCCCAATTGCCCCTGTGAAATATTTACTTTAATATTAGTATATTTACTCATTTTGTTATAGTAAGATTATTTTTTTCTCTTATTTTTTTTCTCTTATATAAAATCTAATAGCTAATTTTTCTCCTCGTAAATTTATCAGATTCCCATCTTGATCAACCAATTTAGTTTCCATTTTTGAAGTTGTACACTTAGGAAACTACCTACACTTAAAAAAAATGAACATATAACGTTTTTTGTTGTTCCATTTACATATGATGATTCTATTATATCATTTGTTACATTTATACTATTAATACTTAATATGTTTACAATATTATCTGATTCATGAGATCCCGTTGAATATGCTTGACTGTTAAAACCAAGAATAAGTCTAATTGAATTATTAGGCGTAAAATCAACTTTATAACCAACTTCGATATTTAATGTTGTTTTCAACATGTTATTATCTGCTGAAATTATAATACTAGTTTCAACTCCATTAATAATTTTACTATTTTCAGTACTTTTTCCCACAATATAATTATTTATATCATCAATCTCATAACTACCTTCTGGAATGTTTATATCTATCCAAGTTGCTCCATTATCTGGACTATATCTAAAGTTGTTATTTGAAGAATCAACATTTGGAAAACTGTAGAATGTATCAAGACCAACTAATGCCATTTCATAATCTTTATCTTTACTTACGAGCAAAATTAATTTTTATATGACTACTTTTCTCATTCAATATTATATACATTTTTTTATATACAAGAGAAAAATTATTTTTTAGAAAATTCACATGGAATATAAAAAATATTTAAACCGCTTCTATATTTTCCATAATCTTTTTTAAAAGATAAATCTATCACAACAAATCCATGAGGCTCTGACCAAGCAATTTTACAAAATGTTCTAAACTCAACTTTTGTCATATCACTTGAAACATGATCTATATAAATATGATTTAAATTCTTTGAAACTTGTGGAAATAAGCAAATAAAATTTGCATTTTCTCTAATAGTTTGTCTAGGTAACATCAAATAATTGTGTGCAAGATAGAAACAATCTAAATTACAGCCTACCTCTAATATAATATTTTTTACACTTATTTTGTTTTGTTAATTGTAAATCATCAAATATCATCAAGTTATTTTTATGAATATCAAGATCTTCAGGATCTGGTACATCTTCTGCTGTTTCAAAAAACTTACACTCCATATCTGTTTTATCATTTAACTTTTTTGAAATGTCTTCAATTATAAATTCTGGATTTGCATTTAATTTTTTTATTTTGTCTTGAAGCTTAAACAATTCAAGAATATCTTCTTTTTGTAATTTTTTTTCAAAAGAGCTTTTAAATATTTTGTATTCTGGTTGAAAAAGAGATTTTTCAAAAACTTGTAAATTATTATAGTCTAACCAACCAGGTCTTAAAACTAAATTTAATAATAAAGTAGTTTTTCCACAATCTGACTTTCCAACAATAATTCCTCTTATACTTTTAGGTAACAACTTGTTGTTACTTCGCTTATTGTTATTTACAGTCCATGATATATCTTAGAAATCTATAAGATGTACTGTGTCAAATGTAAAATCAAAACAAATACACTAAACCAGAGAAGTGTCGTTAGTAAAAACAATAGAAATATATTACGTGGAACTTGCGCTATTTGTGGAACAACAAAAAATCAATTTGTATCAGCAAAAACAGGAGGCCATTTAGTTAATTCAATTAATTCAGTAACAAAAAAAATAAAATTACCATGGGCAAAGATTCCAGATAAAATGCATTTACCTGGTATGAACTTTGCAGGTCCTGGTACTAATTTAGATGAACAATAAACTTCTACTGGTGCATATAAAGACTGGAGTAAACCTGTAGATAGAGTTGATAATGCAGCATACCATCATGATCTTGCTTATCAACACTTTACAGACAAAGCAAGAAGAAATGAAGCTGATAAAATTATGCTAGAAGAAATGGATGCTATAAAAAATCCAACAAGCGTGAAAGAATTAAACGAGGTATTATAAAATCATATCATCTAAAGCAAAGTTTGGGTTAGGTTCTTTGAACCCATATGAATTAGGTGTTGAAAAAAACTACCAACAATCAGTAAAAAAGACAAAGATAAAGAATTAAAATGGACTGACAAACTTGCACACGAACTACATAGACCAGTTGTAAAACATTTCAGAAAAAGAAAAGTTATTGTAAATGGAATCGATGAAATATGGGTCGCTGATTTAGTTGACATAAAATCTTTTTCCAAATTCAATGACGGTATAAAATACTTATTAATGGTTATAGATGTTTTTTCAAAGTATGGATGGATTGTTCATTGAAGAGTAAAACTGGAGTTGATATTGCTAATGCTTTAAATAAAATATTTAAAGAAAGAAAGTGTCAAAAAATGTGTGTAGATAAAGGCCTAGAATTTTATAACAAGCATGTTAAAGCGCTAGATATAAAGTCATATTCAACTGAAAATGAAGAAAAAAGTTGCGTAGTTGAACGTTGAAATAGAAAATGAATGAAAGAGAAAATGTTTAAATACTTTTCAGCTAATTCTACTAGAAAATATATTGATGTTTTAGATGAAAAGTAAATAAATACAACAACTCAAAACATTCTTCAATTAAAATGACACCAGTTGCAGCTAGTGATAAAAAGAATGAGAATATCGTTTGGTTAAATCTAAACGGAAATGCACGATCAGAGTCTGTAAAACCAAAGTTTTCAATTAGTAATAGAGTTAGGATAACTAAAAAAGAAGACAACGTTTGAAAAAGGATACACACCGAGATGGACTGAGAAAGTTTTTACTGTTTCAGATTTAGTTCACAGATCCACCAACATAAATTAACAGATAATAATGGTGAAGAAATACAAGGTACTTTTTATGAACAAGAACTGCAAAAACCTGATCAAAAAATATTTAGAATTGAAAAAGTTGTTCGCAAACTCAAAAACAAATCATTAGTAAAGAGGTATGGGTATCCTGAGCCGCTTAACTCTTGGGTTGATAATAAAGAATTGATAAGTCTGAAAAATTTGTAATAGGATATGCTTTCTTTTATGCTTAGATTTCACTTATGAAATTACAAAAAAAATAATTTTTTAGTTCAGAGTTTATAGTTATGATTTAACCATGATATATTAATATATTATGGTTGTTATACTACCATTATTTTATTTTCATATTTTTTTATTTTGGCTTAAAAACTATGGATAGGTTTATGGTTGAAATGACTGAAAATATGGTTAAAA
This sequence comes from Hydra vulgaris, assembly GCF_038396675.1. Classification (NCBI taxonomy): domain Eukaryota; kingdom Metazoa; phylum Cnidaria; class Hydrozoa; order Anthoathecata; family Hydridae; genus Hydra; species Hydra vulgaris. Next base: position 31,242,695 of record NC_088926.1, read on the forward strand.
AAAAAAATGAGATTATGGATAGGAATATGGTTGAAACGAGTAAGAAATTATGGTTGTGAATATGGTTGAAAAAAGATATGAGATTATGGTTAGTGTGATGGTTGAAAAAAAATGTCTACAAATGCTCTTTTATACTACCTATATATACATATATATATATATATATATATATATATATATATATATATATATATATATATATATATATATATATATACACATATATATATATATACAAATATATATAAATAAAATATACATATATATAAATATATATATATATATAAATATATATATTCATATATATATATTTATATATATAAACATATAAACATATATATATATATATATATATATATATATATATATATATATATATATATATATATATATATATATATATATATTTATATTTGTATTTATATATTTATATATATATATATATATATATATATATATATATATTTATATTTGTATTTATATATTTATATATATATATATATATATATATATATATATATATATATATATATATATATATATATATATATATATATATATATATATATATATATATATATATATATATATATATATATATATATATATATATATATACCATGACTGTTAACAAAAAAAAAAAACCATTCCTCAAGTCTTTTTTTATAATGAGAAAGATTGATTAAGTTTTTAAATTGTTATGTGCAGACATTACAATTTAAAAACTTAAAACTGTAAAATACTGCTATAAATATTCTTGAATTTTTTAAACAAATCCTGTGTTCCATCAACATCATTTTAAAAGTTTTAAAAAGTGTTTTGTATGAAAAATGTTTTCCCAACAACAACAAATGATAATATTGTAAAAAGACAACATTTACTTTTGCTCTAATGATGACTTTGAAATTTATTTTGAATTTCATAAATTATTCATTAGTAAAGAAATTATAAGTAAAATAAATATATATTTCATTGCACATTTCATATTTTTATAACTAAATTTTGTCTGACTAAACGTTTACTTACAAATACATTATAACTGTTTTTCTTTTAAATTGCAGTGAACCGGGTAATTTCTCAGAAAAATAATTTCTTAAACACGCAAAATAAAATCACTTGAACAAAAATTAAATCAAAACATAAAAAAGTTTTTAATACATATTTAAAAAGATGTAGGAGAAAAAAACATTTTTTTAAAGACTTTTAGACATTTAAAACACATGTGTCCACTAGGACTTTAAAATACACGTGTTTACTGGGAAAAAATTAAAACAGCATTAGGCTGATACAATGATTTGAAAATGATATTTTTAATCCATTGTTTCAGCCTAATGCTGTTTTTAATCTGAAATTAACAATGAAACAACAAAACTATTTTAATATTTAATCAAATGAAACTTTTTTATCCATAAGTTTTACTAATATCAATGCTTTTTGAAAAAATTTATACAACTCCAGTACTACCTGAAACTTTAAAAAATTATAAAAAAAACCTATGTTATTTACATTTTTTCTAGTCACATTAACTGGCAAATTTGGTTCAATATGAATTGATGTGTAAAATTTATTTAAAATATTCAACTTTGAATACATTTTTGATTTCCAACAAAGAGCAATTAAAAATATTGTACCTTACACTTGTACTTAGTACTTGGTGCAAGATTATCTATTGTTATAAAACCAATCATATTTAAGATTGTTGTTGATGTTTTCTCTCTTTCGTCAAACCTTGAACATTTAACCATTAATGTTTGATCTGATGCAGAATTATTGTTTAGTTGCCACTTAAATTTAATTGATCGAGCTTCACATTCAACTAATTCAAAATTTTCTATAATCTTCTGTAAATACACTAAAAAAAAAAAAAAACTTAAAATTAACAATTTAACATTTTAAAAGAGATGTTGGATTTCAAACCGGATGTTTTTAAGGTGCACATAAAATGCATAAAAAAATACTAAACTTTAAATGTAGACTAACTATATTGTCAATTAATGCATTTGATTATTTAAATAAATATTTGTAAAATTTAGTAAAAATAACATTCGACAAAAAACGGAAAACAAAAAATTGAGTTTTCTGAGTCAGATTATGTTGAAGTAGTGATGAAGACTTTTTTCAGTTTTAGAAGAAGTGTGATACTGGATGAGAACAAATAAACAAAACAATAATTAAATATTTTTTTGTATATTCCATATTAGTATACCTATTCCATATTTCTAACCCGCTACTCCATGTTAATGATCCATTAAAGAAAACTACAAATTCCTTATAATTTTGTTAAAGTTGTCTTTTTTCACTAACAATTTTTAGGCAATCAAAAAAAAAATCTTTTTTGTTATATACATATTCATTAAAAAAAAAATGCAGGCAAATACTAATGGTATATATTTTTATACCTTTCTCACACCAAATGAAATCCCAATATATTATACTTTAAACTTACAATGCGTTTTGACTTATGTATATATATTTTTATATTTTTTTGATTATACATACACAGATATAAACAAGTTTAGCCTTGCAATAGTAACATTTTACTGGAACAGAGACTTTATTAAACATTTTAAAACAACTACCAACCTCAATTGAATACAGATTATCTAACAAATCTTTAAACGAAAAAAAAATTCTATTTATAAAGATGCATTAAAAAAGTCTGCATTTTATAACATATCTTTAATACTATCCAAATCTGAACTCTCCTAATACTAATAAACATAAATTACACATTATTTGGTTTAGTGGAACCGAGACTTTAACAAACATTTTAAAACAATTTGCAACCTCAATTGAATATAGGTTATCTACCAATTCTTTCAAGGAAAAAAATTCTGTTTATAAAGATGCATTAAAATAAACAAATAATATTTATTATTTGGTTTAATCCTCCTTTCAGAAAAAAGGTTGTAGAAATATTCTTAAATATAATTGATATAAATTTTTGCATTATATTATAAGCTCCACAAGTTTTTCAACAGAAACACAAAATAAGATAGCTGCAGTTGTATGCCAAATTTTGAGCAACAAACTCATTGCTAGTGTTGCAAACTGCAACAATATTAAAAAACTACATGCCCATTAATTAACTAATGTCTATCAAAAAATATTTTATATATAGCCACTATAACATAAGCTAATGCCAGTTTTACCAAAAAATCCTATATTGTTATCAGGATTATTCTTATCTTAGCAAATTTCGAATCACTTGAATTTGACATTAGATGCCACTGCAACCCAAAACATGTATTTTTAAAACAGTTTTTATTTTTTTGCTTTTAATTGCTAAATAGCATGAAACTTAGAGTTTCATAAAATTGTTGTATTTTTTTCATTTAAATTATCTTAATAGAAATAGTTTTTATAACAATTTAAAAATTTTATTAAGCAAAAAAGTTATAAAAAAAATCATTTTATCATACTATAACATGGTTTCAAAGGTGTAAGGATTGTGAAAACGTGTTTTAATGTTTATTTGCAGTCCTGTTGTGTAGCGTTAAAAATCAAATCCAAAAACCGTAATTGAGGACATTCATAATGTTATAGTGCATTATTTTTACATAAATTACATAGTTTTAAATAATCCTTTATACTTTTTTTCTTAAATAATTGATTGGGTCGATTTATTTGTTGCTTTTTTATCATTGGATTTTTTTGTACCATCATGGTTACGACCGACATGACAAAAAAAAAAACATAAAAATATTTGCAAAACTTCAAGAAAAAACTATGAAACTTAGCATATAATAATATCAATATGTGCTAAATAAAAAAACTAAATGGTTGGTTTTTTTTTATACTGTTCGCTGCATTAAGTTTAGCAAAGTTGTTTTGTTCAGAAGTGGTAAAAAGTAAACATTACAAACATCACACTACATAAAGGTAATATTTGAAAAAATTTTAAGACTTAAATGCTGTAACTTTTGCATACAAATTATATATATATATATATATATATATATATATATATATATATATATATATATATATATATATATATATATATATATATATATATATATATATATATATAGGTTTTATCAGTTACCAATAAGATATTCGTAAACGTAACTTATGTTCTGAAACTTATTAGGTCAAAAGAACTTAACACGATATTAAATTAATAAGAAACAAAAATACATTTGTGAAAAGAATTCTCTTAAACAAAAGCAATTCTCCCTTTTTTTATACTATTTATTTAATTTATACTATAAATAAAAAAATTTTTGAGTTTCCCTTCGCTTATACAAATCTATGATAATCTTTCATGGAGAGACTGTATTTTAAGTAATAAATAAGTTAGCAGACGATTAGAAAAAAATAATAATTTTGAAACTATTTTACATTAATTTGAAACTAAATTTTACACTCAAAGCTTTACTATTTTACATTCCTTCAAACTAAATTAAAATTTTTAAAAGCATATTTAACTTAAAACGTATCAAAATTAAACTTTTTTTTATAAAACAATTTGTTTTTTTAAAAAATTCTCAGTTGCGGTTAAAAAAATTTTTTTTGACCTAAGATTTTCTGAATAAATGTCACATAAACGATGTTAAAAGATAATTTGAATATTCAAAAAAAGTTTTTGCTTGACAAAACGCTTTCAACATTTTAAAAAAGCAAGCAGCATAATGCTTCTTAACAAGACCTGTCAAAGCATTTTTTTTTCAAAGAATTTAGTTTCATTAATTTATCTCTAAATTCTTAAATAAAATTAAAAAAACAAACAAAAATAAAATAGTAATTATGTTTAAACAATAAAACTTTATAGGTTTTCTTTAGGAAGAATTTTATTAAATACTTTTAAACGCTCGAACAATTTTGCTTATGTTCTAATTAATAATAAAAAATGTAGAAAACAAACTATGACACTGTGACTTTAAAAATAAAGTTTAATGTATCAATATTATATCAATATCATAATGGTATTGATATAATGTTAATATTATGTTAATATACAACAATAATAATAATAATAATAATATGATAAAAATCTCAAGGAAATAGAAGAGACTATATTTCATCTGAGCTACCAACTCTTGGTGCTGTTCTTCGTAAAGCTATAAAGAGTTGTCAGAAAGGAAAGTATATCCATTGGATTGGAAGTTGTGTAACAATGGAAAAAAAAAACAGACTTTTCATCTCCAGTTATTTTTACAGATAATTTTTGTTGACAGGGGGATCAAAAAAGTTTATAATGATGTTCAGGATGTTCACAGAAAAAGATTAACCAAAAAAGTAGAAACTGACAAGATAATGAAGTCTATGTCACAACTGTTTAATATAACTAATTGCAAATGTGCAATTTTATTCTGTAATGAATCAAGTTGTTTGGGATGTGAAACAAAAGTTCATATCAACTGTTAATGTAAAAAGTCAATTAGGATTCCTATAACAGAGTTAGAATTTATTCATTTGTAAAGAAAAAAAAAACACAGAACAACCTCAAATTATGATAAGATTAAAATACTACACAGAGATTAAAAGAAAGCAAATGGTAATTGAGCAATGTAGTAAGAAAGAACAGAAATTCAAGAAAAAGGAGATGATAAATAGTAGCCATTTCATAAGAACCTATGATGAGGTTTTGGAAAAAAGTAATGATAAAGAAGAGTGCTCTAAAAGTGAACTCGAATGTTATTTTATTTTGGCTGCATTACTTTGCAGCCAAAATAAAATTGAAGAGAAAAAAGAGTGCAAAAGCAGAAAATAGATCTATAATGCCTCGTTTCAACAGCAAGAAGGACCTTATTCAATTTTAGCATTCATTTTTAGTACGTCTAGTAGAGTTATAAAGATTGAGATGTGAGTTTCTTTGTTGTTTGTTAACTTATATAACCTTTATATTTTAAATAAGCATTTATAAAACCAGGTACGCTGACATAAGGGGTTGGGAGGAATGGAGGTGGGTTTGAAGAAAGGAGGGTTTGAGAAACACTTTAATAATTTTAAAACTGTTCTATATTTACCGATATTAATGAAAAAAGTTTTCAAAGTTTTTTTACCGCCGATATAGGATAGTCCTAGACATAATACAACATTGGTCCCCCTCCCCATTCGAGTTAAATTTTAAAACATATCTATTTTTGCAAATGTTACCATTATTCCGATAAATTTATGCTTTTCTTTAATGTATACAGTACTGGCCAAATTATTACAATAATTGAGAAAAATATCAAAATTAAACTTTATTATGGGCCAAACAATTTGCCACACAAACAGTGGAGGACTGGAAAATGGTAAGTTGTCTAAATCTTTGATTACTTCCATACTGTCCAGAAGAATAAGTTTTAAATTTGATTAGCAACAAACAAATTAAATTAAACTTAATTTAAACTACTAGAATATGATTAATTGTAATAACTGCAAGCCTACAAAAGTAGTTTGTGTGATCCACTGTATATGAGTTGGCTGTGTTTAAGGTATGCTTTTCTGATGAACCAACATTGGAAATATTGGACAACAATTGCTGCTATGCAAGAAGAAGACCAGGAGAAGAACTTCTTCCACAGTGTCTGGTGCAGAAGGTCAAACATCTAACTAAAGTCATGGTTGGGAGAGTGATGGCATGATGAATGCTAAACAGTACTAATGCTAAACAGACTCGTCTGATTCCTCAACTTGAGGACTGGTTTCCTGATGGGAACTGCATTTACATACAAGATGGGGCACCCTGCCATACTTCAAACATCATCAAGGATTACTTTGTTGACATCGGTATGGAGGTGATGCCCTGGCTGGCAAAAAGTCCTGATATAAACCCAATTGAAGGGATATAGCGCAATCTGAAAGACAGAGTAAACGAGGTCACCACCACTAAGTTGACCTAATCGAACGCATTGATCATGTATAGTTTCACAACCTGGATATTACACAGTTAATTTCCAAATACTATGCAAGTATGCCAAGTTGAATTGCAGCGCTTATAAAAAGCGAGGGTGGTGCAACCAAATACTAAAAACATATGCACAATGAGTAAATTGTACACAGTACATGTATGTTTGCTAAATTTGGACTTATATCTTGAACATGAGGAATAAAAACCAGTTTTTAGTGTAAAAAAAAAAATTTCTGTCAATTATCGTCATTTTTATTATTAATTTTGCCAGTACTGTATACCTTTTTAATTAAAGTTAAAAAGTACGGGATGCACTAGTGTACACCTCTGATATATATATATATATATATATATATATATATATATATATATATATATCTCTGTGTGTGTGTGTGTGGGCGCGCGTGTGTGTGTGTGTGGGTGTGTGTGTGTGTGTGTGTGTGTGTGTGTGTGTGTGTGTGTGTGTGTGTGTGTGTGTGTGTGCATATATATATGGTTTTCAGAAATTAGATAACTACATTTGATTATTCAGAAATTAGAGATTTAGTTTATAAAAATCTTATGAGTAGTTGGAAACCAATGTTAATTGTAATTTTTGCCATTAATTAGGTTTTTAATAGATACAAAAAGAGAGTGTGTGTTCTGTTCTTTGAAAACTCAACTTTAAAAAGGTTTTTTAAAACTGAGTTTAAACTTTTTTAAACCATTTGCTTCATCAGTAGACGATTGTAATAAGGTACCCAATAAAGTTAAATATTATTGATGCAGATATTATCTAATTCTATATAAATGGATGAATGATCATTTAAATCTGATCAAAGTATGTATTCTATGACAAAATGATCTTTGAGGTCAATATTGTTTATAAAGTTGATTGCTATATATGCCATTTCATTTTAGTATAACATGACTAATGACATCCTTGTGTTGGGATGGGAGTACAGTTTTAAAAAAACCTATTGAATATTCTAAAAAGTTAAAAATTAATCAAAAATGTTACTATTTAAAAAAAAAATTTGAAAAACCTTGGCACAATTTTGATGCAAACATCACCCATTTAATTCAATAAAAGTAATTAAACTTACCATAAGCTCCATGATAAAACCAAATGCAGTAAATAAACATTAACATCTAAAGATTTAAATGAAACTTTTAAATAATTACTTAAAATGCAAGTCCTTCTACAAAAAATAAGATACAAATTATCTTATTAAAGCACAAGTGGTGTAGGTCACATTCTTGTTTTGAGATATTAAAATTTTTTCTACAAATGTTATTTGAAAATCAGTAGCGTAGTAGTAGTAAGTTCTGCTATTTATGGGTTACTATAGGAGCTAGAAGTTACACCATTATTGCATTAAACAGAATGCATTTTTCTAACTCAGAAAATCATAACATCATATCTAACTCAGAAAATAATAAAATTGGAGTTACACCACTTGTGTTTAAATGGGCTCAAATATTGAAAAAATTACCTTTACTTCTAAAAACTTTATTAACGTATAAATTAATTTTTTTTTTTTTTAAGAGTGCAAGAGAGTAAATGTATCTTTGCATAATTGCGATTACATGAAATATATTGATGAGGTTATAATGAAAGAACTATTTTTCAGACTTCAGTACAAGCATTGACTAAAGGTTTAGGCTAAAGCAGTAACTATCCAGATATGAAGGACTTATATCAAAACAGAAGAGCATTTAGCTATTTTTTTTTTTTAATTTAACTTTTACTGAAAAATTGTGACCATTTTAAAACTTTTTAAATGTGACATTCTTAAAACGAAGGTGCCAACAGATTCTACCTGTTGACAAGCTTCCCACCCCTTCTTAATCTATTAGGCTGGTGTAGGTGACTAGCCAACTCATTCTATTATTCCCTAAGGGTACAGCTCCAAAACTCGGTTATATGGTTCTGAAGCCGGTTGGTAGTCAAACATCCCAAACTCTAAGGCAGCTCACAGAGAGGTTGATTCCATCAACAGCTGTAAAAAACTAGAGGATCAACAGTGCCATGTGGCGCGTGGATGGTGCCTCTGTTCGTACTTTTGGTGTGCATTGTCGAGGCCACCCTTAAAGCACTTTCCTACATCCTAGGGTTTATTATTGGTAATAGGGCAATTGCTTGGACTAATGACGGTATACTGAGTACAATCTGTGCTTTGAGTCAAAATCTTTAACCAATTTAAAAAATGACTAAAGTATCAAAAAACTATAAAACAAAAAACCATCTTCATCACCAAGTTCTCAAATCTTTCATTCGCTAATACTTGTGGTCTTCAAAGTAACTTTTCTTCAGTTATCTCTTGCGAAGATCCCCACACCTATTTGCTCTTTATGAGACTAATTTGAGTTCAGCCGTCTTATCTTATGATCGTAGTGTTATTGGTTACCTACCTTCGATTTGTAAAGACTCCAATAATCACATGCTTGGCTTGGGCATTTAAATTCATAATAGTTCAGCCATTAATTGGGAAACTAGGTTTAAATCCACAAACTATTTTTTTATGTGGATTAGCTTAGCACCACTTCACTCTTTCACCTTTCTCTTTGTTCTATATCGCTCTCCTTCATATCAAGACTGGACTCTTTTGGATGTTATTTCTGATTAAATTGACCAAGCCCTTTCTCTTTACCTTTCAGTGAATATTGTTGTTGTTGATGACTTTAATGCTCATCACACTGATTGGCTTGGCTCTAGTGTCAGCGACTCTGCATGTGTTAAAGCCCACTACTTAAAACCTCACTCTTCTCTGTGGTTTTTCTCCCATTGTGCTGCTGCAACATTCAATCATAACCATTACTTCTATATCTATCACCAAAACAATCCTCTAGAAAACAGATGTCTGTTTACTATTGCTAGGAAGCATTGTAATAAAGTCTAACACTAAATCCTGCTATTCTCAGGTCAAAAAATCTCATATTTCATCTCAAAAATTAGACTCCAGAGACTTCTGGAAGATCTTTAACATGTTTATTATAAGTGCAAATCTGTTCATCCATCTCTCTTGCATGGTTCAGATTTTTTTACCTCACCTCACCAAGAAATTTTTATTAATCTCGTCTCTTGATTCCACTAAACACATCCTACCAGATATAGTCAACAAACAAAATGATCCAATGCTTGACATTCGTATCACTCTAGCTTTTGTAGGGCATCTATTATTCCTATTTTGAAATAATTCTGGAGAGCAATCTAACTCGTTTAGCTACCGTCCTATTAGTCTTCTTCCTATTATAAGCAAAGCTTTTGAGTCTTTCATTAACGAACACTTAATCACTCATCTTGAATCCAGATAAATTCATTTGATAGATGTGGAAAGGTTAAGGCTATTGCTCTCAAAATTTCTAAAGCCTTTAATAAAGTTTGGCATGCTGGTCTTCTCTATAAGCTCTCATTATAAAATCTATCAGGTAAGATCTTTTAGGTTGTTTAACCCTTTCTTACCAATTATAGTATAAAAGTTATCCTCAATGGACAACACTCTTCTTCATTTCCAATTACTGTAGGAGCTCCTCATGGTTCAATCCTTAGCCCCATACTTTCTTTAACTTACATTAACAATCTCCCAGAAAATCGTATATCTAAAGTGGCATTATTTGCCAATGTTTCAACCATTTATTCTGGTCTTGATAAGAAGCCAACACTCTCTGATTGCTTAGAGGAAGCATTTGAGCTAAAAAAGGATTTCCCTTTTTTTTTAGAGCACGGGGGTCTCAATGGCTGGTGAACTTTAACTCAGATAAAACTTTTTTTCAGCAAATAGTTATTGCAACAACCTAGATCTTTGTCTATTTATAAACGGTAAGGTACTCAATGAATCATCTACTCTTTGTCTTCTAGGATTAACTCTTACTTCGGATCTTTCTTTAAAATAATATATCAAATCCATTGCAAAATTAGCATCTGCTATGGTTGCAGATCTTTTTATTGCGCTCACCACTATCATACTCAGGATTCTATTCTTTATCTCTATAAATCTCGAATCTTGTTTGAAATACTGTTGCCATATCTGGAGCGGAACTTCAAATGATGCCCTTTCTCTTTTAGACAAAGTGCAAAAACACATTGTAAACTTAGTTAGACCTGCTTATGCAGCCAATCTTCAACCATTTTCAAATCATGCAAATGTTGCCTCTCTTTCTGTTTTCACTAAATACTATAAAGGGCGCTGTTCTAAAGAGTTAGCACCTCTTGTGCCATCAACTAAAATTCTTTTTCATGTTACACGTCATTCGATTAAGCCATATCCTTTTACTGTGACTGTTCCTAAGTGCTCCAAAAATTCTCATTTGTCTAGTTCTTTTCCTTAAACACCAGTTCTTTGAATATCGCTTCCTTCATCTTGTTTTCCTGATTCATATAATTTGCTATCTTTTAAGTCCCCTGTTAATCATTTTCTTGCTTTACAAACTTCATATTTTCTTTTCCAGTAACTCTAATAGTGGTTGCTGGCAGCCTTGTTGGAAGTGCAGATATTTAAAAAAAAAAAAAAAAAAACTCAAAATGTGCAAAATATATCAAGGCAGTTTTAAAATAAATCAACAAATGTAAAAGAGACAGAGAGAGAGATTAAATATATATAGATTGTTAGTCAGCCCAATGACACGGCATATACTACAGAATATCTAATGAATTTAAAATTACTAAACTTCAATGACCTATTTTTTTTATGAAGTAATATTACTATATCAATAAAAATTCATAATATTTTATAAAAAAATAACAAAAAATATTCTTAATAACACAAAAACCCAGTAAAAATATATTCTTGACTAACACCCTGATATATATATATATATATATATATATATATATATATATATATATATATATATATATATATATATATATTTAATATATATATATATTTAATATATATATATATATTTAATATATATATATTTAATATATATATATATTTAATATATATATATTTAATATATATATATATTTAATATATATATATTTAATATATATATATATTTAATATATATATATATATATATATATATATATATATATATATATATATATATATATATATTTAATTTAATCTAGGTCTTGAAGCAAATGTTTTTAGGTCTATATCGTATAGAATATCCATATTAAGATGACTATGACACATGTTGGTACAAAAATATGAGTCTGTTTTTCTCAAAATCTTTAAATATTTTTTTTGCAACCGTACAATTAAAAATTTAAGTTAAAGTATGGGAACTTATTTCAATAGTTTTTGTGAAACCTAGATGCTTTGGAATGGGAATTGCTCAAAAAATGTAAAAACCTGAACGCCATTAACAGTTAATAAAAATAGCAAGTTTTCTGCAATTTACTTAACCAGATAGAATACAAAATATTATATTAGTGAAACTGAAAGCAAGAAGTACACAATAAATTTATATACACTATCTATGATTTAAATTTAAAAAAAGAATCGAACAAAGTAAGAATTCCCATAATTGAGTTGCTTGAAATTTATTCCTATAGAATCATGTTTTACGGATTCCAAAGCAAAAAAGAAATTAAAAATTGCAATTTTTGAAACAAGTTGAAGAAATTATTATTAATACAACATTATTCAAATTTTTAAAAATAATAGAAAACCTTAATTTAAATCTTAATTTTTCAAAATTTTTATCAACATCCATAATCCATAAAGAATCCATAATCCATAAAGAATCTATCAAATTTTAAATAATTATAATTGTTGAAGGCTTCAGCAATTATTATAATTGTTTAAGGCTTAAACATTTATAAACTTTAATAATTATATATGTTTAAGGCTTATAGTAATTATAATTGTTTAAGGCTTAAACAATTATAATTATTTAAAACTTTATACTTTTTTTTTTTTTGCTTCTATGTGAAATCTCAAAAGCTAAAACTTAATCTTACATAAAATTCTTTTTAAATAATCTTTTTTTTTAATTTTGAGTGATCTTGTTTTTAACTGCATCTAATAATTGCACCATTAATTCAAAAATTCAACAAGAAAATTGAAGTCTTTGGTGCTATGAATTTAGACATTTTATATCGTACTAGTGAATTTAAATCTAACAATAATTGTCAATGTAAAACCCAATTAAAATAAAACTATTTTAATTAAGTTACGCATTGTTGCAATAATGATTGATAATGATTTGGATAAAATTATTATTAAAATTTTAATTTTTTTCTTATAACTAGTTATTATTTTGTAAATAAATTAGATTATTTGAAGTTTCAAATTAGATTTGACAGATAAAAGCGAATTAGCTCTTACAAAAAATACAAACATTTTGTTGAAAGATAGCAAAAAATAAACAAAATAATAGAATATTTAAATCAGTCGTAAAAATTACATAAATCACTTTAACTACAATTATCGTTAGAATTTTTGTTCACATGGTTATGAGAAAATAACAGCGTTAATCACAAACGTAAATAAACAAGCATCGGTGCTTGTTAAATATCTACAATAAAGTACAATAATAAATTATAAATTTTTTTATTTTCAAACTTATTTATATTGTTTTACATTTAGCTAAAGCAGGACTTCTAGAAAATAATGAAGCACTTTTTATGCTTAATTCTTGATAAAAATATGTCCATAGTGAAATAATAATAGACTTTTATACAACAAAGTTAAATAGCTTCAATAAATCGTTAAGAGGCTGTCCATAAATTAAGTCAACAAATTTTTCGCTATTTTTTTCTCGCTCTCCTCTTTTTCATTATCTTGTCAAACCTCCAGTGACTCCCTCTTCCCCATAAAATTACGCCAGCTTTCGATAACCTCCTTCCCCATTTCCGCTTCCTTTCCTCCTTAATATATCTATTGCCATAATAGTATGAAAAAGTTATCACAATTTATAAACAGTGCAGTGTCACAATCCATGAATGTGTCAACCCTCAGCAATTTAACTTTAGACCTAAACCCTTTTCACTTAAACTTTAGACACAGTGAAAGGCAATTATTTTTAATAGAGTCTTGTTCAACAAAAATGCTTATTTAAATTTTAATGCTTACTTTAAATATAAGTTAGGAGATCTTATTTTAGCTTGGTCTTCTATTTCAAAAGTTTTGAATCCAGAGTCAATTTTTTTAAATGAAAAAATTGACTCTAGATTCACAACTAAACTATAAAAAGCATATACCAAACGTTGTTTATGCAGCTTATATTAGAGCATGCCTTATTTCAAAACGTTTCAAGTCCCGCGATCCTAGTATCTTAGTAAGAGCCTTCAATACATATATCAGGCCTGTATTTGAATATTGCTCTCCAGTTTTGTCGTCATTTCATGCTGAACTGATAAAGGTAGTTGAGAACGTGCAAAAACGTTTTACAAAGAAAATCCTGCACTTAACCAATTTGATCTACTATAACTGACTTCAGTTGTTTGATTTGGAGTCGCTTGAAATAAGGCGAGTAAAATATGACTATCAACTTGCTTTAAAACTCTGCATAACATGGTTTTAATTGGTAAATCTATGTTTTTTTTTATTGGCAACAAAAACAACACGCGAGGACATAATTATAAAATGCACATATAACCTTTTACCTATGGGTTAATGGCTTTTAAGGGTTTATAGCTTTAACCTACAGATTGAATCGTTTCAAAAAAATGTTTAAGATTTAAGGAATGAACTTCACGAAATTAATGTTGGTATGAAGTTTGTTGATGATATGTGTGATGACAAGGTAAAATCGTTTGATGAAAAAATTAATAAAGTAACGGAAAAAATAATAAATGTAAAAAAAATTTAAGGGAAAATTTCATCGGATAACTGTGACCTCAAACTAAAAAGCGTTTATTTGGAAGATCAGAACAGGAGAAGTAATTTTCGAGAAAGATTTGGAAGTCATCAAAACTAAAGTGAAGAAGTTGTTTGCTAAAAAGCTTGAAATTGATCGAGAAATAAAAATTGAACGTGCACATTGAGTTGGCAAAGTTAATCTTGGTTGAGAGAAAACTATTGTTTTAAAACTGCACGGTTTTGAAAATAAAAAAAATAATGGAAAAAGTCTCCAAACTTAAAGGTACGAATATTTATATTAACGAAGATTTTAGTGAGACGACGAGAAAAATTCGCAAAGAGCTAATTGCATAGATTAATGCCCATAGGCAAAATGGTTATTTTGTCAAAGTTTTATATAATAAACTATTAGTTCGTGAATTCAAACAAGATAAATCGAACGGAAGTGAAAGTTTGCATACTATATATAAAAATAAATAAATAAATTATATTTTTATTACAAATTTGTTCATATTTAAGATTATTCTTTTATTCATTAAAAATGGCGATTAATGTTTTAAAGAAAGTTGATTTTGAAAATTTAAATTCTGATCCTTTTGAGTACAATCTTATTAATAATCCTTCTAAAGAGAACTTAAATATTTTTCAAGGAACTTAAATGAGTTTAATAAAAAAATATATTTTGATCCCTATGAATTTAAAATTAAAAAAGATATAAGTTCTTTTTCTATACTACACTTGAACATAAGAAGCATGCGTCAAAATTTTGAGAATTTTAAAAAATGAAGGGGTTTAGGAAATAAATTGTTTTTACATTTATATATAAAACAAAAAACATTTAGTTTGTATATAATAAAATATTCATGTCAATTAGGAGAAGCTTGGCGTGAGTAAAACTATCCCTAAAATTAATAAGATGTGTAACATGTTTTGTTGACGATATATAGATTCACGTTTACTTTTATTTGTACTACTCCATGCAACGTTTGCATAGTTTAGATGGCAATGGATAAATTAATTATATGGCTGAGTTAAGGTGTGCTTATTTAGGATGTTTCTTGTTTTATATAATATACATTCCAATAGTTTTAGATATTTTACTGCCCAAGTTTACGATGAGCTTTTTCCATGAGAGATTTTTATCAATATAAACGCCTAAAAATGCGATGAAGCTAACAAATGACAAGGCATGTCATTTGGCAGTAAGTGTTTTTTTTAAATGAGGGTGAAAAAAAATCAATTTGTTTTATCAATAATGAGAGATTATTTGTCTTGAACCAATCAGAGATTTTAATTAGTTCATAGTTCATGTTTTCAAATAGAGAATTTAAGTTACTGTAAGATAAGAACAAATTAATCTGCAAACACAATAGTCACTAAGCTTGAGGCTTTATAAAGATTATTGATGTAAATAAGAAATTGTAAGGGTTATAATACTGATCCCTGGGGCACTCCACATGTAATAACAAGCAAATTTTTATGCCAATTTGAATCAAAACGGACAAATTGCTTGCGATTACTTAGATCGTTTGTAATCCATTTTAAAACATCACCAGTTATTCCATAATATTGTAATTTGTTTAGAAGAATTTCATGATCTATGGTATCTAATGCTTTTGCTAAATCTATGAAAACTCCCAAAGCATGTTGGGAGTTTTCAAACGATTTAGTTATACTTCTTGAAAACTGGATATATGCATGTTCCGTAGAACTATTTTTTTTGAAACAATATTAATTGTTATATATGAGGTTATTACTTAATCGGTTTTTATATACTCTTTTATAAAAAATTCTTTCTAAAAATTCTTTGAGAAAACACGAAGAATGTATATAGTACGGTAGTTGCTAAACTTAGATTAGAGAAAATTCTTTGTCTGATGGAACATGAAAATATCCTAAAAAGAATAATTTTTTAAGTAATCATATGAATTAATAGCAATGTTTTTATTGAAATCATTTGTGGCGAAGGCATTGTTTGGTTTGAGCATTTTAAAAGCACATTCAAATTTATCAAAAGTTAGCTCAAAGAAGTTAAGATGTGATGTTAGGAAAACAATTTTCAAAGTTATCAGTAGGATGAATTTTTTTGGCTAGTTTTTGGCCAACAAAAAAAAAATATTTATTTAGTTCAGCAGCTATCTTTTCTTGATTGACCAAAAACTCTTTGTTTAATTTAATGGTTTTGGGTAAAGACATTTTTGTTTTGTTTCTGCATGTAATTTCTTGAATGATTTCCTAATAGCGTTTAGAATTTAGTTAATATTTTAGATATTTAATATATGTTTTTTTTAATGTACTGTTTTTGTTTAATTTTCGAAGATTTTATTAGTTCCTTGGTGGTCCATGGTAATTTATTGTTTCTTAGTTTGGGATTGATTTTATTTGTATGAAATATGATTCGTATGTTTCAAAGAATGTTTTAAAAAAAGTGTTGCTGACTGAGTTTACGTCGTCTAGAATGTTGATATGTTCACAATGTAGTAAAGATAATTGTTCCTTAAACCATGTTAAATTTGCTTCATGAAAAATACGTTTCATATGAAATTGGTTTTGTACGTGGCAATATTTTGTTATTAATATTATTCGAGAAAAATATTGGAAAATGGTCTGAGATATCGTTTTTGATTACGTCCTTTTGAATAGTTTCATTAAATAAATCATCGATTATTTATAATAGGGGAGAGGGGAGCACGTTGATACACTTTTTACATTTTCTGACATTAAAAGCTAAATATTATATTTAGAGTGGGAATACTAACTTGTAAATGTAACACTAAGTATCCTGCATATTTTAGTACCACAATTTTATTGATTAGAACATAATTAAAATAAATACAGCACAAAAAGTAAGGTAAAGATTTGTGTATCAACCTGCCCCATGGTGGGGCAAGTTGATACACACCATGGTGCAAGTTGATACATTTAATAAGACTTAAAAATAAAGCTTTAAAAAACTAATTAAGTAATCAAACACAAAAGATTAGGTAAAAAACACAAAAGATTAGGTAAACATGTAAAAAAACACATAAGATTAAGTAAACAAATACAAAAAATTAAGTAAACAAGCTAAAAAATGATGTGTTTTTTTTAATCACTCTAAACAATTTTTACAAATAAAAGCAGGAGTACCATCTGCACATCTGTAGCTTGACTATTGGCATAAAAAATAGTTCAAGCAGATGTGGAAGCTACTGGACTTTTCTTACATATCGCTAATGAATCTGAAAGAACTGATGTCGAGGGTTGAAATTCAAATGAAGCTAAGTTCATAGTGACGTCTACTTGAAGATGACCATTGTTTTCAGCAGTAGCAATTTCCTCCACGTTCAAAGCAGAATCGACACCTCCAGAAACTGCAGGATCTGGCCTGTCACTAACAGGCGAGGGCAGAAACAGGACAGCGTCAATCCAAAAACGATTGAAACGAAAAATCCCTGTAGATTCGAAGCCTAACTGTATGTTAGCAGGTGACATGGCAAGCTTGAATGCATTACAACATATAGCGGGAATGTCAAGAGGCTGCATTGGCCGCTTCTGATAGTCAGAACATTTTCATGTCTTTTCATGAGCCCTTTAAACCAGTCTACTCCTGCAGATTGAATGGCATGCCAGGAACAAGGAATTATTTTTTGTAGACTCTTAGCATACTGATATGCAAGCTTTCTTGTTTCTTTTGGCGAAAGACCAAAAAACATTTTCGCTGCGTCTAGCAGATAATTAACAAGTTCTAGCTCCTCAGCAGCAGTAAATAATAGTTTGTGTTTGGAATAACCAGATGTAAAAACTCCTTCCTTGGCTTTTTTGCAGAAACGAAGTAATATCATTTTATCTAAGCCATGGGTCAAGGCGACAGTGAGACTTTGCTTTTTTGAAATGACTTCCTCAGCAGCAAGTTTAAGAACTTCCGATGAGGCCCCAAAAGTAGTTTTCCTTTTATATGTTCGCACCAGCTGAAATTATAAAAAATTAAAAATGTTTACTTTCTCTGGTAATTTAAATTTATATTTAATACCAATATAATTACACTACGAACTTTTAAAGTGTTAACAAATATACGAAAACATTGATACTAGCGGTCCGGCAACTAAAACTCTGTTATAATTGAGCCACTGAGATGCATAGTGGTATAAGTCACTCATATCTAGTTTGGTATAAGTCTGACTAATATCACTATGGCTGTAAACAAAAACAGCTGTTTAGTGAGGAGCATAACAAAAAACAGTTCCAGCATCATTATCGATATCATTAGACTTATACCACTCTGCTATGTAATAGAATAAACAAAATGCTAACCATTGGTGGCAATAATTCAAAATATTGAAAAAAGTGACTTATACCACTATGCATTTCATGGGCTCAATTTTCATTGGTTGATTTTGAAATTAGGGCGCGTTTTTTAAGAAACGCGAAATATAAGAATGGAACAACTCAGTTGGATTGCAATCCAAAAGATTGGATTGCAAAAGTTTTAAATAGTGGTATTAAGGTGGTTTACCAGGGAATAAAT
Source organism: Hydra vulgaris (assembly GCF_038396675.1). Classification (NCBI taxonomy): domain Eukaryota; kingdom Metazoa; phylum Cnidaria; class Hydrozoa; order Anthoathecata; family Hydridae; genus Hydra; species Hydra vulgaris. Next base: position 31,261,782 of record NC_088926.1, read on the forward strand.
TTTTTTTGTCAAATTGAATTTTTTTTTTCAGAATATTAAATAAAATAGTTCCAATAGCGAAATTTAGTTACTAGTTATGAAAAAAATTTGAATTTCTGAAATTTTTTATAAAAAACATCAAATTTTAGCCGAAAAAGGCATTAAACTGTACACATGGATGAAACAAGAAAACTCAAAGATAAATTATCTTTTTCTTTCGGAATTTTGCACAAATAATCTTGCTTATATTATCTAGTTCCTGAACTAAAATAAAGTTCATTGCACAAGTAGAAAGGCCAATTATTAAAATTTGCTATAACTTATACCACTTTTCAGGGGGTCTACATTAAAAAATCATAAGCAATGAGTAATAACACTGTAAATAGAGCACCTTATGTCTTGATTTTAGTTCAGTCTCCAGATCTAAGTTATAACTGCAAATGCTGAAAATTTCAGCTCCAAATCTTAAACCGATCTGGAAATATCTTGTTCCACGTAAAGGTAAATAGCAAAAAATGACATATTGAGAAAACAGCATTCTAAAAATAAGATAAAAATCAGTCTAAAGATAAAAACAGTCTAAAATCTTTCAGAAGCATATGATTTTTTAGCTTCAAGTTCTTGTTCTTTATCAAACCAGCCTTTAGATAATCCCCTTAATTGAATTCTTCTTTTTTTAATAAAAGTTTTTTCTTTTCTCTCCATATTACTAACACAACGCTTGTCCTTTTTCAATGAACCGGTTACAGTCTTACCACTGTGTGGTATATTTAGATACTCAAAAACGCGTTTAAGACCAGATGTTCCTTCATTAAAACTCAATATAGCTGAATTCACTCCAATTTCAAGGGTAGCTTTCTTCACAAACACATTTTTGGGACACCTAGATCAAATTACATTATTGATCCCTTCATTGCATTTTTGTGTTTCTCCATGAACACACTTTTTCAATAATTGGTCATCACTTAAATCATTGAAATCACTTAATATAATATCATGAACCCATATAGGTAGATTAACTTTTGGTTTATAATTGTCATTTCCCTGGTCATCTTCTGATTTTTTCCACTTACACCAATTTTCAGGTCCTACAGGACATAAAACATGACGTTGTGATTGACTGTTGAAATTGGTACAGTGAAAAAGTACTGTTCTAATGTTCTTTTTCATTTGGTATATCTTTTGTGTATCATTTAATTTGCAATTTTTAGCAGTTTGGCAAATAGCCATTCCAAAATAGTTCTGGATGATATTCACTGCCCTTTCTGTCAGATTATTTTTTCCAGTTAACTTTAGCCCTCCATGTTTCTATTTACGACGATTACGGAGACGGGTTCCAATTCTTTTCTGAATGTGTCCAATGCACTCTAACTTTTGTGGTTTGATATCATACTTAGCGTAAGGATCACTTGCTACTACATAATTAAAAGAAGAGGAGTCCCCATCTCCAAGATAGTACTTATATGAGTCCATACAATTCCAATGAGGGTTGAAAGATTTAATACATCTGCATCAACACATCAACCGCTACTTATAGCAGTAACTACACCATTAAGAGAAAAATGTCCTCGTTTCTGCCAAGTACCATCAAGAGAAACCTGGATTAATGGAACACCGGTAGTGGATTTTTCAACAGCATTTGCTTTAATTTCATTTGCAGCAAACTTCATACAATCTTTAGCAGCAGAATCATAGGCAGCTTGAATCAATTTATGATTATGTTGAAAAGCATTTACATTCATGCAACTCATATTTGTAATATAAGCGAAACAACTCATAGGTTCATGTCCTTGACCAATCTCACTAAAAGCAATAATCATTCTTAAGTTAATATCAAATGCACTCCTGCCTTTACTTTGTGTGCTTTTGTCCGCAGTATTACTTGTAAAAGTGCACCATTCATATGAACATGATGTGCATTTGATTTTCAAACTGTGTGAAAATCCCATTCTCTTTGAATCATCATTTTGTATGGTTACTCCATTTTGACAATCTGGGCAGCTACCAACTTGCATTAATATTTCTTTGAGAATAGGAAAATACATAATTAAATTAAAATCATCTGAACACTGTTTTTCATTCAATTTAAATTTGCTAAGCTTTTTAGCACTACATGATTTTTTTAGTAAAGTTGTTGTTACTATTTCGGTTTTACTTGCTTTTTGGAACTTGTTCCCAGCGAATGTCCTCTTCACTTTTCTTAAATGATTTTTTTTATTTCCCATTACTTTTTATATTAGCTATATTTAAATAATAAAAGAACTAAAATCCATAAACAACTTCATTAGTAAAGGTAAACATAAATATAAAGTTTTGTCATTTATTCGTCTCTTATATAACACTGAAAGTAAATGTAGTTAGTTTATTTTTTTTTAATTTACGGTATAGAACAGACTTAACCATCATACTAAAATTCAATTTTTTGAAAAGTATGCCAAGTATACAAAAATTAGTCCAAAACAAGAAAGAAAAGTGTGTTGATAGGGGCCGTTGCTATTAAAAATTATTTTAACCACCTCGTTTAAATCTTAAAATAAACCTTTTGTGTTTATTTTTCTGAAAAACAGATTTCAGAAATGAATTCAGGGATAATTAATTATCTTAAAACAATCTAAACTGAAAATTTGAAAAATTTGAAAAATTTGAAAAATATAAACTTTATTTCCTGGTAAACCACCTTAATAATAAAATGGCCGTAGGTCCTAATTATTATTAAGGTGGTTTACCAGGAAACAATGTTTTATTAGGACTATTTACCTATTTACTATCTTTGCGAGAAAAAAAAACATTAGTCTACACCAAACAATTTAATTGCATTAATGCAAATACATAAACAAAAATATTTTTCTATCACTGTCTTGCTATTAGTGACAATAACATATAACTGAATTTACTTTATCTTATTAAAAATAAAATGCTATACGAAAACTAATATGGTATTTAAAAAAAAATCATTTAACCAAGCATGCCATTCTTCCACTAAAGCGATAATACTATACAAGAAAGCACTTACAGAACATTCATCAGAAACACAGTTTGCGCAATAAGTTTTAAAAATTGCATTTCTCATACAAAACAACTTTTTTAAAAAATTAATGAGATAAATCAGTTTGGTAGAAAAATCAAATGAAGTCTTACAAAAATTTGATTTTTCTACCAAACTGACTTTTGCTTTATCAAACAGAAACATAAAAAATTATGTTTGTAATTGAAAATACCTTCATTTAATTTTAATGGTTTTTAAAAGCATTTTTTTTTATCATATAGTTTCGTTTAGGGGCGAAATTAAGTTATGTATATTAAATACGTCAACAAAATATGGGGAAGAGGGGCTAAATTTTTTGACAATTGTAGACAAAAGGGAATTGGGGGAGGGGAAAGTCATGGCAAGTCGACGTCAACAATGTTACTTCTTTATGTAAATTAAATTACCTAAAAAAAAGTAAACTTAGGCAGCGTTTACAGTCCTGTGTTACGCACTCGCAAAACTTTTAGTTTTTTAATAAAGTTATTTATATTCCTGCAGTATTTTGATAAACCTATTTATTCTCCCACTTTTGAAAAATTGTTTTGTGCTTGAAAAAGACCCGACACATACAGAACAAAATAAGCACACACGAGATGTTAACTCGTAACACTATCACCTTTTCAAAGCTGGCGTTAGATATTCTAATGAGCAAACAAAAAGGATTTATGCAAGTACATGAATTTTTTAAATTAACTTAAACGCTTTTACCAGAAGACTACAACCAGTAAATCGCAAACCTTACGCGATTCTCTTGATTTCAAGATGCAACTCTTTACTCATACACAAACAATAATAAAATAATATAATAAAGATGTTAGAAGCTCTTTATAACCAAAAATACTTTGTAAATTGTAACTTTTAGCTACTCCGTCTCAAAAGGCTGCCAAACCCTGGTTTATGTAATTTGTGCATTTTTTGTTATACTAAACTCTATTATAAATAATCGAAAGCTGGCGTAATTTTATGGGGAAGAGGGAGTCACTGGAGGTTTGACAAGATAATGAAAAAGAGGAGAGCGAGAAAAAAATAGCGAAAAATTTGTTGACTTAATTTATGGACAGCCTCTTAACGATTTATTGAAGCTATTTAACTTTGTTGTATAAAAGTCTATTATTATTTCACTATGGACATATTTTTATCAAGAATTAAGCATAAAAAGTGCTTCATTATTTTCTAGAAGTCCTGCTTTAGCTAAATGTAAAACAATATAAATAAGTTTGAAAATAAAAAAATTTATAATTTATTATTGTACTTTATTGTAGATATTTAACAAGCACCGATGCTTGTTTATTTACGTTTGTGATTAACGCTGTTATTTTCTCATAACCATGTGAACAAAAATTCTAACGATAATTGTAGTTAAAGTGATTTATGTAATTTTTACGACTGATTTAAATATTCTATTATTTTGTTTATTTTTTGCTATCTTTCAACAAAATGTTTGTATTTTTTGTAAGAGCTAATTCGCTTTTATCTGTCAAATCTAATTTGAAACTTCAAATAATCTAATTTATTTACAAAATAATAACTAGTTATAAGAAAAAAATTAAAATTTTAATAATAATTTTATCCAAATCATTATCAATCATTATTGCAACAATGCGTAACTTAATTAAAATAGTTTTATTTTAATTGGGTTTTACATTGACAATTATTGTTAGATTTAAATTCACTAGTACGATATAAAATGTCTAAATTCATAGCACCAAAGACTTCAATTTTCTTGTTGAATTTTTGAATTAATGGTGCAATTATTAGATGCAGTTAAAAACAAGATCACTCAAAATTAAAAAAAAAGATTATTTAAAAAGAATTTTATGTAAGATTAAGTTTTAGCTTTTGAGATTTCACATAGAAGCAAAAAAAAAAAAAGTATAAAGTTTTAAATAATTATAATTGTTTAAGCCTTAAACAATTATAATTACTATAAGCCTTAAACATATATAATTATTAAAGTTTATAAATGTTTAAGCCTTAAACAATTATAATAATTGCTGAAGCCTTCAACAATTATAATTATTTAAAATTTGATAGATTCTTTATGGATTATGGATTCTTTATGGATTATGGATGTTGATAAAAATTTTGAAAAATTAAGATTTAAATTAAGGTTTTCTATTATTTTTAAAAATTTGAATAATGTTGTATTAATAATAATTTCTTCAACTTGTTTCAAAAATTGCAATTTTTAATTTCTTTTTTGCTTTGGAATCCGTAAAACATGATTCTATAGGAATAAATTTCAAGCAACTCAATTATGGGAATTCTTACTTTGTTCGATTCTTTTTTTAAATTTAAATCATAGATAGTGTATATAAATTTATTGTGTACTTCTTGCTTTCAGTTTCACTAATATAATATTTTGTATTCTATCTGGTTAAGTAAATTGCAGAAAACTTGCTATTTTTATTAACTGTTAATGGCGTTCAGGTTTTTACATTTTTTGAGCAATTCCCATTCCAAAGCATCTAGGTTTCACAAAAACTATTGAAATAAGTTCCCATACTTTAACTTAAATTTTTAATTGTACGGTTGCAAAAAAAATATTTAAAGATTTTGAGAAAAACAGACTCATATTTTTGTACCAACATGTGTCATAGTCATCTTAATATGGATATTCTATACGATATAGACCTAAAAACATTTGCTTCAAGACCTAGATTAAATTAAATATATATATATATATATATATATATATATATATATATATATATATATATATATATATTAAATATATATATATATTAAATATATATATATTAAATATATATATATATTAAATATATATATATTAAATATATATATATATTAAATATATATATATTAAATATATATATATATATTAAATATATATATATATTAAATATATATATATATATATATATATATATATATATATATATATATATATATATATATATATATATATATATCAGGGTGTTAGTCAAGAATATATTTTTACTGGGTTTTTGTGTTATTAAGAATATTTTTTGTTATTTTTTTATAAAATATTATGAATTTTTATTGATATAGTAATATTACTTCATAAAAAAAATAGGTCATTGAAGTTTAGTAATTTTAAATTCATTAGATATTCTGTAGTATATGCCGTGTCATTGGGCTGACTAACAATCTATATATATTTAATCTCTCTCTCTGTCTCTTTTACATTTGTTGATTTATTTTAAAACTGCCTTGATATATTTTGCACATTTTGAGTTTTTTTTTTTTTTTTTTTAAATATCTGCACTTCCAACAAGGCTGCCAGCAACCACTATTAGAGTTACTGGAAAAGAAAATATGAAGTTTGTAAAGCAAGAAAATGATTAACAGGGGACTTAAAAGATAGCAAATTATATGAATCAGGAAAACAAGATGAAGGAAGCGATATTCAAAGAACTGGTGTTTAAGGAAAAGAACTAGACAAATGAGAATTTTTGGAGCACTTAGGAACAGTCACAGTAAAAGGATATGGCTTAATCGAATGACGTGTAACATGAAAAAGAATTTTAGTTGATGGCACAAGAGGTGCTAACTCTTTAGAACAGCGCCCTTTATAGTATTTAGTGAAAACAGAAAGAGAGGCAACATTTGCATGATTTGAAAATGGTTGAAGATTGGCTGCATAAGCAGGTCTAACTAAGTTTACAATGTGTTTTTGCACTTTGTCTAAAAGAGAAAGGGCATCATTTGAAGTTCCGCTCCAGATATGGCAACAGTATTTCAAACAAGATTCGAGATTTATAGAGATAAAGAATAGAATCCTGAGTATGATAGTGGTGAGCGCAATAAAAAGATCTGCAACCATAGCAGATGCTAATTTTGCAATGGATTTGATATATTATTTTAAAGAAAGATCCGAAGTAAGAGTTAATCCTAGAAGACAAAGAGTAGATGATTCATTGAGTACCTTACCGTTTATAAATAGACAAAGATCTAGGTTGTTGCAATAACTATTTGCTGAAAAAAAGTTTTATCTGAGTTAAAGTTCACCAGCCATTGAGACCCCCGTGCTCTAAAAAAAAAGGGAAATCCTTTTTTAGCTCAAATGCTTCCTCTAAGCAATCAGAGAGTGTTGGCTTCTTATCAAGACCAGAATAAATGGTTGAAACATTGGCAAATAATGCCACTTTAGATATACGATTTTCTGGGAGATTGTTAATGTAAGTTAAAGAAAGTATGGGGCTAAGGATTGAACCATGAGGAGCTCCTACAGTAATTGGAAATGAAGAAGAGTGTTGTCCATTGAGGATAACTTTTATACTATAATTGGTAAGAAAGGGTTAAACAACCTAAAAGATCTTACCTGATAGATTTTATAATGAGAGCTTATAGAGAAGACCAGCATGCCAAACTTTATTAAAGGCTTTAGAAATTTTGAGAGCAATAGCCTTAACCTTTCCACATCTATCAAATGAATTTATCTGGATTCAAGATGAGTGATTAAGTGTTCGTTAATGAAAGACTCAAAAGCTTTGCTTATAATAGGAAGAAGACTAATAGGACGGTAGCTAAACGAGTTAGATTGCTCTCCAGAATTATTTCAAAATAGGAATAATAGATGCCCTACAAAAGCTAGAGTGATACGAATGTCAAGCATTGGATCATTTTGTTTGTTGACTATATCTGGTAGGATGTGTTTAGTGGAATCAAGAGACGAGATTAATAAAAATTTCTTGGTGAGGTGAGGTAAAAAAATCTGAACCATGCAAGAGAGATGGATGAACAGATTTGCACTTATAATAAACATGTTAAAGATCTTCCAGAAGTCTCTGGAGTCTAATTTTTGAGATGAAATATGAGATTTTTTGACCTGAGAATAGCAGGATTTAGTGTTAGACTTTATTACAATGCTTCCTAGCAATAGTAAACAGACATCTGTTTTCTAGAGGATTGTTTTGGTGATAGATATAGAAGTAATGGTTATGATTGAATGTTGCAGCAGCACAATGGGAGAAAAACCACAGAGAAGAGTGAGGTTTTAAGTAGTGGGCTTTAACACATGCAGAGTCGCTGACACTAGAGCCAAGCCAATCAGTGTGATGAGCATTAAAGTCATCAACAACAACAATATTCACTGAAAGGTAAAGAGAAAGGGCTTGGTCAATTTAATCAGAAATAACATCCAAAAGAGTCCAGTCTTGATATGAAGGAGAGCGATATAGAACAAAGAGAAAGGTGAAAGAGTGAAGTGGTGCTAAGCTAATCCACATAAAAAAATAGTTTGTGGATTTAAACCTAGTTTCCCAATTAATGGCTGAACTATTATGAATTTAAATGCCCAAGCCAAGCATGTGATTATTGGAGTCTTTACAAATCGAAGGTAGGTAACCAATAACACTACGATCATAAGATAAGACGGCTGAACTCAAATTAGTCTCATAAAGAGCAAATAGGTGTGGGGATCTTCGCAAGAGATAACTGAAGAAAAGTTACTTTGAAGACCACAAGTATTAGCGAATGAAAGATTTGAGAACTTGGTGATGAAGATGGTTTTTTGTTTTATAGTTTTTTGATACTTTAGTCATTTTTTAAATTGGTTAAAGATTTTGACTCAAAGCACAGATTGTACTCAGTATACCGTCATTAGTCCAAGCAATTGCCCTATTACCAATAATAAACCCTAGGATGTAGGAAAGTGCTTTAAGGGTGGCCTCGACAATGCACACCAAAAGTACGAACAGAGGCACCATCCACGCGCCACATGGCACTGTTGATCCTCTAGTTTTTTACAGCTGTTGATGGAATCAACCTCTCTGTGAGCTGCCTTAGAGTTTGGGATGTTTGACTACCAACCGGCTTCAGAACCATATAACCGAGTTTTGGAGCTGTACCCTTAGGGAATAATAGAATGAGTTGGCTAGTCACCTACACCAGCCTAATAGATTAAGAAGGGGTGGGAAGCTTGTCAACAGGTAGAATCTGTTGGCACCTTCGTTTTAAGAATGTCACATTTAAAAAGTTTTAAAATGGTCACAATTTTTCAGTAAAAGTTAAATTAAAAAAAAAAAATAGCTAAATGCTCTTCTGTTTTGATATAAGTCCTTCATATCTGGATAGTTACTGCTTTAGCCTAAACCTTTAGTCAATGCTTGTACTGAAGTCTGAAAAATAGTTCTTTCATTATAACCTCATCAATATATTTCATGTAATCGCAATTATGCAAAGATACATTTACTCTCTTGCACTCTTAAAAAAAAAAAAAATTAATTTATACGTTAATAAAGTTTTTAGAAGTAAAGGTAATTTTTTCAATATTTGAGCCCATTTAAACACAAGTGGTGTAACTCCAATTTTATTATTTTCTGAGTTAGATATGATGTTATGATTTTCTGAGTTAGAAAAATGCATTCTGTTTAATGCAATAATGGTGTAACTTCTAGCTCCTATAGTAACCCATAAATAGCAGAACTTACTACTACTACGCTACTGATTTTCAAATAACATTTGTAGAAAAAATTTTAATATCTCAAAACAAGAATGTGACCTACACCACTTGTGCTTTAATAAGATAATTTGTATCTTATTTTTTGTAGAAGGACTTGCATTTTAAGTAATTATTTAAAAGTTTCATTTAAATCTTTAGATGTTAATGTTTATTTACTGCATTTGGTTTTATCATGGAGCTTATGGTAAGTTTAATTACTTTTATTGAATTAAATGGGTGATGTTTGCATCAAAATTGTGCCAAGGTTTTTCAAATTTTTTTTTTAAATAGTAACATTTTTGATTAATTTTTAACTTTTTAGAATATTCAATAGGTTTTTTTAAAACTGTACTCCCATCCCAACACAAGGATGTCATTAGTCATGTTATACTAAAATGAAATGGCATATATAGCAATCAACTTTATAAACAATATTGACCTCAAAGATCATTTTGTCATAGAATACATACTTTGATCAGATTTAAATGATCATTCATCCATTTATATAGAATTAGATAATATCTGCATCAATAATATTTAACTTTATTGGGTACCTTATTACAATCGTCTACTGATGAAGCAAATGGTTTAAAAAAGTTTAAACTCAGTTTTAAAAAACCTTTTTAAAGTTGAGTTTTCAAAGAACAGAACACACACTCTCTTTTTGTATCTATTAAAAACCTAATTAATGGCAAAAATTACAATTAACATTGGTTTCCAACTACTCATAAGATTTTTATAAACTAAATCTCTAATTTCTGAATAATCAAATGTAGTTATCTAATTTCTGAAAACCATATATATATGCACACACACACACACACACACACACACACACACACACACACACACACACACACACACACACACACACACACACACACACGCGCGCGCACACACACACACACACACAGATATATATATATATATATATATATATATATATATATATATATATATATATATCAGAGGTGTACACTAGTGCATCCCGTACTTTTTAACTTTAATTAAAAAGGTATACAGTACTGGCAAAATTAATAATAAAATTGACGATAATTGACAGAAATTTTTTTTTTTACACTAAAAACTGGTTTTTATTCCTCATGTTCAAGATATAAGTCCAAATTTAGCAAACATACATGTACTGTGTACAATTTACTCATTGTGCATATGTTTTTAGTATTTGGTTGCACCACCCTCGCTTTTTATAAGCGCTGCAATTCAACTTGGCATACTTGCATAGTATTTGGAAATTAACTGTGTAATATCCAGGTTGTGAAACTATACATGATCAATGCGTTCGATTAGGTCAACTTAGTGGTGGTGACCTCGTTTACTCTGTCTTTCAGATTGCGCTATATCCCTTCAATTGGGTTTATATCAGGACTTTTTGCCAGCCAGGGCATCACCTCCATACCGATGTCAACAAAGTAATCCTTGATGATGTTTGAAGTATGGCAGGGTGCCCCATCTTGTATGTAAATGCAGTTCCCATCAGGAAACCAGTCCTCAAGTTGAGGAATCAGACGAGTCTGTTTAGCATTAGTACTGTTTAGCATTCATCATGCCATCACTCTCCCAACCATGACTTTAGTTAGATGTTTGACCTTCTGCACCAGACACTGTGGAAGAAGTTCTTCTCCTGGTCTTCTTCTTGCATAGCAGCAATTGTTGTCCAATATTTCCAATGTTGGTTCATCAGAAAAGCATACCTTAAACACAGCCAACTCATATACAGTGGATCACACAAACTACTTTTGTAGGCTTGCAGTTATTACAATTAATCATATTCTAGTAGTTTAAATTAAGTTTAATTTAATTTGTTTGTTGCTAATCAAATTTAAAACTTATTCTTCTGGACAGTATGGAAGTAATCAAAGATTTAGACAACTTACCATTTTCCAGTCCTCCACTGTTTGTGTGGCAAATTGTTTGGCCCATAATAAAGTTTAATTTTGATATTTTTCTCAATTATTGTAATAATTTGGCCAGTACTGTATACATTAAAGAAAAGCATAAATTTATCGGAATAATGGTAACATTTGCAAAAATAGATATGTTTTAAAATTTAACTCGAATGGGGAGGGGGACCAATGTTGTATTATGTCTAGGACTATCCTATATCGGCGGTAAAAAAACTTTGAAAACTTTTTTCATTAATATCGGTAAATATAGAACAGTTTTAAAATTATTAAAGTGTTTCTCAAACCCTCCTTTCTTCAAACCCACCTCCATTCCTCCCAACCCCTTATGTCAGCGTACCTGGTTTTATAAATGCTTATTTAAAATATAAAGGTTATATAAGTTAACAAACAACAAAGAAACTCACATCTCAATCTTTATAACTCTACTAGACGTACTAAAAATGAATGCTAAAATTGAATAAGGTCCTTCTTGCTGTTGAAACGAGGCATTATAGATCTATTTTCTGCTTTTGCACTCTTTTTTCTCTTCAATTTTATTTTGGCTGCAAAGTAATGCAGCCAAAATAAAATAACATTCGAGTTCACTTTTAGAGCACTCTTCTTTATCATTACTTTTTTCCAAAACCTCATCATAGGTTCTTATGAAATGGCTACTATTTATCATCTCCTTTTTCTTGAATTTCTGTTCTTTCTTACTACATTGCTCAATTACCATTTGCTTTCTTTTAATCTCTGTGTAGTATTTTAATCTTATCATAATTTGAGGTTGTTCTGTGTTTTTTTTTTCTTTACAAATGAATAAATTCTAACTCTGTTATAGGAATCCTAATTGACTTTTTACATTAACAGTTGATATGAACTTTTGTTTCACATCCCAAACAACTTGATTCATTACAGAATAAAATTGCACATTTGCAATTAGTTATATTAAACAGTTGTGACATAGACTTCATTATCTTGTCAGTTTCTACTTTTTTGGTTAATCTTTTTCTGTGAACATCCTGAACATCATTATAAACTTTTTTGATCCCCCTGTCAACAAAAATTATCTGTAAAAATAACTGGAGATGAAAAGTCTGTTTTTTTTTTCCATTGTTACACAACTTCCAATCCAATGGATATACTTTCCTTTCTGACAACTCTTTATAGCTTTACGAAGAACAGCACCAAGAGTTGGTAGCTCAGATGAAATATAGTCTCTTCTATTTCCTTGAGATTTTTATCATATTATTATTATTATTATTATTGTTGTATATTAACATAATATTAACATTATATCAATACCATTATGATATTGATATAATATTGATACATTAAACTTTATTTTTAAAGTCACAGTGTCATAGTTTGTTTTCTACATTTTTTATTATTAATTAGAACATAAGCAAAATTGTTCGAGCGTTTAAAAGTATTTAATAAAATTCTTCCTAAAGAAAACCTATAAAGTTTTATTGTTTAAACATAATTACTATTTTATTTTTGTTTGTTTTTTTAATTTTATTTAAGAATTTAGAGATAAATTAATGAAACTAAATTCTTTGAAAAAAAAATGCTTTGACAGGTCTTGTTAAGAAGCATTATGCTGCTTGCTTTTTTAAAATGTTGAAAGCGTTTTGTCAAGCAAAAACTTTTTTTGAATATTCAAATTATCTTTTAACATCGTTTATGTGACATTTATTCAGAAAATCTTAGGTCAAAAAAAATTTTTTTAACCGCAACTGAGAATTTTTTAAAAAAACAAATTGTTTTATAAAAAAAAGTTTAATTTTGATACGTTTTAAGTTAAATATGCTTTTAAAAATTTTAATTTAGTTTGAAGGAATGTAAAATAGTAAAGCTTTGAGTGTAAAATTTAGTTTCAAATTAATGTAAAATAGTTTCAAAATTATTATTTTTTTCTAATCGTCTGCTAACTTATTTATTACTTAAAATACAGTCTCTCCATGAAAGATTATCATAGATTTGTATAAGCGAAGGGAAACTCAAAAATTTTTTTATTTATAGTATAAATTAAATAAATAGTATAAAAAAAGGGAGAATTGCTTTTGTTTAAGAGAATTCTTTTCACAAATGTATTTTTGTTTCTTATTAATTTAATATCGTGTTAAGTTCTTTTGACCTAATAAGTTTCAGAACATAAGTTACGTTTACGAATATCTTATTGGTAACTGATAAAACCTATATATATATATATATATATATATATATATATATATATATATATATATATATATATATATATATATATATATATATATATATATATATATATATATAATTTGTATGCAAAAGTTACAGCATTTAAGTCTTAAAATTTTTTCAAATATTACCTTTATGTAGTGTGATGTTTGTAATGTTTACTTTTTACCACTTCTGAACAAAACAACTTTGCTAAACTTAATGCAGCGAACAGTATAAAAAAAAACCAACCATTTAGTTTTTTTATTTAGCACATATTGATATTATTATATGCTAAGTTTCATAGTTTTTTCTTGAAGTTTTGCAAATATTTTTATGTTTTTTTTTTTGTCATGTCGGTCGTAACCATGATGGTACAAAAAAATCCAATGATAAAAAAGCAACAAATAAATCGACCCAATCAATTATTTAAGAAAAAAAGTATAAAGGATTATTTAAAACTATGTAATTTATGTAAAAATAATGCACTATAACATTATGAATGTCCTCAATTACGGTTTTTGGATTTGATTTTTAACGCTACACAACAGGACTGCAAATAAACATTAAAACACGTTTTCACAATCCTTACACCTTTGAAACCATGTTATAGTATGATAAAATGATTTTTTTTATAACTTTTTTGCTTAATAAAATTTTTAAATTGTTATAAAAACTATTTCTATTAAGATAATTTAAATGAAAAAAATACAACAATTTTATGAAACTCTAAGTTTCATGCTATTTAGCAATTAAAAGCAAAAAAATAAAATATGTTTTAAAAATACATGTTTTGGATTGCAGTGGCATATAATGTCAAATTTAAGTGATTCGAAATTTGCTAAGATAAGAATAATCCTGATAACAATATAGGATTTTTTGGTAAAACTGGCATTAGCTTATGTTATAGTGGCTATATATAAAATATTTTTTGATAGACATTAGTTAATTAATGGGCATGTAGTTTTTTAATATTGTTGCAGTTTGCAACACTAGCAATGAGTTTGTTGCTCAAAATTTGGCATACAACTGCAGCTATCTTATTTTGTGTTTCTGTTGAAAAACTTGTGGAGCTTATAATATAATGCAAAAATTTATATCAATTATATTTAAGAATATTTCTACAACCTTTTTTCTGAAAGGAGGATTAAACCAAATAATAAATATTATTTGTTTATTTTAATGCATCTTTATAAACAGAATTTTTTTCCTTGAAAGAATTGGTAGATAACCTATATTCAATTGAGGTTGCAAATTGTTTTAAAATGTTTGTTAAAGTCTCGGTTCCACTAAACCAAATAATGTGTAATTTATGTTTATTAGTATTAGGAGAGTTCAGATTTGGATAGTATTAAAGATATGTTATAAAATGCAGACTTTTTTAATGCATCTTTATAAATAGAATTTTTTTTTCGTTTAAAGATTTGTTAGATAATCTGTATTCAATTGAGGTTGGTAGTTGTTTTAAAATGTTTAATAAAGTCTCTGTTCCAGTAAAATGTTACTATTGCAAGGCTAAACTTGTTTATATCTGTGTATGTATAATCAAAAAAATATAAAAATATATATACATAAGTCAAAACGCATTGTAAGTTTAAAGTATAATATATTGGGATTTCATTTGGTGTGAGAAAGGTATAAAAATATATACCATTAGTATTTGCCTGCATTTTTTTTTTAATGAATATGTATATAACAAAAAAGATTTTTTTTTTGATTGCCTAAAAATTGTTAGTGAAAAAAGACAACTTTAACAAAATTATAAGGAATTTGTAGTTTTCTTTAATGGATCATTAACATGGAGTAGCGGGTTAGAAATATGGAATAGGTATACTAATATGGAATATACAAAAAAATATTTAATTATTGTTTTGTTTATTTGTTCTCATCCAGTATCACACTTCTTCTAAAACTGAAAAAAGTCTTCATCACTACTTCAACATAATCTGACTCAGAAAACTCAATTTTTTGTTTTCCGTTTTTTGTCGAATGTTATTTTTACTAAATTTTACAAATATTTATTTAAATAATCAAATGCATTAATTGACAATATAGTTAGTCTACATTTAAAGTTTAGTATTTTTTTATGCATTTTATGTGCACCTTAAAAACATCCGGTTTGAAATCCAACATCTCTTTTAAAATGTTAAATTGTTAATTTTAAGTTTTTTTTTTTTTTTAGTGTATTTACAGAAGATTATAGAAAATTTTGAATTAGTTGAATGTGAAGCTCGATCAATTAAATTTAAGTGGCAACTAAACAATAATTCTGCATCAGATCAAACATTAATGGTTAAATGTTCAAGGTTTGACGAAAGAGAGAAAACATCAACAACAATCTTAAATATGATTGGTTTTATAACAATAGATAATCTTGCACCAAGTACTAAGTACAAGTGTAAGGTACAATATTTTTAATTGCTCTTTGTTGGAAATCAAAAATGTATTCAAAGTTGAATATTTTAAATAAATTTTACACATCAATTCATATTGAACCAAATTTGCCAGTTAATGTGACTAGAAAAAATGTAAATAACATAGGTTTTTTTTATAATTTTTTAAAGTTTCAGGTAGTACTGGAGTTGTATAAATTTTTTCAAAAAGCATTGATATTAGTAAAACTTATGGATAAAAAAGTTTCATTTGATTAAATATTAAAATAGTTTTGTTGTTTCATTGTTAATTTCAGATTAAAAACAGCATTAGGCTGAAACAATGGATTAAAAATATCATTTTCAAATCATTGTATCAGCCTAATGCTGTTTTAATTTTTTCCCAGTAAACACGTGTATTTTAAAGTCCTAGTGGACACATGTGTTTTAAATGTCTAAAAGTCTTTAAAAAAATGTTTTTTTCTCCTACATCTTTTTAAATATGTATTAAAAACTTTTTTATGTTTTGATTTAATTTTTGTTCAAGTGATTTTATTTTGCGTGTTTAAGAAATTATTTTTCTGAGAAATTACCCGGTTCACTGCAATTTAAAAGAAAAACAGTTATAATGTATTTGTAAGTAAACGTTTAGTCAGACAAAATTTAGTTATAAAAATATGAAATGTGCAATGAAATATATATTTATTTTACTTATAATTTCTTTACTAATGAATAATTTATGAAATTCAAAATAAATTTCAAAGTCATCATTAGAGCAAAAGTAAATGTTGTCTTTTTACAATATTATCATTTGTTGTTGTTGGGAAAACATTTTTCATACAAAACACTTTTTAAAACTTTTAAAATGATGTTGATGGAACACAGGATTTGTTTAAAAAATTCAAGAATATTTATAGCAGTATTTTACAGTTTTAAGTTTTTAAATTGTAATGTCTGCACATAACAATTTAAAAACTTAATCAATCTTTCTCATTATAAAAAAAGACTTGAGGAATGGTTTTTTTTTTTTGTTAACAGTCATGGTATATATATATATATATATATATATATATATATATATATATATATATATATATATATATATATATATATATATATATATATATATATATATATATATATATATATATATATATATATATATATATATAAATATATAAATACAAATATAAATATATATATATATATATATATATATATATATATATAAATATATAAATACAAATATAAATATATATATATATATATATATATATATATATATATATATATATATATATATATATATATATATATATATATGTTTATATGTTTATATATATAAATATATATATATGAATATATATATTTATATATATATATATATTTATATATATGTATATTTTATTTATATATATTTGTATATATATATATATGTGTATATATATATATATATATATATATATATATATATATATATATATATATATATATATATATATTATATATATGTATATATAGGTAGTATAAAAGAGCATTTGTAGACATTTTTTTTCAACCATCACACTAACCATAATCTCATATCTTTTTTCAACCATATTCACAACCATAATTTCTTACTCGTTTCAACCATATTCCTATCCATAATCTCATTATATACAAACCTCGGAATTAGGGTCAGCATTCAGCAATGCCGACCTAACTGCCGACCTGAAAGTGTTTGAGGTCGGCAAAAAATTGCCGACCTTGTTTCTATGTTTTACAGTTAGGCCTTTGTATCAAATAATTTTTGCCGACTTGAGGCCGACCTCTAAAAGATTGAGGTCAGCAAATTATTGCCGACCTCAATTTTCCTAATTCCGAGGGTTGTATATATATATATATATATATATATATATATATATATATATATATATATATATATATATATATATATATATATATATATATATATATATATATATATATATATATATATATATATATATATATATATATATATACATATATATACATATATATACATATATATACATATATATATATATATATATATATATATATATATATATATATATATATATATATATATATATATATATATATATATATAATTATATATACATATATATATATATATATATATATATATATATATATATATATATATATATATATATATATATATATATATATATATATATACATTTCAATCATATTCCTTATCCATAATCTCTTTTTTTTTTTTAACCATATTTTCAACCGTATTTTCAGTCATTTCAACCATAAACCTATCCATAATTTCTAAGCCTAAAAAAAAATATGAAAATAAAATAATGGTAGTATAACAACCATAATATATTAATATATCATATATATGTATATATATATATATGTATATATATATATATATATATATATATATATATATATTTATATATATATAAATATATATATATATAAATATATATATATATATACATATATATAGGTAGTATAAAAGGGCATTCGTAGATATTTTCTTCAACCATCCCACTAACCATAATCTCATATCTTTTTTCAACCATATTCTCAACCATAATTTCTTAACTTATTTCAACCATATTCCTATCCATAATCTCATTTTTTTTTTAACCATATTTTCAACCATATTTTCAGTCATTTCAACCATAAACGCATCCATAATTTCTAAGCCAAAATAAAAAAATATGAAAATAAAATAATGGTAGTATAACAACCATAATATATTAATATATCATGGTTAAATCATAACTATAAACTCTGAACTAAAAAATTATTTTTTTTGTAATTTCATAAGTGAAATCTAAACATAAAAGAAAGCATATCCTATTACAAATTTTTCAGACTTATCAATTCTTTATTATCAACCGAAGAGTTAAGCGACTCAGGATACCCATACCTCTTTACTAATGATTTGTTTTTGAATTTGCAAACAACTTTTTCAATTCTAAATATTTTTTGATCAGGTTTTTGCAGTCTTGTTCATAAAAAGTTCCTTGTATTTCTTCACCATTATCACCTGTTAATTTATATGTTGGTGGATCTGTGAACTGAATCTGAAACAGTAAAAACTTTCTCAGTTCATCCCGGTGTGTTTCCTTTTTCAAACGTTGTCTTCTTTTTAGTTATCCTAACTCTATTACTAATTGAAAACTTTTGTTTTACAGACTCTGATCGTGCATTTCCGTTTAGATTTAACCAAACGATGTTCTCATTCTTTTTATCACTAGCTGCAACTGGTGTCATTTTAATTGAAGAATGTTTTGAGTTGTTGTATTTATTTACTTTTCATCTAAAACATCAATATATTTTCTAGTAGAATTAGCTGAAAAGTATTTAAACATTTTCTCTTTCATTGCTCTATTTCAACGTTCAACTACGCAACTTTTTTCTTCATTTTCAGTTGAATATGACTTTAAACCTAGCGCTTTAACATGCTTGTTATAAAAATCTAGGCCTTTATCTACGCACATTTTTTGACACTTTCTTTCTTTAAATATTTTATTTAAAGCATTAGCAACATCAACTCCAGTTTTACTCTTCAATGGAACAATCCATCCATACTTTGAAAAAACATCTATAACCATTAATAAGTATTTTATACCGTCATTGAATTTGGAAAAAGATTTTATGTCAACTAAATCAACGACCCATATTTCATCGATTCCATTTACAATAACTTTTCTTTTTCTGAAATGTTTTACAACTGGTCTATGTAGTTCGTGTGCAAGTTTGTCAGTCCATTTTAATTTTTTATCTTTGTCTTTTTTACTGATTGTTGGTAGTTTTTTTCAACACCTAATTCATATGGGTTCAAAGAACCTAACCCAAACTTTGCTTTAGATGATATGATTTTATAATACCTCGTTTAATTCTTTCACGCATTGTTGGATTTTTTATAGCATCCATTTCTTCTAGCATAATTTTATCAGCTTCATTTCTTCTTGCATTGTCTGTAAAGTGTTGATAAGCAAGATCATGATGGTATGCTGCATTATCAACTCTATCTACAGGTTTACTCCAGTCTTTATATGCACCAGTAGAAGTTTATTGTTCATCTAAATTAGTACCAGGACCTGCAAAGTTCATACCAGGTAAATGCATTTTATCTGGAATCTTTGCCCATGGTAATTTTATATTTTTTGTTACTGAATTAATTGAATTAACTAAATGGCCTACTGTTTTTGCTGATACAAATTGATTTTTTGTTGTTCCACAAATAGCGCAAGTTCCAGGTAACATATTTCTATTGTTTTTACTAACGACACTTCTCTGGTTTAGTGTATTTGTTTTGATTTTACATTTGACACAGTGCATCTTATAGGTTTATAAGATATATCATGGACTGTAAATAACAATAAGCGATGTAATAACAAGTTGTTACCTAAAAGTATAAGAGGAATTATTGTTGGAAAGTCAGGTTGTGGAAAAACTACTTTTTTTAAATGGCCTCTTGTTTTTGCTGATACAAATTAATTTTTTGTTGTTCCGCAAATAGTGCAAGTTCCACGTAACATCTTTCTATTGTTTTTACTGACAACGGTTCTCTGATTTAGTGTATTTGTTTTGGTATTGCATTTGACGAAATACATTTATTTATTTACTATATATAAAAAAATGGACATTATAGATTTATCATGGAATGTAAATAACAATAAGCGAAGTAATAACAAGTTGTTACCTAAAAGTATAAGAGGAATTATTGTTGGAAAGTCAGGTTGTGGAAAAACTACTTTATTATTAAATTTAGTTTTAAGACCTGGTTGGTTAGACTATAATAATTCACAAGTTTTTGCAAAATCTCTTTTTCAACCAGAATACAAAATATTTAAAAGCTCTTTTGAAAAAAATTACAAAAAGAAGATATTCTTGAATTGTTTAAGCTTTAAGACAAAATAAAAAAATTAAATGCAAATCCAGAATTTATAATTGAAGACATTTCAAAAAAGTTAATTGATAAAACAGATATGGAGTGTAAGTTTTTTGAAACAGCAGAAGATGTACCAGATCCTGAAGATCTTGATATTCATAAAAATAACTTGATTATATTTGATGATTTACAATTAACAAAACAAAATAAGTATAAAAAATATTATATTAGAGGAAGGCTGTAATTTAGATTGTTTCTATCTTGCACACAATTATTTTATGTTACCTAGACAAACTATTAGAGAAAATGCAAATTTTATTTGCTTATTTCCAGAAGTTTCAAAGAATTTAAATTATATTTATATAGATCACGTTTCAAGTGATATGACAAAAGTTGAGTTTAGAACGTTTTGTAAAATTGCTTGGTCAGAGCCTCATGGCTTTGTTGTGATAGATTTATCTTTTAAAAAAGATTATGGAAAATATAGAAGCGGTTTAAATATTTTTTTATATTCCATGTGAATTTTCTAAAAAATAATTTTTTTCTTGTATTTAAAAAAATGTATATAATATTGAATGAGAAAAGTAGTCATATAAAAATTAATTTTGCTCCTATAATACAACTAAGTAAAGATAAAGATTATGAAATGGCATTAGTTGGTCTTGATACATTCTACAGTTTTCCAAATGTTGATTCTTCAAATAACAACTTTAGATATAGTCCAGATAATGGAGCAACTCGGATAGATATAAACATTCCAGAAGGTAGTTATGAGATTGATGATATAAATAATTATATTGTGGGAAAAAGTACTGAAAATTGTAAAATTATTAATGGAGTTGAAACTAGTATTATAATTTCAGCAGATAATAACACGTTGAAAACAACATTAAATATTGAAGTTGGTTATAAAGTTGATTTTACGCCTAATAATTCAATTAGACTTATTCTTGGTTTTAACAGTCAAGCATATTCAACGGGATCTCATGAATCAGATAATATTGTGGATTTATTGGTGCACTTTTACCTTTACTTGGTACAGCTGGAAGATGTTTAGCATCAAGTGTTATACCATCACTTGCAACAGGACTGCTTTCAGGAGTAGGTTCAGCGGCTGGATCAATTATGATTAATAAAATTGCTGGAAATGGTACTGTGTACATGAAAAAGAATGGACAAGGAGTTAAATTAACATCTGCAGGATCTGGTTTATATTTGAGATCATGGAGTAAAGGAGGTTCTTTAGGTAATGATTTGTACTTATGTGCTGGAAATGGTTATACACCAACAGGTTCAGGTTTAGGACCAAATTCTCCATTTGCTAATATTCCATTTTTGAATATGATTCTTTGATTTTTCTTGTAAAAACTCAATATAAAAATTATATATAATAAAATTTATATATAATAAAATGTCAAATAGCATGCAAGTGCATAAATTTATAAGCAAATATAAAAAACCGGAACCATCTCCTATAGTTTTTAAACCACATAAAGAATTACAGCATCCTGCAATATTAATAAATGGAAGTTATGATGTATTTGTGCAACAAGACATTAATATAAAATTTTTATCACAGCAAAATGTTGTTTTAGCATTAGTTTCATTAAAACATGAACTTAGGTTAAAAATGTTAAGTTTACAAGATTGTGTAATAGCAGAGTCTGTTAATGATATTATAGTAACAATTGTAAATAATTCTTATTCTGAAGTATTAATAAAAAAAGGAGATTGTTTTTGTTCTGTTAATCTATTGTGTTGATTTTTTTATTTTTTTGTTTTAAAATGGAATACAATAATAAAATGTACAATAACATTTATTCAACTCTTCCAAATGCACCTGAAGAAAAATCTAATATTAAAAACCAAGATCATATCGCTTACAAAAAGTTAGCAAGATTCAAAAAGAAATAGAGTGTAAGAGAGAAAAGAGAATAACGCTAAGTAAAAAGTATCATAGAGCTGTAAAAATAATTTCTGCAATTGATAATGCATTACTAGCAAGCACTATGGCACTTCGGAACTATTGGAATTGGTTTTTTTTTCAACAATAATTGCAGCATCAGTAGTTATTGCATGTGAAGGTGCAGCATTAGGAGCAGGTGTGATATCAATAAGAGGAGGACAAATTAATAAAAAAATGAATTTAAAAGCAGATAAGCATGAACAGATTAAAGTGCTTGCTGATTCAAAACTAAATACAATAAGCAATTATATTTCTAAAGCTTTTGTAGATGGACATATAGATGACAAGGAATTTGAGTTAATACTTGGTGAACTCGAAAAATTTCAGACAACGATGGAACAAATTAGAGCAAAAGTTAAAAATGAAGTTGATGAACAAACGAAGTTGTAATTAATTGACCAAGGAAGAGAAGAGGCTATTAAAGTAATTCAAAGTAAGTTTAATAAAAAAATAGTCACTCAACATTTTTATTGACAAGTAATAAGATATGCAACATTATATCTATTCTTCTTAGAATGCAGTACACGTGAAACAGATTTGAATAAAAAAAACAATTTGGAACTTCTTGGATTCAGAAAAAGAGGTATTATTACGAATTCAGGAGTTCACTCTATATTTATCACTGATTATGGAAACTTTTAGATATTGACGACTTATAGTGATGATGAGAGAAATAAAGTTAATAAACTTATCTGGAATGAAGGTAGTGATTTTTATAGTGTAGAAAGGGAGATTAAAGAATCGATTAAACAATGGAATAATGTTAAGAAACAGGATAAATTAAGAATTATAGATAAATATGTACCTCAATTAGAGTGTGATTTCAAAGAAAAAAAATTAATAAATAGTATTTTATCAACTGCACTTATACTAAGATTATTAGAAACAAATGATATCATTTATAAAGACTTTGAAATTAAGTATCTATGTGGAACATTTGATATTGATTATTTTAAAAAATTTTCCAAAGTGTAAAACGTAACGAAAAACACAAAACACAACATAAAAGTTTATGTTGTGTTTTTTAATCTTTTTTATATAAAAACAAAAATTTCATTTTTAAAAATTACAGATCCTGAAAAAGAGATCAAATTGTAAAAGAATGAAAGGATAGGTGGTTCTAATTTACAGATAGACTTGACAAAATTGTACAAGCTGTTAATTGATAGTCAACCTGGAATAAAGGAGGACATATCTAAGTTGCAAGATCAAGCTAATCTTTTCGCACTCACTTTTTCAAATGCTTATCCTGAAATAGTGGCTGAACATGTTAAAGAAATAATGCCTTCTGATGAGGAAAAATTTTTAAAGTTGGGAAAAATTGCAACAGACTATCTTAGGATGTACACTACTAGGTATACTAATAGTAAAAAGTCTACCGACACTAAATTTGGAATACATTCTAAAGAGGGTAAATTATTTATAGGAAAAGTTCCAATATTAATAAATAATGATGATATAAATATAAGTGGAATAAAATACCAGGTACTCCTGGTCTTTGGGAATTGATAACAAAGTTCAATCCTGAAAAGGAAATATATAATGATTTTGATCTTCAAAATTATTGAGATATATTAATACAAACTGATGCAATAACTACTGTGACAGGTAAACCAAAGTCATCTCGGAATGGAAAATATAAAGAGATAATAGCCCCCATTTGGAGAGAGATAAAGAGAACTAGAATGCTTGAATCAAAGGGAACATGAATAGGACCAATAATTCTTCCTAGCGACCCTATTGCGCTACTTGACATGCTTGAATTACGTATAAGCTGCATGGAGAGCAGGTAATACTGGATCAAGAAATGAAGCTGTTTCAATTTGTGATCAATTGTTAAGACAAGGTATTATTGGTAGTAACCAATATAAGACAATACAAAATTATCTCTAATAAAAATATAGTGTACATAAAAATGCTAAATGTACAGAATAAAAGTTATGTGAAAAAACATGTTATTGGTGGTAGTGAAATATTTGATACTATTAAAAACTTATTTAAACGAGCAACAGCATCAAATGTAACAAGAGTGTCATCAGCTATGTTGAATAGGCTAGCTGCTAGCGATTTAGGAAAAACTGCAATAACTGCTGCTAAATCAGCAGGGAAAGAACTTTCAACATCAGCAATAGAAGCTGCTAGAGATGTTGCAGTTGAAAAAGGAAAAGAATTAATTAGAAAAGCATTATCTAAAGTTTCACAACCAAATACAGTCATTAATAATACAATTAGAGAAATACTTTCAAATTTAAATAGTGGAACTGATGAAGTTACACCAAATATAAATAAAATGATGATGGGGTCTACAATAATATCAACAGCTATAAGAATAGAAGATCTAGTAAAAAAAGGTCGTGGTCTCAAAAGGTTGTGGTCTTAGACTTGCGTAATTATTTCTATTAAAAATTTTTTTCATGTATATAAAAAATGGCAACTTCTGATGTATTAAATTTTACAGAAATCCGAACTGTGGATGATGGAATTGAAAGATTTGAATTCCATGAATATGAACCAGTAGCTCACACAAATTTAAATAGCGCTGGAGAAATAAGAATCAACATTGAGCAACAGGATTTGTTCACACTTCCACCTTAGGCTTATCTCTTGTTTGAAGGAAGACTTCTTAAACTTGATGGGGCATCTTATGTTAATGCAGATGTAGTGACACTTACAAATAATGGAATTATGCACTTATTTAGTCAAATATCATATCAATTATCAAACCAAGAAGTAGAGTCAGTTTATTATCCAAGTCAAGCAACAACAATGTTAGGAATGCTCAAATGTCCAAATGGCTTTCAATTAGCACAAGGATTAAATCCATTGTGGTATAAAGATTCTTCAACAACAACAGGTGATAACCCAGGATTTACAGTAAGACAAGCATATATAATTTAGAAACCCACTACAAAGGGAACATTTTCATTTTGTATACCTTTAAAGCACATTTTTGGATTCTGTGATGATTACAACAAAGTTATTTACAGATTTAAACATACACTAACTCTTGTTAGAAAAGGTGATACCGAAGCAATTTTTAGAAATGCTGCTGCAGCTGCAGGAAAAGTTAATCTTGATAAAATATCATTGTTTATACCGCATGTGATTCCATCAGATGTAGAGAGAGTTAATCTTTATAAAAGTATTGAATCAAAAGTGACACTTCCAGTAACTTTTTGCGCAAGGCAGTGTGATACTCTAACTGTTCCACAATCTACAACATTTTCTTGGAGGCTTTTAGTAAACAATCAGAAAGATTAAAATCATCAGTAGTAGATGTACAAATTAAAGCAACATTTAATGCAGCTGTTCCAGCAGATACTGAAGCGTTTGCTGTTGTAATATCTCATAAATTTTTACACTTACAATCAGACGAAAATAAAATGAATGTTGTTCGTTAATTTTTTTTTAAGCGGAATTAAATAATTTTCTTTATATAATAAGAATAAATTATACAAAGAATATTTACAAAATCTATTAAAAGAAAATAATCTCACAAAAACGTATAACAACTTCAGTACTTTGTTGATGATTCTGTAGATAATAGGTTGATAGGTAAAGAATCAATCATGTCAAAAGCAATAGAAGCAACTGATAAAAAACCTGTTGGTTGACTTAGAATACACCCAGTAAAAGAAACCAAGCAAAAAAGTATTAGATCCGAAATATGAAAGATTAAAAACAATTAGGAAAAAACCAGTCACAGTTACATGAACAAACATGGAAACAGGAGAAATTACAATATTAATCATTATATAGTGCAATGCGTGAAACTAAGCATGGATGTAGATATTTAGAATTGCAAGATGGAAAAAGTAGATAATGGCTTTAAAATAGAAATAATAAATCCTGATAAAAAAAAAAAAATTTTACATTTTTTTGTATATATTTTAATTAGAAATTTTTTTGAAAATAATTTAAAATCGTACTATATAAAAATGGAAAATAAAACGGTAAAAGAATTAGAACAAATCGCAAAAGAGCGAAAGATTAAATAATATTATAGAATGCGAAAAAGTGAATTGTTTAATGTGTTAGTGCACACACTAATACAAACTCCATCAGTCGAACAGAGAAATATATAAGTCGAACATATTCCAGATTTATCATCAACAATTTTAACTCCTACACCTTTAGGATAACAAAAAGTATTTAAATTAAAGAAATCATCTGTTAAGAATGTTACAAAACAATTTACAGCTAAAGGAATAGAAGGCTACGATGCTTTATCCTTCATAAGTGATGCTAAAAATAGTGTTAATAAAGTACTAAACGAAAATAAAAGTTTAAAAGTTTATATAGTTCTGATATTAAAATAGGAGAAACTGTAATCACAACTAGTGTATTTAGATCGAATTATCAAGTTGTATTAGAATCAACAGAGTTAGATGAGATTTATGAAATATAAAAGCAGAAAATTTTAGAATCATTATCATTATATCAACAGTCAGGGTCAGGTTGGAGATTTGTTTCTGTTGAAAATATGGATATAAATTTTAGTGAGTATAATCCTATTAAAGCTAAATCATACATTCCACTTGATAAAAATTTAGCAACTAAAAATGCAATAATTAATATAAAGAATGAAGATAATCACTGTTTTAAGTGGTGTGTTGCTAGAGCATTAAATCCTTAAGATATTCATCCTGAAAGAGTAAATAAAGAACTTAAAAATCAAGCTGAAAAAATAAACTGGGATAAAATAGAATTTCCAGTATCATTAAATCAAATTACACAATTTGTGAAAACTAATCAAGATATCAGTGTCAATGTATACGGTTATGAAAACTCAGAAGTTCATAGTTTGCATGTATCAAAGAATAATGATCGCAAACATTTAATAGATTTACTATTAATCTCAAATGGTGTTACTAATCATTATTGTTTAATAAAAAGTTTAAGCAGATTACTTTCATCACAAACATCTAATAAGCATTGCAAAAAACACTATTGTAGAAATTGTTTATTAGGGTTTAATTCTGAAGAATCTTTACATATCTCTAATCATGCGGTAGTGGTGTAGTGGTAGAGCGCTCGCTTCATAAGCGAGAGGTTCCGAGTTCGATCCCCACCACGTCCCTGGTAGTACCGCGCTCAACTTGTTTCTCAGCGCAGCGGCCTTGTTCGTCAAGGTTCGTGTTTCGGAGTTATAGCGTTGCGAGAGGGTTATAACCACAATTAAGTAGCCTCCTCATCTGTAGTGGCCTTCTGGGCCTTGGGGAGGTGAAATAACAAAAAAAAACAAAAAAACAAAAAAAACATATACCTTATTGTGAATCACATGATTCAGTACGTATAGAACTTCCACCGCCAAAATCAACAATGCAATTTACAAATAACAATAAATCAATGAGAGTTCCGTTTGTAGTATATGCTGACACTGAAAGTTTTATCAAACCTATTGACACTTGTGAACCAAATCCGAATGAATCTTTTACTAAGCAGTATCAAAAACATGTTCCCAGGTCATTCTGTTATTATGTTAAATGTTTTGACGAAAGCATTTATCAAAGCAGTTCAGTTACATTTACTTCAACTAATGAAACAGATGATGTTGCACAAATTTTTGTTGTTATAGTTTACAAGAAAGTATATCATAAAAATTTATACCAAAATTAAATTTTCAAAAAAGATGATATTTTCTGATGAAAACAAGCATGATTTTAATAATGCAAAAACATGCCACATTTGTGGAGAAAAACTAAATGAAGATAAAGTACGCTATGATTGTCATATTACTGGATAATATAGAGGTGCTGCTCATCAAAATTGTAATTTAAAATAAAAGTAAAAATTCCAAAATTCTTTCCAGTACTATTTCACAATTTATCTGGCTACGATTCTCACTTATTTATAAAGAAAAAATATGGAGGAAAGTACATTTGTATAACAAACGATGAAGAAAATTATATTAGCTTTAATAGAGAAATTAAGGTTTGTGATTTTGTTAATTAAGAGGGTAAGAAACTTGAAGCTAAAATTGAATTTCTTTTCTTAGATAGTTATAGATTTATGCTGGATAGTTTAGATGCTTTATAAAAGAATTTAGCAAAAGATAAATGTAAAAATATTGGAAAGTTTTATTCAGGTAAAAAATTAAATTTGTTTCTAAGAAAACGTGTATACCCATATGATTGGGTTGATTCTGTTAATAAATTTTCTGAAACACAATTACCACCAAAATCATTCTTTTTGAGATTAAACGCTGAAGATATAAGTCATGATGATTACTCCTCATGCACAAATTGTATGGAAAAAGTTTAATTGTAAAACATTTAGAGATTATCTTGATCTGTACAATGTTTCAGTTGTGTTGTTACTTGCTGATGTATTTGAAAATTTTAGAGATTTTTGTATTAATATTCATGATTTAGATCCAGCTTGTTATTACACATCACCAGGATTAGCTTGAGATGCACCATTAAAGAAAACAAAAATAAAATTAGAGTTGCTGAGTGATAACGATATGATACCGATGATAAAGAAAGGGTTACGAGCATGTATTAGTATGATATCAAATAGATTTGGAACTTCTGATAACAAGTATATGGGTGATGCGTATGATCAAAGCAAACTATCAACATTTTCAGTATAACCCTTGTGTATTTATTTAATCCCTTGAGATGTTTTAATTTGAAAAACATACAGAAACATGCAAAAATAAAAATGTCGTAGTATAAAACATGTTTAGGATGTTATATGGGCTCCTTGTACTTTTAGAATAGTATAGATACTTCGTGGCATTGAGGCAATTAAAGGCTTATAATGTTTGAGAATTATTTTATGGCATAACACTTTTATTTCGGTTTTTTTCAGATTGATAAAGAGGTTGTACAAACAAAAAATATCTTGCATAGAGTTATTTTAAGATTATTTTTTACTGATTATTAAAAATATATTTTTCTGTTCTAATCTTTTGTTCAAGTTTTATTATTTGACAATTTGAAAATGTGTTAAGCGGAACAAATTTACCAATAGTTTTTATTCAAAAACATTATTGTAATGGTGTTGTGCAAATTATTACATTGAAAAAAAAAAGGTTAAAAAAAGAAATGGTGGAATGTAAAATTTTTGATTCTTTTTACAACATTTTATGACATTTTTAAATTTCTCAAAACTTCTTTTGTAAAGTTTTTAGAATTTTTTTGAGCTTGAAAACAATTAAATAGTAACAACAAAAAGTTTCTGTTCAAAGTTGTTGTCATCTTAACAAAGAAAATAAAATGCCAACAACAGCTTCTTGTTGTTTCATGCACAGTTTTATAGATACCGAACAACTATTGGTTTATCATAATAAAATCAAAGGCGAGCAGTCAATTTGACCAGCTACTCATGGAATATGACATCTTTTGTGTTATTAAAGTTTACAAAAAAAGAACTTTAAAAAGAGTTGATAAAAACAAAGTTGGTCAATAAAAATGTTTACAATATGACGCTAATTTAGATTTAGCCGAGTCTAATTAACTTATTGATTTAAAAAGATAAAGTAAATAGTTATTTGTCAAGTTTAATTTTTTTTTGTCAAATTTAATTTTTTTAAATAGTTTTTTGTCAATTATTTTTTAAAAATAGTTATTTGTGAATCAAAATAGTTAAAAAACAAAATAGAAAGCCTGATAATAATAAAATCATTTGTAAGGAAGTTGTAGATAAAGAAATGCTTTAAAAGAAATTGATTATTACTTTTTTTTTTTAAATAACATTTTCAAAATGAAAGTGACATGGAAGAGTCAATCAAACATTTAATTACAAAAATCAATTTTTGTATAAGTATAAAAGTTTAAATAACGTAATCAGAAATTGCGATTTGTTTAAGCATGAGTGGCCACCACCAACAAATGATTTTTATAAAATTGCAAAAAAATGGCTTCAATTGTTCTATTCAATCATGTATGTTAATTCATATATGTTCAAGTATATATGTTAGGGTTCTAATACATTTTGATCATAACATATATATATTGTATATTTTTATTATGTGTATTCATATGTATATTTCATTACGAAGGGAGAAAAATCAATGTGTTTTTAATATTTCATAGGATATAATCTATGCTGTTTCAAGTGGTCAAAAACATACAGTTAAATCTTTAGTTCTTAGAATGGCCACTCAGTTTCATAAAGTAATGATAAACATTTTAAATGGCTCTAAACGTTTTGCATCATCGATGTGGTAGTCAGACATGACACTGCATTAGCAACTTTAAATTCCAGAACCGATCATGTGGTCTCTGCAGAATTGTTTCTTTGTGTTGATTTTATATTAGTTTTTAATAATCAAGATTCTTATCTCTCTCGTTAAAGGAAGCATTGTCAAATATTGTTACTATAGAATCGTTTTATCAACCATTAATGATAACAGCTTGAAAACCAGATTTAGCAGAATTCGTGTAAGTTTCCACAACTAAAATTATTTTACCTGTTCTTTGTGTTGAATCCCGTCCCATCAAAAACATTTTTTATACCTGGTTGGACAGGATTTCTGTTATGCCTTACTGAAGTTTTATTGGGAAAAGATTCAGTATTAAAAGTGAGTTATTTTATTTTATTTAGCTGCAGGTCTAAGATGAATGACCAAATTTTTGGTATCAGTTTTCATTGCTATCCAATATAATTGAATCAGCGGGTTCAATTATATTGGACTATCAGAGAATACTTTTGAAGACTGATGGAACAAACAAAAAAACTCATTCCAATACCAGAGCAAAGCAAATTCGATAGAGCTTTTCAAGTTTGTGCGGAAAAGTAAAAAAAAATGGACATATACAAATCCTATTATAACCTGAAAAATTTATTGATAAAGCGCAACTGTTTAAACTCTGAGGAAAATTATGCAATCTTTGCTTAACAGAAAAGTACCACATAAAAACATCAAAATTGAAATTATTAAACAAAAGAAATGAGGTGGCATCAAAATGTCGACAAGAAAACATATATTTTATAAACAACTTTAGTATCATCAAAGTTGACACTGCATAGTATTTTTGTAATTAAATTTTTTGTTGTTATGATATCTGATGATTGCCATAGGCGTAAAACTCAGAGAAATGTCTCTTTAAGTACCATTCGTTATTATTTATTTTTACTTAATATAATTTGCTCTACTTAGTCCATTGAGCACTCTCTACCAGCATTTATCAACATTATTCTTATTATAATATATTCATGATTTCTGTAAATTAAATTTTGGTATAACTTAAAGTTTTATTAACTTGTTCATTCATTTTTAATGCGCCTTTATTGAGGAAACACATTTTCATGAGTTAAATGAAAAAAGTATATGTATATATATATATATATATATATATATATATATATATATATATATATATATATATATATATATATATATATATATATATATATATATATATATATATATATATATATATATATATATATATATATATATATATATATATATATATATATATATATATATATATATATATATATATATATATATATATATATATATTGGTAGAAAATCACTTAACACAAATTTTTTTCATTTTACACTGTGTTTCATCAACAAAGATTTATCAGAAATAAATGATCAAATTAATAAAACTTCAATTTATACTAAAACTTAAATTAAAGGAAGTCGCAAATGTCTTAACTACTGTAAATTTTCACAAATTTGTGAAATTTGCTGACACTATTATAAAAAGAATTCTTTTGAAATGAATACTTATGCTTTTTTTAAAATGTTTTTTTATTAAAAATGGTATTTAATGTAAATATTATTTGAACTAATTTATTTTTATAGTTTTTTAGGAGAAACTTATTTTTGTGCCTACATTTATAAATTATTTCTGATTTTTTGTTTAATAGTCATTTTTAATTTGCATGTGTAATTATTTCAAATTTTTCTTGTAGGCATAGCATGCATTTTTTGGAAATATTGTTATATGCAGGCGCTGTTTTAAGGACAGACCAACTCAGTATAAAATCATCAATATTTTTTTCTTTTAATTCCCATATATATTTTGACATCATGGTATCTTTTGAATACTTTTTATTTTTGAATGATTGCTTATGATTGGCTAAACACTTTTTCCATTCACCCTCTGTTATGCCAATATATTGTTTATCAGGTACATTCTTAGAGGAAACAACACT
This sequence comes from Hydra vulgaris, assembly GCF_038396675.1. Classification (NCBI taxonomy): domain Eukaryota; kingdom Metazoa; phylum Cnidaria; class Hydrozoa; order Anthoathecata; family Hydridae; genus Hydra; species Hydra vulgaris. The sequence continues at coordinate 31,294,670 of NC_088926.1, forward strand.
TTTAAATACCACATTTTTTGAAAAACAACTTCCACTCATTGGACAATTGTTTTTTTGTTTACAATTACAATTTTCTGTAGTTTTTTCATTAGGATTTCTTTTTTCTTTAACAAAGCATTATTGTGACCTTTTTAATTTTTTAATTCTTTTAAGAACATAGAGCACACTATTGTGTAGAATACATTTTTAATGTTGTTTCAATATATATATGAATATATATATATATATATATATATATATATATATATATATATATATATATATATTAAGGTGGTTCTAAAACAACTTTTTCTGAAAATGACTGCTGGCACCCCCTGAATATGTTGTATATAATTAGAAAATGCAAGATTTAAGAAATTTTTGAATAGAAAATATTTTAAGGGGTTGCTACCACACTTTCAAACATTATATAGGTCTTTTATATTATTAAAAAAAAGTTTTTCAAAATTGTGTCATGTTGGGTCTCAAATGAAGGGAAATTATATAGAAATTTTAAAAATATTAATCATTTTATAAACAACATAGATAAAAAAAATTATAATCAAAAAATCTTGTTAAATTCCCTATTTTTCATTTTTAGTTAAAAAAGTAACTTTTTGTTTACTAAAATCTAAAATAAAAATTTAATTAAAAAATGATTAATATTTTTAAAATTTTTATATAATTTCCCTTCATTTGAGACCCAACATGACATAATTTTGAAAAAACTTGTTTTTAATAATATTAGGGACCAATATAATGTTCGAGGGTCGGTAGCAACCCCTTAAAATATTTTTTATTCAAAAATTTCTAAAATCTAGCATTTATTTAATTATATACAACATATTCAGGGGGTGCCAACAGTCATTTTCAGAAAAAGTCGTTTTTAGAACCACCTTAATATATATATATATATATATATATATATATATATATATATATATATATATATATATATATATATATATATATATATACATATATATATACATATATATATATATACATATACATATATATATATATATATATACGTATTCATATATATATATATATATATATATATATATATATATATATATATATATATATATATATATATATATATATATATATATATATATATATATATATATATATATATATATATATATATATATATATATATGTATATATGTATATATGTATATATGTATATATATGTATATATATATATATATATATTAGGGTGATGCAAAATTTGTAGGTTCAAAACTTTAGTTGTCCTCAAGCTTGCCCTTATTCTATATGACAATAGTAGTTATTGGGCAAAATTTGAATCAAATCGGATGATATTTAGGGGTTGCCATGTTATGTCACATTTTGGTATAAGGTTACAAAAAGTAAAAAAAAATATTTTTTATTTTTACATTTTTTATATTATATTACTGAATTATTTATATTCAATTTCTTATTGATAATAAATACTAAATACTATTACTAGGCAATAATAAATCAATCATCTTCATCATTCAACAGTCATCTTCATCAGGGTAGACTTTGATGCAACTGGAAATTCCTTCCGGTGAAGATCAACCAATCTAAGAAGAAACTGCTTTTGGTTTTCATCTTTCGTAACGCTTGAGTTAAAGGATGTTATAAGTGCTATGCCTCGTTCCGCGCAATCGTTGACGACTTTCATTTGACGAACCTTGTGCTTTATTTCAAGATATGTTGAATCCATATCCCACTCTGAAGATTCTTTCATTAAAAATGATTCAGCTTTTTCTTTTCCATTTTTCAAAATTAGATCGAAAAGTTCTGCGGTGCGTTGTGTGACGAAGGAAGACAATGGGCTGTGACAATCGAATGTGGCAGCATCAAGTCTTTTGAGAGATTTCTGCCTTGGCTGTTGTTTCAGGTTGTTTGCCATGTCTCTCTTGGTGTTGTTGTCGACACGGGAATCGAAGAAAGCCAATCCTATTAGATGTTCAGAAAAATACCAGAGGTGGCGATGCAAAACTTTTGCTGCATTAATTGCAATTGTACGATTTGGATATTCTTGAATCCGTTGAAGAAGCTTGGCATCATTGAATGGTGCTCGTTCAGCTAACGGAGCTTCATTCCAAAACTGTCCGTATACAAATGCCACAAAAAGACTTATATCTGTTATTCCTTTCTTTTCCTTTGGAGTAATAACAAATTGATCCTGAAACAAATATATCTTTATACAATATATAGCTTTTGCCATCCAACGTGGATTGTGTGTTGCACCTGGAGCCCGAAACTTCACTTTGAACTCCGATGTTGTAGTTGATCCTCCAAGGAAAATAAGGCACAAATTCAAGAGTTCTAAGTAATCATCCCTGGGTTGTTGACCTTTAATTGCTTTACTATAATATACTACCATTTCTTCACGGAGTTTGAAAAAAATCGCAGTTGTAAAATTCTTTATTCCCTATAGTGAACACCTCCTTGTTGATTGCTGGCCATTGTTTCTGGAAACGGTTAAAAATTCCAACTTCAGGTCCTCCACTGGTTCCAAATGCAGTCGTGAAAATGGTGGAAAGCATGACTTCAAACATATGGTGCCTGCATGCTATCCATATAAGATTACGGTCAAGATTCTGCTCCATTATTGTGCAGGCACCATTGTTCAACCCAGTGTTAGATGAAGTAGTGTCAAAAACCAGTCCCCGAACAAATTCTTTCAATTTCCAGTCTTTAAGAGCCTTCATGCAAGCATCAGCCTGTTGCTCACCTGTACCTCGATCAATCTTTGGAACGCCCAGCAATTTTTCCACCCCACCACTAGTCACAAGGATGGCAATTCTATCCACTTTTTTTTGACCACCAGTGATATCAGGTAAGAG